>NC_143507.1:22773560-23076590 GCF_051622355.1 Phaseolus vulgaris
ATAAATATTTTTGTAAACTTAACGTCGCATAAACAATGGATGCTAAAGTCATCAACACAAACACACTTACGTCGCAATTGAAAACCCACGCTATTTTGCGTAGGTTTAACCCATGCAACTATTGTAGGTTAAGCCCACACAAAACCGACAATATAATATAAAATATAATGTGTAATAAATTTAACTTTCGTTGACCAGTACCACAATTATAATTATTGGAGGCTAAACCTACACATAACCCACAATATAATATAAAATATATAATAAATCTAGCTTTTGTCGAACATCACCACAACAGACATTTTCTTTCAAAATTATAGCTATAAGCTGACGCTTATGTAAATGGATCTCAATTCCAAACTAAAATTGAATTTTCAATTCTCTAGAAATATAACATTTCTATCTCCAAATATAAATTTCTTAGCAAATTAAAATTAAACTTTAATTAAAGTTTGTAAATTTCTAAAGTAAAATTAAATTTGAACAGAAATTAATTAAATAAGAAATCAAATTTAAAAGACCAACACCATCTACCATGGAGGATGGATCGGAGGAAGTTTAAAAACAAAACGAAACAAGTGAAATCGTGAACCCTAAAAAAAAGCCCCAAATTGTGTCTCAGCCTCTCACACCTCCGCTGCTGCAGGTGTATTCTTCATGCGCGCCTGTTGTTCTCCTCGCCGTCAGCGGCGTCGCTTATGTTCAAGATCTTGTTGTTGAAGATATCGTCACTGCAGTTGTCTTCGCACTCGCCGTCGTTCACCCCTGCTGTCATGTTCGTCGTCACCAAATCTCGCTTTTAATTCCAAATTTCGTGCGACAAAGCTTCAAATGGCCAACGGAGCTTGGATCACCACCATCTACCACCACTCACCTTCAACGACACCACTAAGCAACCACATGCATCTTGACGGATCTTCGCCACAGCTTCACCGGGGACGATTTTGAGGGGCTGGTTTTGGGAATTTCTCAGATTAGGGTGTTAAGCCCACGTAGCAAATATATATATTTTTTTCCTTTTCGTCGACTGCGAGTTCATTGAACGGACGTTAATTTTTTGAAATCTATTTTTGTGGGTTTGACCGACAATCATAGCTTCCATTTTTTGGTCAACGCAAAATTTTGGAAGCTAATTTGTATTTTTCTTGTAGTGATATACCAAATCAATCTATAATACAAATAGAGGGGACTCCTAAGGTAACTTTCTCCACGTGTCAGCACCACAAAATTTTGCACAAAAACTTCAAAATGATTTAATACCAAAAGTAGTAAAACCTCCACCAATTCACACACCACACCTAGACCAACTAAAACGTGCCACCTAGCGCTTTTTAAAACTCACATTTTTCTCTCATTTTCTGCTTTCCTCCTTCTCTCTGAAACCTGATCACTCTCTTTTCTCTCAAACCCTAATCTATCTATATATATATATAATACAAATAGAGGGGACTCTCAGGGTAACTTTCTCCGCATGTCAGCACCACAAAATTTCGCACAAAAAATTATAAATGATTTAATACGAAAAAGTAAGGATACAATGTTTTCAAAATCATGCATACATGTAAGATTATACATTTTAAGTCCTTGCTTGTTGTCTTTAGGACAATGTGTTTCTCACTTTCTATGTGGTTAACATGCATAATAAGGTAGCTACACTAATACATGATTTTTAAATTTTCATTCTTCATTACTACCTCATATGCAATTTGTGTCTGACAAATACAATATCGTTTATTTTTACAGCTATAAAATGAATTGACATAGTCTCATCAAAATAAAACATCATTCAAAGAGCTCACTTTGTTATGAAGAGTATTCAAATAAAAGGTATATTTAGTTAATAAATTTTATTATTTGCGTATTTAATAAATCTTATTTAATTATTTTTCTAACACTATAGGTCTTCATGAAAATCTGAAATTTAAAGGAGAAAAACTAGCATCATCTTGAATTGATAAATAATTTGGGTCATAATATTTTTATTTTTATCTATTTGATGTGTTCTTATATTATTTACTAATAATTGAAGTAATTTTGATTTATAATTATATTTAGCTCTACCATCATTCTTAATTGATTAAATTTTCAAATATGTTAGAAAACAAATTTAATTTAATATATATAACTTATTTATTATTATAATATTATTATTAAAATATAAAATATTTAACATATTCTCGTGGCATTTGCACGGTAAAGATATATATATATATATATATATATATATATATTCACTTATATATTCTTTAAAGATAGTATATAATTGATTATATTTATATATAATAATAAATAAATTAATATATTTTAAAATTAATTTAATATTTAAATTATAAATAAAATAATTATATTGAAAAAATATTATAAAATTTAAATTTATCAATTAAATCATGAAAGTTGTTACGGGAAAAAACGAGAATGAACGCAATATCAGTGTAAATTTGTGTATACAAAAGAAGAACGAAAAATTTACTTCACTAGTTCGTTTGTTCGCATACCGTTTGTTCACATACCGTTTGTTCACGTACCCGTCTTCAAATGACTTGATCCAAACAATCAACCTACCCGTTCATCGATCATGGAGCAGATCAGTAGAAACAAACAACGTCTTAAGGTGGAATTGTGATTATTTTTAAGTTTGGAAGCTTACTTACATGTCCTAATTTGGTTGAAGATATAACTCTCGACTAATTGTATAAACTATTTCCACTCTTTTATACATGTAAGTAGTTTAATAGGGTTTTTAAAATAGTAAATTGAACTCAAATCTATGTTAAGAAAAATAATTTCTAACAAATTTGTTAAAAAGAGAATCTTGTACTGGAATAAAAGAAGTTTTGTATGTGTTATTTGATAGGAAATTCAACACAATAACAATAATATCTCAACAAAAGCAATAAGTAGCAAATAATAATTTTCCCAATTTGTAAGAATTTTTGAGGAGCAATAACAAATAATGACATCAACACAAAACACACTTCAAGAAGACACAAATTTTTTAATGTGGAAAACCTTCTCAATATGAGAAATAAAAAACATGGACACAAGCGAGTCAATCAAGCTCCACTATGATGAAAGTTATGGTTACAAGAGAGTCTCAAATCACAACACAAATTGTGCTTAATAACCAACCAAATAACAATATAACAGAGATGAAACAGAGAACAAGAAACCTGAAAAATTCACAAAACTGGAGCTACCATACGCGGCCTATATATCATTGTTGCAGTGACCTTTGAACAATCTGAACGGTCCAATTTAAGAACCACGAAATATGAACCAGCTGACAAAATTTTAGCTCGATCCAATGGTGGACGAAACAGAAACAACAATCCAAAGAGTTTCGTCCTCAATAGAAACGCTGAGAACGCTGCTGCAGTGTGAGATGAATTTCTCTCTGCTCAAACAACTTCCGCAAGATTCGAACGGTCAGATTGAAGTTACACAAAGTATGAATGTGCTGAAAAAAAAATCATCCTGATCCAACGGTGAGCAAAGCGTCGGTGGCGACCAGAAGTTGCTGAGTGAAACTTTTTCTCTCTTTTCTCTATCTGTCTATTCTGCTCACTGCTGTCTCTCTGTTCGAAAAAAACCCTAAAGGTTAATATTGGAATGGGCCTCCACATAGGAAGTGAACCCAACAAATCTCCCCCTCACAACTATGTGGGGATGATCGACAAACCGACAATCTCACAACAAGTTTCAAACTTGCTTTTCAGTAGCATCTTAGTCATCATATCAACACAATTATCATTTGTATGATCTTTTGCCAACTCCAATAATCTAGCTTCCAAAGCATCACGTATCCAATGATACCTCACATCAATATGCTTGGACCTAGAATGGAAAGTTGAATTCTTACCAAGATGAATGTCACTCTGACTATCACAAAATAACAAGTACTTGTCTTGAACAAAACTAAGCTCTTGCATGAATTTCTTCACCCAAAGCAACTCCTTGCATGATTCTGTAATGGCAATGAACTCTGCCTCAGTAGTGGACAACGCAACACACTTCTGCAATCTAGATTGCCATGCCATAGCTCCCCCTGCAAATTTAATCACATAGCCTGAGGTAGACCTTCTAGAATCTATGTCTCCAGCCATATCAAAACCAGTATAGCCCACAAGGGTAGGCTTATCACCTCCAAAACAAAGCTTCAAACAAGTAGTACCACGAAGATACCTTAAAATCCATTTAACAGGATTCCAATTTGCTCTAATTGGATTAGACAAAAATCTACTAACAGTACCAACAGCATGTGCAATATCAGGTCTTATACACACCATTACATACATCAAACTACCCACAACAGATGCATAAGGAACCTGTTGCATATATGATTTTTCAGTTTCATTATAAGGACTTTATTTTGCACTATATTTAAAATGAGTAGTGTTCTTGCCGGTTGAGTCGATTGCCTTCATAGCTCTTAATTCTCTCTGCCTTGGTTCGTGCTTTCCTTCGATCAAAGCACTTTGTACCTGCAAAGACAAAGGGGTGCCCTAGAGGCCGTTTGCACTCCAACGCTCAAGTCAATACTGGGGCAAAGAAACAGTAAAGTGTGTAATAGTTCTAGTCTCAAGAACTGCGTACCTATGAGGTTTCTTAATACCCTATATATAGTCTAGGGTTTCCGCTGTTTCCGTTACCCGCATTTAGGGTTTCTGAGGGCATGCCTTAGCGACGCTATTACCCAATCTTAGGGCAATCTAGCGCGTAAGGCTCCCTTACTGATGTGCAACCTCTAACGAAATGGCCACCTGGGTACCAACTTGTGCTCCTAATCTCTAGGGCCATCTGTTTTGGGTGTGCCCTAGCTGTTCACGTGCCATGCATGCAGCGTACCCCTGGGAGACGTAACCCTAACGGGCCTTCGCACCTCCAGTGGTTCTTTACTTGTGCTGCGCCTGAATGTGCTATTCACACCACACGCATGGACCCTTCGTGATCTAGGCTTCCCCTTACTGATAACTGGTGTGCTGTATGGGACCCACCTCTCGTGGCCCAGTTCTATTGTTTGAATCATCGATGCCCGATGTCACATCGCCCTCATTCTGTTACCGAGGACATATCGGCAAACCTTGGTGATCGACGTCTGACCACTCATCGACACCCTAGCGCGTGCCGTTTGTGAGACACTGGTGCATGCCGCTTGTGGGACCCAACTTACATGGCCCACCGTCACTAGCAGTCAACGATGTCCGAGGACTGGTCGATACACAAGCCCCCTAGTCTCGAGCTGTTAACTTATTCAGCTAAGAGACTAAGTCATCGCCCTCGGCGACCTACGTGGCACTGTGTGAAGGGATGTGAACAGTGCACCGAAAGGACGTGAACACGTGGCTAGATCAACGACTAGGACTTATTGTCGCTTGTGCTCCCTCGTTTACGTTAACTTTTTCAAAAACGCGCGCTTCACTATACTTCGAACGCTCTTTTCGACATTCTGTCTTCTCTTCGAACGCTCTCGCTTCTCCTTCTTCGAAACTCAGAACTTCCAACCTACTTCGATCAAAAGGTATGATCTTTATGCATTGATTACTCTTATCTTGCGATTCTGTTGTTCATAACATGTGATAAACTGTTATGGGACTGTTTAAAGTTTCTGCATTTAAGTTTTCAATGTTTTTCCTTTGAATATCTGCTTTTTCTGGGTTTCTCGAGTCGTGCCATCGCCTTCTTCTAAACCCTCATTTTCTTCCTTCCTTTATCTCCTTTTAGCTTTCTCCTTGAGTTGGTTAGAATAAAAACCACCTCCAACCCTCCTCCCAACGCTCCTCCCAACATTGACTACAGAGCCCTATACCCATGGGCTTCTAACGAACTCCTTGCCGAGACTTCCACGCTCACTTCCAGTGGAGACATGATAAAGCACAGGAAGGACGAGGCTACATGTATGAGCCGCGTCTTTGCGAAAGAATGTGATGTATATGTATCCGTTCGGCCATGCGCGAAGGGTGAACCTGTGTCCGCTGATGATCGCGCCAACGACGGGGAATCCTTCTTCTTCCTCTACGCCACTGTCTTCAAGCAGATAAAACTCAGTTTGCCGCTCTCGGGTTTTAAGCAGGCACTCCTGACGGAAATCAACGTGGCCCCTGCCCAGCTGCACCCCAACAGCTTGGCCTTTGTAAGGAAGGGCCTTCGCGATCTTGTGCAACCATTTTGGGCACCCTCCCTCCGTGGACGTCTTCCTCCACTTCTTCGAGGCCAAGAGTCCAGGGAAGAAGCTATGGGTAATCTTCAATGGGGTGGCGGGGAGAGTCCTCCTGACCCTATTTCAGCAATCTTATAAGGGCTTCAAAAGGAAGTTCTTTAAGGTGTGCTGCACCGACCATGACCCGACCCTGCTGGATGGATTTCCCCTTTACTAGGTGGGGAAGCTGAAATTCAGGAAGCCCAGGAGTCTCGAGGAGCTGACTCCCCTTAATCGTGAATTGTGTCAAGTCCTCGCAAGCTTGAGAGCAGTGTTTAACATTGCCCAGCTGATCAAGCATGAGTATTGATGGCATTCTCAAGGAGCTTTTCTTGGATGTTCGGTAATATGGTGCGGAAGCTCAATGTAGGAAATGGGCAAGGTCCTCCTAGGAGTTGTGGTGACCTTGAAGGTGCATGAAAAGTGTGGAAAGAGGGGAGGTTCGACCAACCCCTTGGTAGATGGTGAAAGGAAGATTAAAACCTAGAAGCTACGCAATGGGCAATGTATGGCACAAAAATGGCAGCATAACATTACTCAATTCAATCTTCCAAATACAAGTGATGGGCTTCTCCTTTTATAGGCTAAGGAGGCCGTAAATGTTAAGCTAATAGAAGATGAAATGCTAGCCAAATGAAATGGAAATGTGAGGCACATGGCCACATGGAGCACATGGTCGTTCCTAGTGGAGAACCTTCTAGAAAACGTGAACAATCTAGGTTAAATAAAAAAGAGACAAGTTTATGCTTTCTAACACTACACTAACTACTAAGCCACCCCTAATGGGCCTTCATGTAGCATGTACAAGTTCCTTTCCCTTCCATCCGTTGCTTGACCCAAATGTGCGTGGAGATGCTTGGCCATGGACCTAGTGATAGGTCCTAGACGGTCTAGGCTTCCTCCTAGACGTCCCCTTTCTAGTCGCCCTTCATCTTGTCCTAGACGCTCCCCACTTGGCTCTAGACGCTCCCCACATGGCTCTAGACGGTCTAGACTTAGATCTTGTCTTCCATAGGGTGGTGAACTTGGCCCTCCTCCATCAAGTATAGCCCCTCAGAACTCAAGGGCTACAATGGTACCTGTTTCTACTCTTACCCCACTTCGCTTTACATATCAGTTGTTAACTTACACATCACGTGTTTTGTCTTTTCATGCTTGTGCATTCACTGGTTTACCTCTTGCATACTGTGGCTCTTGTGCTTTCTTGTTGTTGGTTGTGTATCGTGTAAGACTATCTTCTCATGTTTTTCTTAATGTAGGTATGGTGCTCAATGAGGAAAAAAGGAACAGGCTGGCGGGTGTGATCGCCTGCCGCCAAGCGGCACTTGGTGGTGTAGGTGGGTCAGCCCTCGTTGTTCCTCTTACTGCTGTCCAAGCCTCGCAGATTCCAACCCCCACTAAAAAGAATAAAGTGTTGAATCAAGTGCGTTCAAGCTTTGAAGAATCCAAACACTTTGAAGGTTGATGGAAGGCTAGATGTGCTTGTTGTTGCTGAGCTGTCTTTAGATAGGATCTGGGGTAGATTATTTGTGTAAATCCACTCTTGATTGAATCCAAAGCTTAAGGATTCTCAAACCTTTTAAAAGAAAAGTGTTTTTCAAACTAAGTGAAAAACAACCTGTTGTTTTGTCAAAACAACCTGTTGTTTTGTCAAAACAACCGATTGTTTTATACTTAGGTGTTTTTAGAAAGGTTGAAAACTGTTTTTGATGGTTGACTTGCTGTCTAACCAAAACAATCGATTGATTCGAGCATTCAACCGATTGTTTGTTTTGGGACCATAACAGAAAACAGTTTTGTGCTTTGACTAAGCATTAAATGATTTTATAACTGAATACGCTCCAGTTTTAAATGCTTTGACCAGTCTTTGAATGCAATAAATAGTTTGTTTAGATTATGTAACAAACAAGAACTTAGTTTTAATAAAAGAAAAACAGATTTGAGTTTTTCACTGATTTTGCTTTTGAAGAGTTGGAGATTGCTTTGAGATTGCTTGGATCAAAGAGAGTGTGATATAGGATTTTCATCTTGTATTGATTTCAGATTTTTTCTGTAACAAGTGTAATCCTTTGTACCTTTGAAGAAACCCTGTGTGTGAAGTTGAGAAGTGTTGTGTGCTCTTGAGGTTGTCAAGATCAACATTCTTAGTGGTGTTTGTGCTGAGCCAAAGGAAGTGTGTGTCTTGAGGGGATCAAGGTCACTTCTTTGGTGGTGTTGTAAGTAATCTAGGGTTGATTGCTTAGTGAATTCTCCAATGGTTTATGGGAAGACTGGATGTAGCTCTTGGTTAAGAGTGAACCAGTATAAACCTATGTGTTCAATCTCTCTATCCCTTGAACTCTTTAAATTCAGTTTTATATTTCTGAACTGGTATAAACAACCGATTGTTTCTGCGAAACAACCGATTGTTTTTCTGGTGCTGTGCTTATTTGATTTGTGTTTTTGGCAAACTGATTTCTTAATCAAGTTTTCTCGAAGTGATTTCATTCTAGACTGAAAAGTTTGCGAAAACCCTCTTTAAACCATTCACCCCCTCTCTAGTTTAAAGCCATACATTCTAACAATTGGCATCAAGAGCTTGGTACTTGAAAGATAATCAAGTTTGATCCGAAAATCTTTTTCTATGGCTGAAAAACTATCTTTTGAGGAAGGTGCTTCAATCTACAAACCACCTTTATTTTATGGATTGAATTACAAATATTGGGAGGCTAGAATGAAAATATTTGTGGAATCTATTGATCGAGGAATTTGGGACTCAATCGAGAATGGCCCTTTCATTCCAAAGCTTAAAAAGAATGGTTCTTTTATTGAAAAAACCTTGGTCCCAATGGACCAATGAAGAATGTAAGATGGCCAAGCTTGATTGTACTGCTCAAAACATAATAGCTTCTGCACTAGATACTAATGAGTTTTTCAGGATATCAAAATGCAAAACTGCTAAAGAGATGTTGGACACACTCAAAGCTACTCATGGGAACATCAATGAATCAAAGGAAGTAAGGTCAAGAAGTAAAGCACGAAGGAAAAGGAGGCAAAATAGAAAAAGCCTCAACCTCTGCTTCATGGCCAAAAAGGAAGATGACTCAAGTAGTGTAAGTTCTTCTAACTCCTCAAACTCTGAAAACTACAGTCAATTGCTTCAAGCCTTTCAAGAAACACATGAAGAAGCCAACCGATTGGTCCTCTTGAACAACCGGTTAAAGGGAATGATTAGCTGGCTTGAAAACAGAGTCAAAACACTGGAAGAGGAATTGGAATTCAAAAACAGATTTTGAAAACCTTGAAATAGTTTACAAAAACTCCTCTTGCAAGTGTGATACTCTTTGATCCGGTCGGTCATTGGTAGTCGATGACGTCAGCAGAAGATAACCACGTGGACCACTCGCAGGGTGACACGTGGACCAGGTGACAGATAGATCAGGGTGAACGTGATCGGTTGTCAGTAACCAAGTGACCACCGACAGATCAGGCGGTAGAGAAGTCAGGAGACAGATCACCCAGAACGGTGATCGGTGGTCAGTAACCAAGTGGCCACCAACAGACCAGTTCCCAGATGAACGCCTGGGGGCAGGACGCGAGAAGCAATAGAGCACTGATCAGTCATCGGGTGCATGGTCATCGGGGTCTCGTGTTACAAGCAGTTAAACTGGGACTGGGGTTCCCAGCGAGAGCGTTACGCATGGACCTAGCATGAGCCCATCTCAGGGAATCGTGCGCGAGAGTGGCCTGAGGGAGCTAGTAAACCGGTCAGTGATTGGTGATTCCCTCAACCCATTACGTGCGCGACACCGTGAAAGGTAAGCCGTTTACGCAGAGAGCAACGCTTGGTGAGTGTGCTTAGACCAGCCACACCTGGCGTTCTCCTGAGAGTATGCGATTTACCCAGATGGAAGAAAGATGCTAAGTTACTCCGCAAGGGAATAACTTAGGCGCACAAAGAGAAGCGCTAGAGCCCTTCAAGTAGTGACACGTGTATGGTTAGATGTGAGTTGCATGCCTCCACGTGTCATCATCTGAGAAGGGCGCGGTCCAGATAAAGGTGCACTCCGTATCGCTAAGGGTACAGACAAGCGCAGCCAAGCGCAGAGACGCGCAGACACGCACAGACACTCACACTCTACTGATTCTGGAGGTACGTTGTCGCAGAAAAGCATAACAGGGTTCTGGCACATGCCAGAGGGGCATAACAGAATTCTGTTAGGCTTTGATACAGGGAGAGGCATAAAAGAGAATCAGGGTGAGATTCAGAGGGGGACAGAAAAAAAGAGAGTAAGAGTTTTCACACACACTACTAGTTTTTCTCATTGGTGGTTCTGTGATCTAACTTGATCGTCGGAGTGCAAACGGCCGCTAGAGGCGCCGTCTGTGTGTTTTGCAGGTCGCGTTTGGAGATCCTAGAGAAGGTTCTGAGGGTGATTTTGCAGATAACACAGTCGCGTAGACGGGGCAGAGAGAGCTGCGAAGCGATTCCTCCACGCTCGAGTTGTCGGCAGGATCATTTGGCGCCCACCGTGGGGCACGAGTGAATCGTGGTCCCATATACACCACAGTTTTTGAAGCTTACCAAAGTTTTGCCAAGTTCTTTGCTGGGAAAGATGCCAAGAAACAGACAACCATCACCTGCGCCATCTGCTGACGAAGGAGCTGTGACAATGGCGCAGGTCCTGGAAATGGTGCGCACGCTGCAGGACAACGTCGCAGCGTCAAGAGCTGAACAAGAGAGGATGCAGACAGAGTTGGCTGCGTCGCAGAGTAGGAACGACGAGCTGAATCGCGTCAATGAAGAGCTGAGGAGGACGTTGCAAACACAGAAGGAACGCGCGGTTGAAGAAAGGGTGTCGAGGCCACCGTCGCCTCCAAGAGCGTTCCCCATGCCATTCTCCCCTGAAGTCATGGGAACCATGGTGCCTCCCAACCTGGTGGGAGTGAAGGCGTCGTTCACAGGGGTAGAAGATCCGGAGGCGCATCTGACGGCGTTCCACACCCAGATGATGTTGTCTGGGGGCTCAGACGCTGTGTACTGCAAAATGTTCATGAGCACACTAAGCGGAATCGCCATGGAATGGTTCGTGAGCCTACCAGAAGGACATATCATGTCCTTCCCTCAGTTTTCAAAGCTTTTCACTGAGCAGTACATCGTTAACAAAGCACCCGCAGTGGTATCATACGATTTGTTCGATGTACGACAGTACCAAGGCGAGTCGCTGAAGGACTACCTCAACCGCTTTGGAGCACAAGTGGTTAGACTGCCCAGCAAGGATGAGGATATGCCGGTGCACGCGTTTAAGAAGGGAGTGCTGCCTGGTCCCTTCAGTGAGTCTCTCATCAGGAGCCATCCCAGCACCTTTGCAGAGATCCGACGACGTGCGGTGGCGCACATAGTGGCAGAAACAGAGGTTTCTGAGAAAAGAGGAAGTGCTGCACCACCAAGACCGCGTGGAGGGCAAGGGAAGCCGCAACAGCAAGCAAGGGTGCATGAGGCCAAGGAGGGGAAGAAGGTGCAGGGAAAACCTCGTCCCTATCCACCAGGCAAGGACCAGGGCAGGGGGCGTGCAAGGGAGAATAATGCACCCCCAAGATACAATTTCATGGTGGGATTGGCGGATCTCATTGCCCTTCCTGCTGTAGCAGCGAGACTACGAGTACCGGAGAAGACAGATAAGGTACTTGAAGGAAGAAGAATGAGTGGTGTGAGTTTCACCAGGCCTTTGGCCACACACTCCACTCATGTTTGGCGTTAGGACACCAACTGGCAGAGTTGGTGAAATCCGGATTCCTGGCAGATTACTTGCGCGAGCCGCAGGGTGATCGCGCGTCGGGATCCCAGGCTGGAGAACAGCAGCATGAAACCCCTGTGCACGGGGAAGTGCAAACAATCGTGGGAGGCTTCTCTGGTGGAGGATGCACCGCGTCACAGAGAAGAAGATACGCTCGATCGGTTATGGCGGTAGACTCGGTAGACGAGAGCCACTTCCCTGAAGTAGATATTGTCTTCAGGAAAGCTGACCTTCGGGACGTTGTCCCGCACGATAACGACCCTGTGGTCATTTCCCTCATCACGGCAGGAAGACGAGTGCACAGAGTGCTCGTAGATCAAGGAAGCTCGACAGACGTCATGTTCTGGCCGACGTTTAACAAATTGCAGTTGTCCCCTGATCAACTAAGGCCGTATACCGGGTGTCTTTACGGCTTTGCAGGGGATCAGGTAGAGGTGCGAGGGTACATTGAGCTGAGGACAACGTTCACTGATGGAACGACAGCCCGCACCGAAAGGATAAAATACTTGGTGGTGAACGCCCCTTCTGCGTACAACATTTTGTTGGGGAGGCCAACACTTAATAGGTTGGGCGCAATACCATCAACAAGGCACATGAAGCTGAAGCTGCCGTCGATGGAGGGGACCGTAATAACCATCAAGTCGGATCAGGCTGAGGCTAGACGCTGTTATGAGAACAGCCTCAAGCAGAAGAGAAGCGTATGTCACGTCAGCACAACACCACCACCCGGTGTGCGCGAAGAGCGATCGGTGGTTAGGGGAACGCATGGCGCTCGGAGGATGGAGAACGCTACGATGGAGGGCTCCCAGGTAGCTCAGGTTGAAGAAGAAGAGGAGGGCGCGATCACTCCTCGCAAGCCAGGGATCGCGAGGGCGGTCATCGCTAGTGAGAGAAGGCCCCACTCAGCTGAAGGATGGGTTGAAGTGGACATAAGGGGGAAAGAGTTCAAGTTGGGAGGATCTCTCGTTGAAGAAGAGCGAAAGCTGATTGTCGGTGTTATCGAGAAGCACATGGGTGCCTTTGCATGGTCAGCGTCCGACATGCCAGGAATCGACTCCGACTTCCTTTGTCATCGTCTGTCGATGGATCCTAAGGTTCGACCTGTGCGACAAAGGCGAAGGAAATTCAACGAGGAAAAGAGGAAGGTGATCCACGACGAAGCGCAAAAGCTCCTTGCTGCAGGGCACATCAGGGAGATCCAGTATCCAGAGTGGCTAGCGAACGTGGTGCTGGTGCAGAAGTCAAATGGCAAGTGGAGGATGTGTGTGGACTTCACTGACCTCAACAAGGCATGCCCCAAAGACTCTTACCCCTTACCCAGTATAGATGCTCTGGTGGATAGCGCGTCAGGGGGGAAGCTACTCAGCTTCCTGGATGCGTTCTCAGGATACAACCAGATCAAAATGCACCCGATGGACGAATGCAAGACCGCGTTCATGACTGAACGGTCTTGCTATTGCTACAAGGTCATGCCATTCGGACTAAAGAACGCGGGGGCTACCTACCAGCGACTCATGGATAGGGTGCTCTCGCCCATGCTGGGAAGGAACGTACATGCATATGTAGATGACATGGTGGTCACGTCCCAAGAGAAGAAGCACCATGCAGCCGATCTGGAGGAACTATTCACCACCATCGCCAAGTACAAGCTGAGGCTCAACCCTGAGAAGTGTATTTTTGGCGTGGAGGCTGGGAAGTTCTTGGGTTTCCTCTTAACAGAGCGGGGAATCAAAGCTAACCCAGAGAAGTGCGCAGCGATCGTGGCAATGAGGAGCCCGACGACGGTGAAGGAGGTGCAGCAACTCACCGGTCGCTTGGCAGCCTTATCTCGGTTTATGTCCGCTGGAGGGGAGAAAGGTCATCCGTACTTCCAGTGTCTTAAACGCAACAGCAGATTCCTTTGGACACAGGAGTGCGAGGAGGCCTTCATCAAGCTGAAGGAGTATCTGGCAAGCCCACCAGTCTTGCGTAAACCACAGGTAGGCATCCCTCTTCGTCTATACTTCGCTGTGACGGAGAGAGCAGTCAACTCAGTCCTGGTGCAAGAGCAAGATCAGGCCCAGAGGCCTGTGTACTTCGTGAGTAAGGTGCTGCAAGGCCCTGAAACAAGGTACCAGGCCCTCGAGAAGGCTGCCCTGGCGGTGGTATTTTCAGCAAGAAGACTCAGGCATTACTTCCACAGCTTCACAGTGGTGGTAATGACGGATCTGCCCATCCAAAACGTGCTGAAAAAACCTGACGTAGCGGGAAGGATGGTCAAGTGGGCGGTGGAATTATCAGAGTTTGACATTCAGTACGAGCCGCGAGGACCGATCAAGGGGCAGGTGTTCGCGGACTTTGTGGTCGAGCTGTCGTCGGTCGCGACACCTGCAAAAGGTTTAGATTTCCGATGGGTGTTATCGGTGGACGGCTCCTCTAATCAGCAGGGGAGCGGCGCTGGAGTCATTTTGGAAGGCCCAAACGGAGTACTGATCGAGCAGTCCCTCCGCTTTGCCTTCAAGGCTAGCAACAATCAGGCGGAGTATGAAGCCCTGATCGCAGAAATGTTGCTAGCGAGAGAAATGGGAGCAAGAAACCTGGTGGCTAAAAGCGACTCTTTGCTAGTCACCGGGCAGGTTACAGGGGAGTTCCAGGCAAAAGATCCCCAGATGGCAGCCTACCTGGAATATGTACAACTCCTGAAGACGTCCTTCACCGAGTTTGAATTGGTGCACGTGCCAAGAGAGCAAAATGCCAGAGCAGACCTGCTTGCCAAGCTGGCCAGCTCAGGCAAGGGGGGGAAGCAGAGGACCGTCATTCAGGAGACCTTGAAGGTACCACGAGCGTTCGTGTCAGACAACCAGGTACTTCATGTGTACAAATCAATGGAGCGTCTGACGATCGGTCATCGGTCGTTGACTCAAGAAACGTTGAAGGCGCCGAGGGTGAGAGCGCGACCGTCGAAGATCGATGAGTCGATGGAGGTCTGCGCGGTGAAGGAACCCGACACGTGGATAACACCGTACCAGTTGTACTTAGAAGATGGTGTACTCCCACTTGACGTGGCAGAGGAAAAAAGGATAAAGAGGAGCTCGAGTAAGTTTACTCTAATTGATGGGAACCTCTTTAGATTTGGATTTTCTCACCCTGTGCAGATCTGCGTGCATGGCGAGCAATGCACCAGACTCATGTCTGAGCTGCACGAGGGGGTGTGCGGAAGCCATGTAGGTGGTCGCGCTTTGGCAAGTAGGATACTCCGCGCGGGGTACTACTGGCCAAAGCTTAAGGAAGACTGCATGAGGTTTGCTCAGCGTTGCAAACAGTGTCAACTTCACGCAGACTGGCACAAGGCACCTCCTGAGGAGTTGAGGTCCATCCATAGCCCGTGGCCATTTCACACATGGGGGATCGACATCCTAGGACCTTTCCCCCTGGCGATAAGGCAGATGAAGTTTCTCATCGTGGCCATCGAGTACTTCACCAAGTGGGTGGAGGCAGAACCAGTCGCACACATCACCGCATAGAAAGTCGAGCACTTTGTCTGGAAGAACATCGTCTGTCGCTTCGGAATACCCAAGAGGTTGGTCTCCGACAATGGCACCCAGTTCACGAGTCATCAGCTGAGGAAGATGTGTGAGGAGTTAAAGATACAGCAGGTTTTCGCCTCAGTGGAACACCCACAAACCAATGGGCAGGTGGAGTCGGCCAACCGAGTACTGCTCAGGGGGCTGAAGCGAAGACTAGACAAGGCTAAAGGAGGCTGGGCAGAGGAGGTCCCCAGAATCGTATGGTCTTATCATACCACCCCACAGTCCAGCACCCATGAGACACCCTTCAGCCTTGTCTACGGGACATACGCCATGATTCCCGTGGAGATACAGGAGAGCTCCCCCAGATTCTTGAACTTCATTGCTGAAGAGTCCAATGAAGAGCGAAAGGTGAATCTCGACCTACTGGACGAAGTGCGAGAAGAAGCCAGAGTCAGTGCTGAAGCCGTAAAGAGAAGAGTAGAACGGAGGCACAACTCTAAGGTGAGGCTCAGGCGCTTCCAGGAAGGTGATCTGGTGATGAAAAAGGCGCATCAGAATGAGATGGAGAACAAGTTGTCTCCAAAGTGGACAGGCCCGTACAGAGTGGTTGAGACGTTGGAGAACGGAGCTTATCGGCTAGAAACTCTGGAGGGAGGAGCAATCCCCAGAACGTGGAACGCCACCCACTTAAAATTTTACTTCAGTTAAGTTGTAAAGTAGTTGCGTTCTCGCGCTAAAGATACATGCTCTCTATATAGTGGAAACAGTTGAACAGACAAGGGGGCACTCTTTTCCCTAAGGAGGGTTTTTGACGAGGCCACCCAATGAAAAGATTTCCAGCATATCAAGTGTGCGCAAGTATTAAAGTTAAAATCCTCCTTGCCCCAGGCGCAAGTGCAGGTGATCGGTTAGGCCTTACTCGCCCTAGGCGCGAGTACTGGCACTGATCTAAGTCTTCCTCACCCCAGGTGTGAGTGCAGGCGACTAGGGTTTGAAAAGCTAGGGGTTCTAGTAAGACCAAGAGAGGGAAAGGAAAGATTTTGACAAATGTCCTTACCTACTTGGCATACACCAATATTGGCCCAGTAAGGCTCTTAGTTTGAAACCCTTCTCACCCCAGGAGTGAGGCAGGGAATGAACGACCCAATCCGCCAAAGGGTGATGACCTTGGGGAAGGTAAGAGGGGTTAGCGAGAAACACTTTTCTTTCCCCAAAACAAGGCATCACCTCGAGCGATCGATGTCAAAGTCCTCTATGCACTTAGCGCTAGAGCAATAGAGAAGCTAAGTGAAGACCGAAGAACGATGACTGATGAGTCGTCAGTGATTGGCTAGTGGTACAAAGCAGCGAACAAGAACTGTTAAAGACAAAGCTAAGGAAGTTGTTGGTCGCGATCAAAGTAGAGGCCAAGATCAAAGGAGGCAGATCGCGTTAGGCCTAAGCTGGTTAACATTTAGTCGTGTGCAAAGGGAAAGACAAAGCTTAAGAAAACGCGGAGAAAAAGATATGCGTCTGAAACTAGTATATATTAAGCGACAAAGTTTATACAAGTTCAAGTACAACAAATTATGCAGAAGTGTGAAATTACAAAGAAAAAAAAGAGAAAGAGCTCAAAGAGGAGGGGTGAGCTTTCCATCTACCACTTCGTGATAAATGCTGAATTGCGAGAGGTCCAAATCTGGGAGAACGCATCGGATCTGCTCGAGCGCCAGCTCGAATCCGTCAGTAAGGGCGTCAACACCCACATTCATAAGGTCGGTGTTCTCAGCCTCTAGTTTTTGCTTTGAGGCCTCCACAGCATTTATTCTCGGTGGTAAGGGCAGCAAGGGAAGAGGCAGCTTCTTCCAATTGGCCCTTTGCTTCAGACAGTTTGCCCACCACCTCCTCAAGTTTCTTCTCCCCAGTAGCAGTCGCTTCCCTGGTGGACTCGAGCTCCCCCACTAGTTGAGAGTTCAGTTGGCGTAGGGAGGAGGTCTCGGCCCGCAGTTGCACCACCTTGCAGTCCAGTGAATTGACGGCTTGCCCCATCAAGATCTCAGTCTTGATGGTCTCTTGGACCTGCGCTAGGTACTCTCTCCTAGCTTTTTCCACCATGCCCCTCATCAGATCTACGGACCCTTGGGCAGCTTCGAAGTCACTTTGCAGTGACTCCTTGTCATGCTCAAGCTCCTTTACCCTCTTCTCCAGGGCTATTTGCTTGCGGTGCTGGGTGGAAAACTCCAAAGAAAGCACCATCTGCCTAGCCAGGTGCATATCCACCTCATCTCCGCTCCATTCGACGAGCTCTCGGTTGCAGATGAGCTGTCGAACCAAGGTGATGACCCGGCTGAAGTTCTCGTGGCTAGCCCCAGAGACGCTTGGTCGCGAGCTGGCCCCACCACATTCAGCAATAGCAACAGAGGTTGGCAGTGGTGGTGGGAGACCCCCGAATGAGCAGAAGTGCCCCCAGCAGGAGGAGCAGATTGACCAAGAGATTGGCCTGCTGGGGGGGGAGATGGTGGTCGAGGAGCTGGAGATGGCCGTTGACGGGGAAAGGGTAGGCATGTGGGCACTGGGGCAGGTTGAGTAGAGGGAGGAGGGGGTGAACCTTCCTCTACCTCCACCACCTCAATCTCCCCAGGTTGAAGAGATGAGGTCCCCTCAACCGCTGGCAGGTTCCTCTTGCGGTGTACAAGAGGAGAGCCAGAACTCTCCTCTTCTGTTGAGGGAGCAGGAGCAGCAGCAGATGAAGGAAAGGCCTTCACCAGTTTCCTTCTTTTCTTTCCTGGCTCGGGGCCTTCAGCTGGCACGACCGAGAGAGGAGGGGCTGCAATAGGATCGGTGGTGGAAGAAGAGGAGCCAGTCCCTTTGGCCCCCCGGAGTTTGGCAAGCTCCAGCAAAGCTTTCCTCCTATCCTTCCCTGACATTGTATCTACATCGAAGGGAAAAAGAAGAGTTAGATGGCCTAGTTATGCAAGTAAGTCAAAATGTATGCGAGCATGCATGAGAATGTGCAAGTATCCTAAGAGGTGGAAGAAGAAGAGCTACCTATGTATTTTTTCAGAGCCAACACATCGAACTCATGTTTGATGAGGAGTGCAGAGTTGTACTTGGCCCCCAGGAACAACCCACATAGCTCGCGCTCGTAGGGGGCCATGGCTTCGAGATCCCGGGGTATCTTGAACTCAACCGCAGGAACCCAGTAGAGGGGGTACCCCTCGAGCAACGTTGGACTTTATGGGGTGGCAGATATCATGTAGAACCTGCCTTTCCAATCTTTGAAAGATTGCTGATACAGGCCCAAGAGCACCCGTCCAGCAACCCCGTTCAGACTAACCCAGGACCTGTCCCCAGGGTTCTTCGCCTCGAAGAAGTAGAGGAACACGTCCACGGAGGCGTTATGCCTGAAGTAATTGCAGAGAATTTCAAATGACCGGATGAAAGCCCAGGCATTTGGATGGAGTTGGCAGGGTGCGACGTTCAACTCCATCATCAGCTCCTTCTCGAAAAAGGTGAAGGGCAGGCGTAGCTTCAACCTTTTGAAGATGGCAGAGTAGACGAAGACGAAGGGCACCCCATTGGTGGCCCTATCGTCTGCGCAGATGGGCATCCCTCGAGGAGGAATGCAGATTCGGATGTTGAAATCGTTTTCCCTGTCGATGGCGCAAGAAGGCTCATCGGGGTTGTTGCTCAGCAGGGATGTGAGGTGGCCCTGGGGCAGTAGGGTGGAGGTTTCGGCGAGCAACGCCAGGGGGGCCCAGTCGTAGACCTTGGCGTTGTCGTGGTAGGATGTTGCAACGGGTGGTGGTGGAGTTGGCGCACTTGCGGAAGGCTGTGCACCAGAAGACGAGGCAATAATGCGAGCAGTTTGTTTCAAGCGAGCCATCGCGAGATAGCTGCAATGGAGGAAAAACGAAAAGTCAGAATGAATGGAAGAAGAGGGAATGATGAATGGTTCGGTGAAAACAGAGAAGGGGAAGGAGAAAGAAATGCCCAGGTGAAAAGAGGAAGGAGGAGAAGCAGAAATCAGAGCAAGAACGCGAAAAACCCTAGCGTGGGTCGAGATAGGGAAAACAGAGAAGATGAATGCATGATAACGAGAAAGATGAATGCAATCGGTAAAGATAACCTAAGTGGACCAAAGAAGAAGAAAAACCATACCTTTGACTGATCGCAAGAGTCTTAAAGGTAGAAAGCTGGAAGAAGGATGGAAGCGCAGAGAGAGAGTTCGCAGAAAGTCTAAGAGTTGATTGAAGAAGATGAAGAAACAGTGAAGGCGCGCGCCTATTTGAAAAAGGGAAGCGCTAGTGACACTCCACGCTGACCGTTGATGCGTCCACGCGTCGCAAGATTAAGGGAGGAAGTTGTAACGTTAAAGGGGCCGCACGTGAGGTGGCACGAGATGTGGCCCACATGCCACGTGGACCGAGGGCACGACCACTCAGTCTCTTCGCTGAGAACGAGTTCACAGCTCGAGACTAGGGGGCTTGTGATCCGGTCGGTCATCGGTAGTCGATGACGTCAGCAGAAGATAACCACGTGGACCACTCGCAGGGTGACACGTGGACCAGGTGACAGATAGATCAGGGTGAACGTGATCGGTTGTCAGTAACCAAGTGACCACCGACAGATCAGGCGGTAGAGAAGTCAGGAGACAGATCACCCAGAACGGTGATCGGTGGTCAGTAACCAAGTGGCCACCAACAGACCAGTTCCCAGATGAACGCCTGGGGCATAACAGAATTCTGTTAGGCTTTGATACAGGGAGAGGCATAAAAGAGAATCAGGGTGAGATTCAGAGGGGGACAGAAAAAAAGAGAGCAAGAGTTTTCACACACACTACTAGTTTTTCTCATTGGTGGTTTTGTGATCTAACTTGATCGTCGGAGTGCAAACGGCCGCTAGAGGCGCCGTCTGTGTGTTTTGCAGGTCGCGTTTGGAGATCCTAGAGAAGGTTCTGAGGGTGATTTTGCAGATAACACAGTCGCGTAGACGGGGCAGAGAGAGCTGCGAAGCGATTCCTCCACGCTCGAGTTGTCGGCAGGATCACTCTTATTTGTGAAAATTGCGAAAATCTTGAAAAGAAAGTTCATTATCTTGTTAAAACTGTGGATAAGCCTTCTAAAGATCAACCCAACTTTGAGAATGTCTTGGCATCTCAAAACTGTGTTTTTGGAAAAGCTGGATTGGGTTTTAACCCATAGAACAAGCAAGATAGATTTTCAAAGTCTTTTTCGAAACTGACAGAAAAACAACCGATTGGACCATCGAAACAACCGGTTCTTACATGCTTCTATTGCATGAAAAGAAGCCATTCTATCAGATTCTGTAAAATCAGAAAATATGCTATTCCTAGGGGCTTTATGAAGTGGATTCCCAAGTGTAGTAAATATTCAAATGATGAATGTAAACCAAATGGACCCACATTCATAAGGGGACCAAATCTTTGTACTTGAAAATCTTCTTTGTAGGAAAACTTGGAGGAGAGCATGCAACAATGGTACCTGGACAGTGGGTGCTCCAAGCACAATACTGGGGACAAATCAAAGTTTCTGAGCATCTCCTTTAAGCAAGAAGGGCTCATTACCTATGAGAACAACAATAAGGGGAGGATTATTGGGAGAGGATCCATATGAGACAAAGATATCTTGGTCATTCATGATGTTCTCTTTGTGGAAGGATTAAAGCACAATCTGCTGAGCATTAGTCAATTGTGTGAGAAAGGAGATCAAGTTATCTTCAAAACAAACTCCTGTGAAATCTGTCTTCCCAACACAAAAGAGGTAATGTTAATTGGTAAGAGAATCAATAATGTTTATCTTCTAGATATCTCTTCACCTTGTTAATTGGTTGTCTTCTATCCAAGCATGATGAGTATTGGCTTTGGCATAGAAGAATTGCTCACATTCACATGAATCACTTGAGCAAGTTAATTTCTAAAGATCTTGTGATTGGGCTGCCAAACTTAAGTTTGAGAAGGACCATATTTGTGAAGCTTGCCAAAAGGGGAAACAAGTGAAAAACTCTTTTAAAATAAAAAATGTTGTTTCTTCTTTAAAACCTCTTGAGCTACTTCACATGGATCTTTTTGGACCTTCAAGAACCATGAGCCTTGGTAGAAACTACTATGCTTTTGTTATTGTGGATGATTTTTCTAGGTTCACTTGGACTCTCTTCTTGGAATCAAAAAGTGATGCCTTTTCTGCATTCAAGAAGCTTGCAAGAAGATTGCAAAATACAAAGAACAACAACATAGGCTCAATAAGAAGTGATCATGGAGGTGAATTCCAAAATGAAAAGTTCAGCAAGTTCTGTGAAAATATGGGAATTCTGCATAATTTCTCTGCTCCAAGAACTCCACAACAAAATGGTGTGGTGGAGAGGAAGAACAGGTCCCTTGAAGAGCTAGCTAGAACAATGTTAAGTGAATCTTCTCTTCCTAAGTATTTTTGGGCTGATGTAGTTAACACTTCTTGTTATGTGATGAATAGAGTGTTAATTAGGCCAATTCTGAAGAAGACTCCTTATGAACTCTTCAATGGAAGGAAGCCAAACATCAATCATCTCAGAGTTTTCGGTTGCAGCTACTTTGTTCCCAACAATGGAAAGGAAAACCTAGGGAAGTTTGATGAAAAAGTTGATCATGGTATCTTCATAGGCTACTCTCTAACAAGTCATGCATACAAAATCTACAACAAGAGGCTAATGACTGTAGAAGAGTCTGTTCATGTTGTCTTTGATGAGGTGGATCGCAAAAGCATTGAAATCCCAAAGAACAGTGCTGAAGAGGATGAGTAGAACATCAGTTTGGAGAAGCTGGACATCTGTGCAGTAAAACAACCGGTTGATTCCTCGAAACAACCGATTGAAATTCTGCAGCAGAGTGAGTTGCCCAAAGAATGGAGGATTCCTAGATATCTGTCAGTGGAAAACATCATTGGGCAGATAAAGGAAGGTGTCTCAACATGTAGCTCCATCTCAAACTTCTGCAGGCACACTGCTTTTGTCTCTCAAATTGAACCAAAGTCAATTGATGAAGCCCTCAAGGATGAAAAATGGGTTGAAGCTATGCATGAAGAGTTGAATCAGTTTGCAAGGAATGAGGTATGGTTTTTTGTCCCTAAAACAGCTGAGATGAACATCATTGGTTCGAAGTGGGTGTTCAGAAACAAACTGGATGAGGATGGTGTGATCACAAGGAACAAAGCAAGGCTAGTTGCCAAAGGCTACAATCAAGAGGAGGGAATTGATTATGGTGAAACCTTTGCTCCTATTGCAAGATTGGAGGCTGTGAGGTTGGTGCTGGCTTTTGCATGTATGAGTGGTTTTAAACTCTTTTAAATGGATGTCAAGAGTGCTTTTTTGAATGGCTACATCAATGAGGAAGTATATGCGGATCAACCACCGGGCTTTGAAGATCATCAATATCCCAATCATGTCTTCAAGCTAAAAAAGGCTTTGTATGGGCTGAAGCAAGCTCCAAGGCAGAGGTATGAAAGGCTCAACAACTTCTTGTGGTCTCACGGCTATGAAAGGGAAATGATTGACAAGACTCTCTTCATCAAAAAGTCAAATTCTGAAATTATCCTTGTGCAAATCTATGTAGATGACATAATCTTTGGTGCTACACAAGATAATTTGTGTGAAGAATTTGTGGCTACTATGAAAGGTGAGTTTGAAATGTCTATGATGGGAGAATTGTCTTTCTTTCTTGGATTGCAGGTTAAGAAAACAAAGGATGGAATCTTTCTATTCCAATCAAAGTATTGTAAAGAGATTCTCAAGAAATTTGAAATGGAGAGTTGCAAGGAAGCAAGCACACCTATGCCATCAAGTTGCTACATGGATGCAGATGCTGCTGGAAAAGGGGTAGATCAAACTAAATACAGAGGTTTGATTGGCTCTTTGCTCTGTCTAAAAACAAGTAAACCGGACATTATGTTTGTGGTATGTCTTTGTGCAAGATATCTAGCAAATCCTAAGGAGTCACACTTCAAAGCTGCAAAGAGAATTCTGAAGTATCTCAAAGGAACATCAACTATTGGGTTATGGTATCCTTCTCACTCTCCCATTCATTTAATTGGCTATTCAGATTCTAATTTTGCAAGATGCAAGCTATAGGAAAAGCACAAGTGGTACTTGCCACCTTCTTGGTTCAAGCCTCATCTCATGGCATAGCAAGAAGCAAGCATGTGTGGCTCTCTCTACTGCAAAGGCTGAGTACATAGCTGCTAGAAGCTGTTGTGCACAAATCCTATGGCTCAAACAACAACTTGCAGACTTTGGATTGCAAATCAGCAAGGTCCCTTTGATGTGTGACAATACAAGTGCTATCAATCTTACGAAAAATCAGATTCAACACTCAAGAACTAAGCATATTGAGATACGCCATCATTTCATCAGGGATCATGTAAGCAATGGGGACTGTGAAGTGAAGTTTGTAGAGACAAAACTGCAGCTAGCTGATATCTTCACAAAACCATTACCAAAAGAGAGGTTCTTCTTTTTGAGAAATGAGTTAGGTATCCTTGACCTTCAAAATATTTCCTAAATCTGTTTTAATATCTGTTAGAGTCTATTTGTGAAGAAAAATAGGGGGAGAATTGATTGGTTCTTGTGTATCTTTCTCTAAAACTGTTTAAATTTGCTGAAATCTCTGATATCAAAACTGTTTCTGCTTCTGCTGATAGAAATAACCGATTGTTTGTCTGGAATTATGTTTTCAATATGTGAAAATCTAACCTGCTGTTGTAGGAAGCATTTGATTGTATATATGTTGTTTTTGCAGGAAACTGCTTCAGATTCAATCAAATCCAACACAAGCAACCAGGGATTTGTCTTCATCAAATAGGGGGAGATTGTTGAATCAAGTGTGTTCAAGCTTTGAAGAATCCAAACAATTTGAAGGTTGATGGAAGGCTGGATGTGCTTGCTGCTGCTGAGCTGTCTTTAGATAGGATCTGGGGTAGATTATCTGTGTAAATCCACTCTTGATTGAATCCAAAGTTTAAACATTCTCAAACCTTTTAAAAGAAAAGTTTTTTTCAAACTAAGTAAAAAACAACCTGTTGTTTTGTCGAAACAACCGATTGTTTTATACTTAGGTGTTTTTAGAAAGGTTGAAAACTGTTTTTGATGGTTGACTTGCTGTCAAACCAAAACAACCGATTGATTCAAGCATTCAATCGATTGATTCGAGCATTCAACCGATTGTTTGTTTTGGGACCATAACAGAAAATAGTTTTTTGCTTTGACTAAGCATTAAATGATTCTATAACTGAATACGCTCCAGTTTTAAATGCTTTGACCAGTCTTTGAATGCAATAAATAGTTTGTTCAGATTATGTAACAAACAAGAACTTAGTTTTAATCAAAGAAAAACAAATTTGAGTTTTTCACTGATTTTGCTTTTGAAGAGTTGGAGATTGCTTTGAGATTGCTTGAATCAAAGAGAATGTGATATAGGATTTTCATCTTGTATTGATTTTAGATTTTTTCTGTAACAAGTGTAATCCTTTGTACCTTTGAAGAAACCCTGTGTGTGAAGCTGAGAAGTGTTGTGTGCTCTTGAGGTTGTCAAGATCAACATTCTTAGTGGTGTTTGTGCTGAGCCAAAGGAAGTGTGTGTCTTGAGGGGATCAAGGTCACTTCTTTGGTGGTGTTGTAAGTAATCTAGGGTTGATTGCTTAGTGAATTCCCCAATGGTTTCTGGGAAGACTGGATGTAGCTCTTGGTTAAGAGTGAACCAGTATAAACCTGTGTGTTCAATCTCTCTATCCCTTGAACTCTTTAAATTCAGTTTTATATTTGTGAACTGGTATAAACAACTGATTGTTTATGCGAAACAACCGATTGTTTTTCTGGTGCTGTGCTTATTTAATCTGTGGCTTAAAAGTTTGCGAAAACCCTCTTTAAACCATTCACCCCCCTTTTAGTTTAAAGCCATACATTCTAACATAAGGGGGTGGTGGCGGTTGATTCTGACGACGACGAGGGCACCGGGGAGGGCCTTGTCTTCAAGAGGCCAAGAGTGGGTGTCGTGGCGACCTCGCTCTCTACCACCGACGACCACCCTCCGTCATTCGGGGATAATCGAGGACGTCGCTGATGCCTACGGAGCAGGGTTCGAAGATGTCCTTGCTCAGGTTGCCTGTGTGCACCATGAGTTGGACATCTCCCCCTTCACAGTGTCAAAAAGGGTCATTGATGGGCAGCTCACGCCCAGAAAATGACTTGCTCAATGCCTAGAACCTTGGCCTTCTTATGAACAATATTCAATATGTATTTGTACCTTGTATTATTTATGAACTTGTTTGCCTTTAATTGCATTCTTGGTCTCGTTTATGAGTCTGCTTGCCTTTATCTTGCTTTAATTTTCTTTCTTCGTCTTGGTCGTTAACTGTCGTGCCTTGAACTAACCCCTGCTAACAACGCACCCGACGATCGTCCATACTCTAGGTAGCGCACTTGTCCACCACCCACTTTACCTTACCCTCTCTTAAGGTAGCGGTGACGTGCACACAAACCTTTAACTGACCTCACCTCCGTTACACAAAGAAAAGGGGATTCTTTATAGTCGCTCTTCAAACGTGCCTTATAAGACAAGGGAGAGAGAGAGAGATCCACTGACTGACTTCACTCCTACTTCACAGAGTAAGGAGATACTTTGTGGATGCCGCTGATGAGCCGTGCCATCTTCGCCTTGGCGTTCTCACTCAAGAGGGAGGCACTCTCTGCACTATTCCGCTTTGATTCTTTTAACCCAAGGAGAAACTCGCAACTGACCTCATCCTTGCTATATGAAGTCAAGGGAGGGTTTAACTAGCGAACCATGCTCCCCAGCATTGGCATTCTCACTCAAAGGGGAGGCGTTCTCTACGAACCGTCCTGCCCTCCCTTGAGACTTTTAACCCAAGCGGAAAAGTTCATAACTGACCTTGTCCTTACCCCACGGGGGCAGATGAGGATTTTAGCTGGCGAACCTTACTTCTTACCCCTGGCGTTCTCACTCAAAAAGGGGGGGGGGGGGGGGGCGTTCCCTACAAACCGTCCTGCCCTCTTTTGAGACCTCTAATCCATGGGGAAGGTTCATAACTGACCTCGCCCTTGCTGTATGAAGTCAAGGGAAGGTCTTAGTGGCGAACTCTATTGTTCCATCTTGGTGTTTTCACTCGACTATGGGGGGAGGTGTCCTCTGTGAACCTACCTTCCCCAGTCCTAAGATTTCTAACCCAAGTGAATGGTTCATAACTGACCTCATCTTCGCCAAAGGCGGGAGAAGATTTTACTAGCGAACCATACTGTTCATCCTTGGTGTTTTCACTCGAGGGGGAGGTGTTCTCTGCGAACCTGCCTTTCCCAATCTTGAGACTTCTAACCTAGGTGAATGGTTCGTAACTGCATTGTACAAAAATATGCGAGAATATACTTCAATCAAAACTTTATTGGGTGACCTCGTTAAAAAACCCTTGGAAGGGAAAAAGAGTGTCCCCTAAAAACTGTGTACAATGCTAATAGTTCAATTGAAGTAAAACTTGAGGTGTGTCGCATTCCCTGTGCGAGGAGTCGTGCCGCCCTCCAATGTCTCAAGTCTGTATGCCCCATTCCCAAGGGCCTCTGTCACTCTGAAAGGACCAGTCTGTTGAACCAAGTGGTGTTCAAGCTTTGAAGAATCCAAACCCTTTTAAGGATGTTGAAGCCTTGGCTGTGCTTGGTGTTGTTGTGCTGGTTTAGTATAGTTATGGGGTAGTTTGTGTATTGTAATCCACCCCTTGATCGAATCTAAAGCATAAGCATTTCAATCTTTGTGAAAGTAAAATGTTTTCAAACTAAGTTAAAACAACCGATTGTTTTGTCGAAACAACCGATTGTTTATACTTAGATGTTTTGAGAAAGAGATTGAAAACTGTTTTTAAAATTGTTGAACTGTTAAGAACCAAAACAACCGATTGATTCGAAGAAACAACCGATTGTTTGTTTTGGGACCATAACAGAAAAACTGTTTTATCTTTGACTGAGCTTTAAATGATTTAACTGCTTACGCTCCAGTCATTAAATGCTTTGACCAATCTTTTAATGCAATTTAAGAGTTTGTTAAGATTTGATAACAAACTACATCTTTGAATATATTCAGAAATACAGATTTGTAAAAACAATTTTTTGAATAGAGTTTTCTGAGTTTTTCAAAAAGCTGAGATTGCTGAAAGTTTGTGATTGATCAAAGTTTGTGGAATAGGATTCTGCTTGTATTGATTTCAGATTATCTTCTGTAACAAGTGTAATCCTTGTACTCTGTGAAACAAGTTTCGTTTTTGTGTTTGCTGAGATAGGCTGTGTGTTCTTGAGGGGATCAAGATCAGCAATCTTGGTATTGGTGTGTTGGCCAAGAAGAGTGTGTGTCTTGAGATGTTCAAGGTCATTTCTCTTGGTTGTTGTGTAAGTGATCAAGTTGTGATTGCTTAGTGTATTTCCTGAGGGTTTATGAGAAGACTGGATGTAGCTCTGGATTTGGAGTGAACCAGTATAAACATCTGTGTGCAATCTCTCTATCCTTAACTCTTTAAATTCAGTTTGGTTTGTTGTTTGCTGGTATAAACAACCGATTGTTTTTCTAGTTCTGCTGTTTTTTTTGGTAAACTAAATTTCTTATCAATTGTTTCCTGAGATAAATTGATTCTTGCTTTAAAAGTTTACGAAAATTCTCTTTAAACAATTCACCCCCCTCTAGTTTAAAGCCATATATTCTAACACAGTCCACTTGGGGAACAACTTGTTCTCTAGCTAGTGCGGCTGGGCCTTTCGCATCACCAGGTCGGCGACCTGGAACTGGCGAGGTCTCAGCTTGGAGTTGTACTTGTATTCCACCATTCTCTTCAAGGCTTCAACTTTAATTCTCGCTTCCTCCCTTACTTCATCCAGTAGATTCAGGTTCACCTTTCTCTCTACATTGGACTCTTCAGCCACGAAGTTCTAGAAGTGCGGCGAGTTCTCCTGGATCTTTACGGCGTCCGACCCATACACCAAGCTGAAGGGTGTTTCTCTGGTGGTGGACTGGGAAGTGGTGTGGTAAGCCCACACAATTCTAGCGACTTCTTCTGCCCAGGTCCCTTTGGCCTTCTTCAGCCTTCTCTTTAGGCCTCTTAGCAAGACTTAGTTGGCAGACTCGACCTGCCCATTTGTCTGGGGGTGCTCAACTAATGAGAACACCTGCTTCGTCCCAATTTCTGTACACAGCTTTTCCAGATGTTGGCTTGCAAACTGGGTGCCATTGTCAGACACCAGTCGTTTCGATACTCCAAAGCGGCATACTATATTCTTCCACACAAAGTGCTGAATCTTGTGGGTCGTGATCTGCGCCACTGGCTCAGCCTCTATCCACTTCGTGAAATACTCTATGGCGACCACGAGGTACTTCATCTGCCGTATCGCCAAATGGAAAGGTCCCGGTATATCGATTCCCCAGGTATGAAATGGCTAAGGGCTGTAAATTGATCTGAGCTCTTCTGGTGACGCCTTGTGCCAGTCAGCGTGTTGCTGACATTGCTTGCACTGTTGTTCGTACCTCGTTCAGTCTTCCCTTATGGTTGGCCAATAGTATCCCGCACGAATGGCCTTCGATGTTAGTGATCGACCACAGATATAACTCCCGCATATCCCTTCGTGGAGCTCCGCCATTATTCGTGCGCACTGCTCGCCACTTACGCATACCAGGATGGGGTGGGTGAACCCGTGTCTGAACAACTCTCCGTCAATGAGGGTGTACTTGGTCAAATTTTTCTTTATTTTCCTGGACTTTGTGGGTTCCAACGGGAGTATCCCATCAGCCAGGTAACGCTTGTAGGGTGTCACCCAAGTTTCTCCTCCTTCAACCAGGCAGACCAACAATGACTCTTACCCAAGAACCGGGTATGTGCTTATCCTGGGCGTTCTCAGTTTCTCCTGAGACAATGACCGATGACTCCTCTTTCCTCCTCTCGACGTGCTAACCTGGTGGACCCGCACTAGATTGTCTATGGTGAAGGTTCGAGGTGTCTTCAAGGTTTCCTATATGATGGTCCTCTGTCTGCCCCCCTTGTCTGAGCTGGCGAGCTTAGCTAGCAAGTCAGCTCGGGCATTCTGCTCTCTAGGGATGTGTACTAACTCGAACACCGCAAATGACTTCTTCAAGACTTGGACATATTCTAGATAAGCCGCCATCTGTGGGCCCTTGGCCTGGTATTCCCCTGTTACCTGACCCGTAACTAGTAAGGAGTCACTCTTCGCCAGCAGACTCTGCGCACCCATCTCCTTGGCTAACAGTATGTCAGCGATCAGGGCTTCATACTCTGTCTGGTTGTTGCTGGCCTTGAAGGCGAACCTTAGGGCTTGCTCGATCAATAGCCCATTCGGTCCCTCCAGGATGACACCACTTCTTTCTAGTGTGCGTTTGTCGAGGAGAGCTCTACCACGAAATCAGCATAAACTTAGCCTTTGATAGGGCCCTTGGGCTCGTACTGTAGGACATACTCTGATAGTTCTACTGCCCAACGTACCATTCTTCCCGCAACGTTCGGCTTCTGTAAGACCTTGCGGATTGGAAGGTCTGTCATTACCACTACAGTAAAGCTCTGGAAGTAGTGGTGGAGTCTCCTCGTTGAGAACACCACTTCCATGGTTGTCTTCTCTAGGGCTTGGTACCTCACCTCAGGCCCCTGCAATACTTTGCTCACAAAGTATATTGGCTTCTGTACTTGGTCCTGCTCCTGCACGAGGACCAAACTGATTATCCGATCGGTGACCGTGAAGTATAGGCGAAGCGGTGTACCCAGCTGAGGTTTGCATAACACCGGGGGACTGGCCAGGTACTCCTTCAGGTTGAGGAAAGCCTCTTCACACTCTGTGGTCCAAATGAACCTATTGTTCCTCCTCAAGCACTAGAAATAAGGGTGACCCTTGTCCCCGCCAGCTGATACGAATCTAAACAGGGTGGCCATCTGCCCTGTCAACTACTGCACCTCCTTCACTGAGATCAGGCTCCTCATTGCGAGGATTGCAGCGCACTTCTTAGGGTTCGCCTCTATCCCACGCTCAGAGTGTATGAAGCCTAAGAACTTGCTTGCTTCCACCCCAAACACACACTTCTCAGGGTTCAACTTCAATCTATATTTAGCTATTGTGGTAAATAGCTCTTCTAAATCAACGACATGTTAATCCTTCACCTGTGAGGTCACTTGTAAGCAGCGGATAATAATTTCCCCAACTTGCAAGAATCTTTGAGGAGCAATAACAAATAATGGCAGCAACACAAAACACACTTTCAAGAAGACACATAAATTTTAACGTGGAAAACCTTCTGAATGTGAGAAGTAAAAATCACGAGCACAAGCCAGTCAATCAAGCTCCACTATGATCAAAGTTATGGTTACAAGAGAGTCTCAAATTACAGCACAAATTGTGGTCAATAACCAGCCAAATAGCAATAAAACAGAGATAAAACAGAGAACAAGAAACCTGAAAAATTCACAAAACTAGAGCTACCATACGCGGCCTATATATCATTGTTCCAGTGATGTTTGAACAATTCGAATGGTCCAATTGAAGCACCACGAAGTATGAACCTGTTGACAATTTGAGCCCGATCCAACGGTGGACGAAACAAAAATAACAATTCGAAAAGTTTCGTCGTCAATAGAATTGCTGAGAACACTGTTGCAGTGTGAGATGAATTTCTCTCTGTTCAAACGACTTCTGCAAGATCCGAACGGTCTGATTAAAGTCACACAGAGTGATGTGATTCCACTAGCCATATGGAGAATGATTCTTGACATTCTTAGGAATCACCTTGAGCTGGACATTATTGAGGCACTTTTCTTAGAGTTGGATCATTGTTCTAAGACAAGAACTCACCAAAAACTAGTACCAAATCCCAAACTCATTTGGATGTTCCACATATTGTCAAATTGAACCAAAAGAGATGGAGGAAAGGCAAAAACACTAATTAACAACACAAAACAGTAAGGAACCGAATCAAATTGCTGGAATTGAAGAAGAAAAGATGAAAAACAGCCAAGAACACAAATGAACCATAGCTACACAAAACAAGCTGAAATTGCCGAACCAAAACACCTAGGAAACAAGCTAAGACAAGGAAATTTACAAGATAAGAAAGGAAGGAGAAGAGAATGCTCATGAAGATGGAAGAATGGTTGGATGATCACGCCACTAGAAGTATGGATGCTCCTAGATGAGTGTGCAAGCCGCCACTTGAGAAAACCATGATCCTTCAAGATAAGACTAGAGAAGAAGGCTCAAAAGCTCTCCAATGCTCACTCCAATTTTGAGTATAGTTTCTTTAGATAAATTCAAATCTGAAATTTACAAAGGAAGCACCTATATTTATAGCCTAAGGTGCTGAAATGCAAGCTACACAAATTCAAAAACTCCCTCCTAAAAACTTCTAGAATTGGCGCCTAAAACAATACATGAGGAAGGTGTGATCCCTTCTCTCACTTTGGCACCTCCTTATTTACTCTTACACCTATCTACTAACACACCCCCCCTAAGACTCCTAACTAAGACTAGAAGATGCTTTTAACAATAGAGGTTTCTAATGTTTCCCTCTAAGCACCTTTCTAAACAATATTTATTTAATACTTGGCCTTGCCCTTCATGGGATGGACTTTGGGCTTTTGTGGGCTTTGGCCTTCTTGGGCTTGGGCTTGGGCTTTATTTTTTGCAAAGATTAACAAGAAAAACTTTAAATGTGAAGGCGAATGATCTTGTTCTTCATTATAAAAAGCCACCATTAGTTGATTCTCATCACAGAGTATAAACCTACTGAAAAATATTTCAGTCCGATCGAACGGTGAACAAAGCATCGGTGGCGGCCAGAAGTTGCTGAGTGAAACTTTCTCTCTTTACTCTTTTCTCTCTCTTTTCTCTCTAACTGTCTATTTTGCTCACTATTGTCTCTCTGTTCAAAAAAATCCTAAAAATTAATATTAGACCGGGCATCCACATAGAAAGTGAGTCCAATCCAACATTATTTAGAAATTTTTTTTATCCTTGTTAATCGTATGTAAATGACGTAAATTTACGTCGAATTAAATCTCCAACGTAAAAACTTCTATTTTAGATTGGACTTTGTCGGACTAGGACACAATTCAACATAAAGTCGATAACATAAATTATCCTTTTTTTCTACTAATGTTCGTAAAGTTATACAAAGGAAAAAGGAGTATAGTTTCATAAAAGAGAGAATTCTCTTGATTTCTAATTAGTTTGACACTCTTCGTAAGTTTCTCCTCAAACTCTTTATCTTCCTTTTCTTTTGCTTTTTTTTTTTTCTTGAGTTCTTTCTTTCTTTTCTTTTTCTTTGGCTATGGACCTTTGTAATTATTTCTTGCATATTTGATATCTTTTTAGGTTTCAACCCACATGCTCTCCTCCATAGACATTTCTTTATTAAAAAATAATGTTTGTTGAATATTATTTTGGGCTTTGATTAGTGGCGGAGTTTAATTAAAAAAATTGAGAGCCAAAAGTGTAAAATGATTATGGGAGAGAGAAAAGCTTGAAATAAAATTTTAGGATAAAAAGGATAATTTAATGTAAATATAAATTTACTTTTAAAAAAATTTAAAGAAAGAAGTTTGGGAGATTCACGATCTCGTTAACCCTTAAGAGATCTGCCACTAATTTTGGTGATTAGTAAGATAAATAAATGTAAAGAGTGCATAGAAACAAGTTTGCAAAATAGTAAATAACGAAATATTTTAGGTTTCTGAATACTAAGATAAATCCATGCAAACAAATTACATAGAACACAATTTGTGGAAGGATTAAATTATGAATTACAATGATAAATTACGTGCTTTATCGTAGTGTAAAAAAGGCTATAGATAGTAATTCAAACAAGCAAGAGTGAATACATACATGTAAAAAGGAAAGCAATCTTTGAATAGTGGTGACAATAATAATTATATTTTATTTAAATGATTAAAATTGAAAATTTAAGACTTACATAGTTTTAATTTTAAAAGTAAGTTACTTTTATAATGTTGATCCTTATTTTTTATTTTGGTTCTTGTTATTTCTTTTAGATATGTAGTAGTTTGTGTGAAAATAGATAAAATACACCATAAAAGATTGTTGAATTATTTATTTAATTTTTTATGAAGATTTTCAAAACATGAACATCTAATTTTGACTTGATAGATATAAAAACAAAATTCTTATATCAATGTTTGATGAAATACAATAAAACGCAATATAGACTTGATAGACATAGTCTCAAAAGTTTTTATAAATCTTGTTTAAAATAGGAACTCTCCTTCTTTGATTAGTTGCAATTGAATAATATGTAATTTAAAGAGTGAGAGAATAATAATTTAGGTTTGATATTCTTACACTTTGTAAACAAAAATTTCTTTTAATGCTTGATTATGTTGATCATTACACTAGGTAGATTATAGTTGCAAAGCACAAGATGAGTATATTTTATACTCAAATCACTCTTAGTTGAAGTGAGTATTGTTTGGACTGTAGTCACTTTTGGCTAAGATTGAATATTCTTTGGAATGATATACTCTTGGACAAGAGCAAGTATTCTTTGGAATGGATTCACTCCTGATTAAGACCAAGTATTATTTGGAATGTAACTACTCCTTGTTAAGACCAGTTGGTTACAAGAGCGTATGATCAAGAGATCACATGTTACTCATTAAAAAAAGTGTTGCGCCTTATGATGTTCCTGACACAAACAATGTTCCGTTGATGAGTTAGAGTAGCAATCTTAAGATTTTATCTTTATACATGGATTATAAGTTCGTGTGATTGATCATCATTCTGTAACCTTTCTTCTTTAAAGACGTCTTCTATATATAGATGTTTCTGAAAGAGCCATTGCTAATCCTTTTCTAATCACTGTGAACGTCATAATAGGTCTTTTTCTTCAAGTTGTGTCTATCCACATTCATGTGTAGAGATGCATTAAAGGCTTTTCATGCAACATTAATTGCATATGAAAAATGTTATGTGAACAACTCCTTTCTCAGTTGCACATGCATACAACCCCCACGTGGTTGGGCTCTGTTGAGGTGGCAAAGGGCAATTTTGTTAATGAATGTGGGTGATGTGGGGCCAAGGGAAGTTTTAGAAATAATTTGTAAATTGAATTTTTGGGTACAGAGAGGGAGAGTAAATTGAATTTTTAAGGTACGCAGGTGTGTGTGAGGGGCATTTGGTGGTGCAACAAAAAGTTATCTTTCGCAGAGTGCTCTGAAGTAGTATTCCTTAGGCATTTGGAGTGCGTCTTCACAGGGCATCTGGAGTGCGATTCGTTCCTTCATAGGTTGGTTACGTTTTGGGGTTTTCTCCTTTTGGATTTGTGTTGTGGGTTGCAATTTTAGGGTTCCATTTTGTGTTCATTTTTGCTGTTTAGAGGTATTTAGGGTTCCATTTTGGGTTTTGGGTTTTGATGTTAGGGATTATTTTAGAGGTCAATGTACAAAGTGACAATATTGGGTGATCCTTGTTACAATAAACGGTGACCCTCATTGAAGTTCTTGCACATATCTAGTGAAGCTACTTTTGAAAATTTGAATGCATTATTGTTGTTTGTCTGTGTGGAAAAAGTTAGTGAATCCAGTACTTTAAGTTATGTTTGTGTTAATGTAAGAAGTTCTAGTCTGTGGTGACCCAAATTGAAATTCTTGTGCACACACATTTCCTATTTTTTGTAAATTTTGTTGTGTGTGATGGTGGTTGTGGTTGATTTTGTTTATTTTTCGCTTACTTATTTTGGTTTTGATTTATGGGTGATTTGTTCGTTATTTTGGTTATTCTTTTAGGGTTTATGGTTGAAAAGAAGTTAGTGAATTTGTTATTGTTATTGCTTTGGGTTGAATTGATTGATAAATTTTGTTTTGGATGGTTGTGAAATGGCTTCCTCCAGTTCTATGGGTAAGTATGACGGTGAAAACTTTGATCATCAAGGAAAGAAAATAAAGGTTTGATTGGTTATATTATTAGGTTGTTAATAGTTAATTTTGAAATTGTGAAATTATATTGAATACAAACACTTTCCTTGTATGGTTATTTTATAGATAAGAGTAAGACACAAAGTGCACAATCAACATATAATTGAGATCAATCGAAATTAGACGTCATTGCAGCGCTGAAGAATAGAGGAACACCTTTTAAGTGGATGCTCCAATTAGAAGAAGAATTGGACATATCATGTCCCGTTCTTCGCGAATTAATTAGTAGGTGGAGTGTTCATAATAATTGTTTTAGGATAAAGCAACATTTAGTGTCTTTTACGGTTGTTGATGTCTGTTTTGCTCTTGGGTTGTGAGTGGTGGGTGAACAATTACATTTGAAGGATGATGGTGGTTGGTTGGTCAATGAGGTCTTTGGTGGAGAGGAAATAAAAATAGATATTCTTTTAGAAAAATTGGTGGGTAAAGTTTATAAGAAAATGTTGATGAATTATGTCAGTTGTACATATTTCTTTTATTATATGTTTTTCATTTTCCCAAGACTTCTAGAAGTTTTATTCATTTCCTTTTAAGGTTTTAGATAATTTAGATGCTCTAGATGCATACAATTGGGGCGGTGTAGTGTACGACTTCATAATTGATAATTTAACACGAGCATCAAAAGTATATAACAACCAAACGAATCCCAATGAAATATATTTGGCTAGTTGCGTTCCTATTTTGCAGGTTTGACAATTATGACAAATAAGTATGTAGTTCAAGTGTAATAAAATTGTGAAGTTTTTAATGGCTAACATTAATTTTTTTGGTACCAACTTTGGATTGTTTAACATTTTGCCATTGACATCCTTGTTGTGGATATAATATATTTTTCGTGGTTTTTGCAATGGTCGTGTGTAAAGATCCGATTAAGCAGTTTAAATGAAGCATTCTTTATAACTAAGGTATTTAATTGTGTGGTTAAGACCTCGACTTACATTGGTGTATTTTTATTTTCTGAACATAACAAAAAAGTTCTTATTGCAGATTGTAGGGGATTGGACAGTGACTGAAGTGGAGGAAGGATTGAACATTGTTAAAGAAGCCCTCAAAATTGGTGGAGAGGAACATGATGAATATAGTTCCTATTCTTCAAATGAGTGGGAGAAAGTTGATAAGGATCATAAATTGTGTGAAAACATTGTAGAGAATAATATTGTCATCACAATTAACACATATTATTTTTGAACAAACACATTGTGCAAAACTAGGGATTTTATTTTTGGACCACAAGTAGGGCTTATATTTTAACTCTAGAAGTATAATGTTCAACATTACATGCTTTGCCAAAAAATATTAACTTGCATGCATGACCTCCAATGAAACATCCAATACTTTAATTACAATGCACAAAAAATAATATTTTCTGGTAAACATATTTAAATAACTCACATTTAGTGGTGAGTAAACTATCCTAATAAATGCATGTGAAGAATCCTAATAAATATGTATTAAATATATTAAATACATGTGGGTGCCATCGTGATTGCAATAGATGGAATGAAGGAGGTGGAGATTGAATGAAGAACAACTGAGAAAATTCAATGCAACACGTAGTAGAATGCAGGCACTTTAGTTCAATCTGATGGTAGTTTATGTGTACCCTTCAGTAAAGCCAATTTATGATGTAGTTGTTGTATAAGGAGTTTCATTCCCAACTACCACTGAATGTAAGTTTTCTGCCAGCAACAATAAATACCTAAAAAATAATGACATGCTTTAGCTTAAGATTGTTTTACATTACACAATGTATTACCTATCTTATGAGTGCACCACTACACTTCATGTTTTTTTTTTAAAAAAAAAAACATTACTTGAGCACTACACTTCAGGTTTTAAGGAAAAAAAAAAGCACTACTAAGTGATATTTCACAATATCATCGTCATTGGCTTAAGGAAAAGAATTTACGTGTTCACTACCAGTTTCAATGGAGCAATGGGAAGGCCCTAACATTGACACCACTGACCTTGCAATTGTAACACCACAACTAATGTCATTCTGGACCCAACTGGTAATGTGCAAGCAGTATCTTGAATCGGATCTCCAAAGATGCAATTAACACACAATTTATAAACAATATAGCTGACGAAAGTTATAGGCATGATTTTAATTCCACCCCATGGAAATGGGAACAAGAATTTATTTAGTTTCACGGTAATGTTTATCATAATCATTTACAGTTTAATAGTTATTCGTGTGCAAAAAATAATATTGTGTATTTTTTTAAGGAAAAATTGATGGACATGATTGTCAACGTATATCTTTTTTGGCTACCATTAAGCAAAAACCTATTTTTCCATTGCTTACTTGTCTTGTGAAATCATTCCAACCAAATGGTCAAGGACACATGTTGATAACTATTAAGGTAATGTATAGATTATGTACTCTTTCAATAGTTTGACTCGATTCTACAAAAAAAATTACTATTTTACACATCTTTCATTCCAGGATCCAATAGGAACTGCTAGTGCAAGTGTACACGAAAAGGTCTTAAAAGATCTAGAATTTGGATTAGAAATTGTAGTGCGATCTATGTTAGTGTTAAAGAATGTATTTATCTTCCATAAACAACCATTTTTTAAACAACTCCATATGATATTTCATGAAAGTATTCGGTTCAAATCAAAGAGTGTTCTAACTTAATACAACTATAAACGACATTGTTAAGGTATTTGGCTTTCATTATAACTTTAGTACAAACAAATGCTCCTTTCATTACAATATCCATGCCTGTAGTTACATTTCATACGCATGTAGGTCTTCAAAATTTGACATATGCCCACCATGTGAGGAGGAAGTTCGTGTTTGTCATCCAGTAATACGCATTCCACCTACTCTAGGTACAGTTCCTCAAGTTACCTTTACTTCAAAAATAATTTTCTATATTTACATTGTAATTCACATTTCAATATCCAAAATATATTCAGCTCCAAAGCAGTTGGACTTATTGAATAAGATGGAGGAAGATAAAATTTGAGGTTTAAGGATGTTGTAAACCTCCCACATGTTACCAACGTCTCTATATGCACAATCAAGACTATTATTGTATAATTGAGGATACACAATTCTATTTGTAATTCATAACCTACATGTCTGAATAATGTTTATTACATATGTTAAGTGAATTTTGTGGTTACTTGTCCTCCTTAGTGTGTGTGCAAGAAGTTCATTTAAGGATCACAACATTTTGTGACAAGGGTCACCACCTATTCTTACGAGGGTCACCATCTATCTTCACTAGATTTGTGCTAGAAGTTAAATGAGGCTCACTATTTATTGTAAGAAAGGTCACCACGTACTGACTTTTTGTAACTTGACACTGTCATACCTTCATGGCCTCCAAACACCTGATTTAACTGACTTTCTCTCCACCTAATGGCCCACCCCAACCAACAACAACACTAACTTCAAATTTCCAAATAAATCTTCATTGGGTACGTGCAAAAAGAGTATCGAGGGTCACCACATATTCCCACGAGGGTCACCATATACTGGCACTTTGTAACTTGAGACTACAATACCTTCATGGCCTTCAAACACCTTATTTAATTGACTTTCTCCCCACCTCATGGCCTACCTCAACCAACAACAACACTAACTTCAAATTTCCAAATAAATCTTCATTGGGTTTGTGCAAGAAGAGTATTGAGGGTCACCGCATATTCCTACGAGAGTCACCACATACTGGAACTTTGTAACTTGACACTACCATACCTTCATGGCCTCTAAACACCTGATTTAAATTACTTTCTCCCCATCTCATGGTCCACCCACCAACAATAACACTAACTTCAAATTTCCAAATAATGCATATTTTCTTAAGCTTGCTTAGAACTTTGCTTATAGCAACAGGTTTTGGTCTTTGCTCTTGAAAGCCAGGGTTCTAAATCAAAATACGAGTTTAAAATGATTTATAGATCCTCATCTCTTTGGTATGGAATTAAACAGTTTTATTCTACTATACTTGATTATACTTCTTGGACTGTTGGTACATGTTCTTTTATTAATTTCTGGAATGATAAATGGTGTTCTACTACTCCTTTAACACATATTGCAAGGTTATTTGATGGTATTAGCATTCCAGATAAAGTTTCTCATTTTTGGACAGGTCGTGATTGAAATATTTCGTTGTCTACATCAGATGCATCATCTTTTTAGTCATATCATGGTTAGTGCGAATCAGGATGTTCCTAATTGGATTCTAGATGAGTTTGGTCGATTCACTCTTAAATCGGCTAGGACTTTTTCTTGGAACCAGGACTTCCCTGTGGTAGGAGTAAACTTATTTGGTCTTCAGATATCCTACCTTCCAAAACTCTTGTCCTTTGGAAATTTTTTCATGGGCGACTTCCTACAAATCAACATATTCAAAATAAAGCTCTCCATATTTGTTCTATGTATACGCTTTGTGAAAAGCATGAGGAATCTATTCATCATTTATTTTTTGAATGCCCTAATGCTTTGTATATTTGGAGTTAGGTTCGACAGATTTCTCCTACTTCTCATTTCTCTAATAAAGATGATCTTCTTTCTTTTATTAAGAGTGATGGTAGTCCTTTAGTTAAATTGATTAAGCTTGCTGTGATAACCTTTTCTATTTGGATGTTATGGCGTATGAGGAATTATGCTCGTTTTCAGGATAAGATTGAGGTTTCTAGGGCTATTTCAGTTATTAAAGATTTAACTTGTCTAGGTCGTTTAAAGCTTCAATGAAGAATGATATGATAGATTTTAGTGTGATTAAGTTTTTTGGTATTAATACTCGTACTAGTAAAGTTCTTCGTCCTCTTCCTGTTAGATGGGAGTTTCCTTGTGACTGGGTTAAAATTAACACTAATGGGGCTGCTAGGGGTTATCCAAGTCTTGCCATTTGTGGGGATATTTTCTATGGGAGTATGGGGGAGTTTATTGGAGCTTTCTATGCGTTTCTTGACGTTCAGACTGCTTTGGTTGCTGAATTTTATGGAGTTATGTATGCTTTGGAGGAAGCTCAAAAGTTGGGACTTACTAATGTCTAGCTGGAATGTGACTTTGCCTTGGTTTATGCTGCGTTCACTGCTAGGACAAATGTTCCTTGGATGCTTCGTAATCGATGGAATACTTGTCTAAATTACTGTGGAAAAATCAGTTTTAGGGTTACACATATATTTCGTGAAGGGAATGCGTGTGTTGATAAGTTGGATAATTTAGGATTTATTGATATAAAATTCTTTCTTTGGTATAATAGGCTTCCATCTAGTTTGTTCTTCGAATTCTTTATTAATAGGAATAGTCTACCTATGTATCGTTTTTGTTAACATATGGGTTTTGGTCTAGTCCTCCCATATTTTTGTATTTTCTTTCTTTTTCTTTTTTTAATAATACTTTTTTCATGTAATGGCAAATGATAGTTGTTACTTGAGGTGTTAGCCTAGCTGAGATGTCAAGTAGCATAGTGATGCCTAATATGAAAGCTTTTTATAAAAAAAATTCCAATTGGGTTGTGCAAGAAAATTATTGAGGGTCACCATATATTTCTACAAGGGTCACTACATACTGGCACTTTATGACTTGACACTATCATACCTTCATGGCCTCCAAACACCTGATTTAACTGATTTTTTTCCCACCTCATGGCCCACCCTAACCAACAATAGTAGTAACTTCAAATTTCCAAATAAATCTTCAGTGGATCTGTGCAATAAGAGTATTGATGGTCACCACATAATGGCTCTTTGTAACTTTACATTGTCATACCTTCATGGCCTCCAAACACCTGATTTAACTGACTTTCTCTCCACCTCATAGGTCACCCTAACCAAAAACAATATTAACTTCAAATTTCCAAATAAATCTTCATTGGGTCTGTGCAAGAAGAGTAATGAAGGTCACCATTTATTGTAACTAGGGTCGTCATATAATTGTAAGAATTGATGGCTTAAACAAGAAGGAGGGGGTGAATTATTTTATGAAAGATTTTCGCAAAGACTTGATTTAGAATGAATCTCTATCAAACAATCTAGATAAGCACTTAAGGAAAGCAATCAAACAATCCAACATAAACATTTATCAGAATTTTAACCGGTTAAACCTTCGTTTTAATCGGTTGTTTATACCAGTAGTAGAAATGAAATTATCAAACAGTTATAGAGAGTTTGAGAGAAAGAGAAATTTACACAATAGGTTTATACTGGTTCACTCACACTTGAGCTACATCCAGTTCTCAGAAGAACCTCTGAGCTCCAGTAGTAACCAATACCAGATTACAACACACACAAAGAGGTAACCCTGCAACCCACAAGATTCACTCACCCTCTTTGAAACACCAATCACCTTAAGACAAAACAACTTCTATCTTTACAGATTTCAAACACACACAACAGTTAAAGAAAGTACTATTACAAATATCTAGACACCTGAATTTGCACAGTACAGGAAACTCTTATGATCAGAACTTGTTACCACAACAAAGCTTGAACAACAATCTTGCACTTTGAAAAACTCCTTTAAAAAAAGAATCTCTTTCTTTTATCTCAAATTTGTATCAATACTTGTTGTATTTGAATGTGTTATTTGCTTTGAAAGAAGAGCTATATTTATAGATCTTGAAATGTAGTCGTTTAAGGCAGATTTAATCAGCTGAATCAGTTAAAACAAGTTAAAATCTATTATGAAAACACACATTTAACCGGTCAATTTAACCGGTTGAATGAGTCAAGCAGTTGCATAACTAATTCAAAAAGCAGTTTCAAAAACCTCAAGCCAACTAAGTGACAAACAACCGATTATCTCGATGAATCAACCGGTTGTTTTCCCTTTGCTTGGAAAAACACTTTGTTTCTTTTAAAACTGTTTGATCAAGCTTTGTATAGGATTAAGAACTGATCTTAACAAAGATTTTGAACACCCTAATATAAACCCAAACCAAAAAGCAGCACAACTTCAGGCTTCATGTGGATTTGAAACATCAAAGCTCCCATGTTCAACAATCTCCTCCTATTTGATGGAGACAAATCCTTGGGATGCTTTTAGGAATGTTCTTTGTTTAGAATTTGTTCAACTTGCATTCATGAGCAAACACAAAAACACAAGGTAATATATTCCAAATCAAATAAGCAACAGAAACCAGTTCTCTCTTGGTGATTTCCAAAACAGGATCATCAGCCAAATCAGATGAGAAACCAACAAGCATACACAGGTGCAAAACAGATAAACAATCTGTTATTTCGCAGGAATAACCGGTTGAAATTTTGCATATCAGAGTTAACAATTTTAACAAAATTCAAATTTAAACCAGTTAAAGTATTTCATAGCAGCAATGTTCAAAGCAATTAATAAGAACATTCCAAAATCAACTTCTCCCCCTATTTGTCTCATCAAATAAACAAAAAGGCAGGATTAAAAACAACATAAAAAGCAAAACAAATTGTATAAAAACTTAAACCAGAAATTAAAAAGAAGGATTGTCCTCCCTTTCAAATTGGAGTTCCATAATCTGCTTTTGGACATCTTCAATTTGTTCATCCAGTGTTGAGAAACGTGAGTCCATATTGTTAAATCTTGATTCACACATATCATAGATATTCCTTCGATTCTCAGCAAAGGTATCCATATAGTTGATCATCAATCTTTCAAAAGGTGACATTGTCGTCATCCTTTGTCCCATATTGGTATCATTATGATAATCCTCTTGAGCCTCAGCAGCAGGTTCATCTTGTGGTGTTGCTTCCTCTGGTTCATCATCCTCATGTGTTCCACTTGGGCCAGCTTGATCACCATCCTTGCTCACCCACCTCCCACCAATTTTAGTAAATCCAATTTTACATAGGGATCCACTATTGATCTCACTGGAGGGCTTGATTACTTCAACTAGTTCCCCTTCTATATCCACTTCAAAATAATGAAGAAACCTAGAGATCAAAATAGCATAGGGATAGTGGAAATCACATAACCTCATGGACTTTTGCATATACTCTTTGATTGTGTGGATCCAATTGATCTTCACTTTGTTCATGATGCAATAGATCAGCAGGAGATCTTCTTCAGAAAGAGTGGAGTGGTTGCTCCCCCTTGGTGTGAGAATCCATGATACTATGAAGGCAATGAGACTTTCTTCAAGCTTTAATCCTCCTACTGAAAAATTCCTCACTTTAGAGTGGGGATTTTTGAGACAGCCTTTGTAGAATTGCATTTTGTTGAACTCTTCAACAATTCCAAGGTTTCCTCTATTGATCCTTAACCCAGAGTACTTTAATCCGGTCACAACAGACCACACATCATTGGTGATGATCATCTCTACACCTTTCACATGAGAGATAAGTGAATCACCATTGAAATGAAGGTTAATGTAAAATACCTTCACCAAATCTGGATATGTGTTCCTAGTGAGGTTTAGGAACCTCTTCAATCTATGTTCTTTGAGGATGCTTCTCACAGTGTCCAGTTTTTACTGTTTCATCCAAGTGAAGGAGACCATCTTGGGTGTATTCACACTTTTTCTACTTGTTTCAAGTAGATATTTGTTGATAAGATCAACATCACCTAAAAACCAACCTTCAAGCTTTCCACCACTCTTAACAACCCTGACTTTCATTCTCTTAGCTGATGGAAGTGTTCCAGCCATTGCTAAACTCAGAAGCAAGCTTTTGCACACTACAGATAGGTTAGAGAAAGAAGAACAACAAGTTGTATGTGAAAACAACAACTAAATTGTATTGCTTTATATAGCCAAAAAAATATTGGTCAAAGCTGACACATAGAGAGTTGTTTTCAAAACAAAAAAACGAATCAAATCTGAACCATAAAGTTATTTTTTTTCAGTCAAACAGAAAGTACAGATTCTCACATGTTGATTTGACCAAACATTAAGAGGCAATTTTAATTTCCAAGATAGGAGAAATATGATCCTTAAGAGCAGTTACAACAGGGATAAATTGTATTCAATCAAGCAATTAATGCAATATTGACCACAGATATTACTGGGTTTGAATAGAATATCAAATTAGAATTTAGAAATTAAAAACAAATTTGTCCAATGCTGACACAGATAAAACAATTGGTTAAAATATTGTACTGTTTGAGAATTTTGAGAAAAATAGGTTTTCTTGAACAACCATGTAATTTTAAACATCAAGGTTTATAATTGATACAAATATGTACAAAGCATAGATGAAATGTCAGCTAACTATACTCCAATCACAGAGAACAACATTGAAATGAATTTAAGACTTAATTGTTCAATAAGAAGAAAAAACAAAAGAGTTATCCTCAGATTATAGTTACACTAATATGAGCAGTTCATGTAATCAGAACAAGACTTTGACATGCACAGAGATCTTCCTGAGGTCCTGACCTTTCTGAACCTTCAAGCACAGTCTGCAAAATAGAACTTATCAAATCACTGTAGAACATGGGAGCTTTGATGTTTCAAATCCACATGAAGCCTGTGTGTTGCTTTCTAGGTTTGGGTTTAGATTAAGCTGTTTAGAATCTTTGTTAAGATCAGTTCTTAAAGTCTATGCAAAGCTTGATCAAAATTGTTTTAAGAAACTAAGTGTTTTTTCAAGCAAAGGGAAAACAACCGGGTTGAATTGTCGAGATAGTCGGTTGTTTGTCACTTAGCTGGCAATGAGGTTTTGAAACTATTTTTTGAATTGGTTATGTAATTACCTGACACATTCAGGTTAAATTGTGGTTTCAACTGGTTAAATGAGTGTTTTGCTGACAGTTTTTTGAAAACCTGTTTCAACTATTTTAAATGAGAACAAAACTGATTTAACTCTTGTTATTTTGCCTTAAACGGCTAGATTTCAAATGATATAAATATAACCTTCTTTAAAATGTTTTATATACGAGTTTAACACATTTTTGTGGAATCAAGAGAGAGTTTAAAGATTCGTTTTTGAAATAAGTTTTTCAAAGTTTAGCAAGGTTGTTGTTAAAGCTTTGGTCTGGTGCAAGAACTGATCACAGGACTTCTGGTTTTATAATTCCAAGTGTTCTCTTTTCTTGCTTAGTTTCCTGTAATTGTACTTTGATAAACTTGTGTAAGTGTTGGTAAAATCCTGTAAAGTCAGTGGTATTCTGGCTTGAGGTGTGAAGTGTTGCAAAGAGGGTGAGTAGGCTTTGTAGGATTCAAAGTCACCTCTTTGTGGTGTGTTGTAGTAATCTGGATTTTGATTGTTAGTGGAATACTCAGAGGTTGTTCTATGGACTGGATGTAGCTCAGGGTTGAGTGAACCAGTATAATCTGATTGTGTGAATCTCTCTATCTCTCCCTTTGTTATAATCAGTTTGATATTTGATTTGCTGTCATAATCAATCGGTTATTTCATATTTCAACCGATTAATATTCCTACTTTATAAAACGTTTGCATTACTCAAGCCGACATTCTCGCTTCCGCTTCGTCCAGCACTGCTTGCGCAGGTCCTTCCCTCTAAGGCGAAACGCTCCCCTACCAATTCAATTTGACATCCCACAGCTTCGGCTGATCGCTTAGCCCCGTTCATCTTCGGCGCAAGAGCACTCGATCAGTGAGCTATTACGCACTCTTTCAAGGGTGGCTGCTTCTAGGCAAACCTCCTGGTTGTCTCTACACCCCTACCTCATTTATCACTGAGCGGTCATTTAGGGGCCTTAGCTGGTGATCCGGATTGTTTCCCTCTCGACGATGAAGCTTTATCCCCCATCGTCTCACTGGCCGACCTTGACCCTTGTTATTTTGAGGTCATATCTAGTATTCAGAGTTTGCCTCGATTTGGTACCGCTCTCGCGGCCTACACTGAAACATTTTATCTTTGTGATATAAACAACCAATTATATTGAAATATCAATTGATTGTTTTACTAATAACAATTTTAATAGCTTATTTCGTTCGGCTTCTCTAATTCTTCTTTCTATAAATCATTAAAGAACTTCATTCTTAGTCTTTATTTGCAAAAAACTTTCATAAACAATTCACCCCCTTCCCCCTCTCAAGAGCAAGGTTCTTGAAAGTTATTCAAGTTTTGATCCTAAATCCTTTTAAATGGCTGAAAAGTTTTCTTTTGGTGAAGGTGCTTGTTTAAATAAATCACTTTTGTTTTGTGGTATGAACTATAAAATGTGGTGCATAAGAATGAAATTCTTTATTGATTCTATAGATAGAAAAATCTGGAATGTTATTACAAATAGCTATCTCATGCCTATATATGAAAATGTTTCTTCTGAAAGAGAACATCTTGATTGTGTAGTTATGAACATCATTATTTTTTTTTTATCAGCAATAAAATAAATTAAATTAAATGGAATACTTCAAGGGTATCCCAACCTGTATACAACAATCACATTGTTACTTCTCCAAAAAAATTAGAGAAAACACCCAATATGTGGCTTAACCTACAAAAACTCACCCAAAAAAACTGAAACACACAAAAATGTAGTTCTGCGAAAGAAATGTGAAATACCCTTGAGAAGTATAGTAGCAAGATTTCGTATTGTATATAGATAAAGTTTGAATATTGAAAAATAAATAAAAAATTTATAAAGAAATATTATGACTAAATAAAAAAATTAAAAAAATTAATTAAATTAATTATACAAATATAATAATTAATTATTAAAAATAATTATTTAAAAGAATCTTCTAATAGATTTGAAGAAAATAAATAAAATATAAAAGATAACATAAGATGGAATATCATTAATGAAGGAATCTCATCATGACTTTTACAAAAAATAATAAAAAATTAAGCTTATAAATAGGTGGAGTGGAAGAGAAGGTGAAGGAAAGGTAGGTGAAGTTAAGAGAGAGAGACAAAAAGAGAACAAAATTTTCTAGATATGGGGAAAAATGCAAAAACAAACTAGTGTTCTTTAAAACTGTGGTATACTTAACAAATCAGTAACATCCAAATCAAAGAAGCAATGTGCAATCTTTAAAACTGTGCATCATCATCATGTGCACAATAATCACAGAACTTCTAAAATTTGCATTCAGTCAATTAACAAACAAATTATTAAACACTTCTTGGATATAACTTCTACTACACAGTGTGTTGCTTTACTGGTATTAAAAACATATGTTTAAGAAAGGAGGCAAATATTGAATCCAACTTGCTCTTATACAAAAAGATCAACTGCATAATAAACAAACCTTTACTTTTCCTTACTCTTTCAAAAGTTTAGCATCATATTTCTACACTTCTGTTGAACATGTTACATCCCTATAGTTGTCACCTTAGATATAATTACTTGTAAATGCATTAAACTATATAAAGCACAATGAGAAGAACTCTTTTATCTACAGCAAAAGGAAGCTTCTCAAATTTACAACTCACTATTAGCTTTTGGTCCTCTTTGAAGAAAAAAGGTGGCGAATAAAAGAAAACTTTACTTTATTTCGGGTCGAAAAGTCTGTTATGGCGCCATTACTTGTCACAGCCTCAGGTTCGTCGTCAGGTTCAGGCAGTGCTGAAAGCGGTGGCGGTTGGAGAGTGAGGATGAACTCATTGAGCATGCGGATAATCTGACTGAAGCTTGGTCTCATGTTAGGATCTTCAACCCAACATGATTGTATGATAAAGGCAAGATCGGGAGATATGTCTTCAGGAAGGCTAGGCCTCTCTTGCTGCAATCTCAAATGGAAACCATGTTATGCTTAGCAAGAAATTCAATGCCATATGAATATTAAGGCGAGTTACAATAAAAGGGTATTATTTATATAAATATGGACAATTAAAGAACAAATTTTGATGATATTTTGAGCAAAAACTTGGCTATTTTTTCCATCTTGATGAATATCTTGTCAGTAGTTACATTTGGGTCACTCTCGCCATAAATATTATACTTCAATCTTTCAACTAAAGAGCATAAATTACACGTTATATTGAGGAAAAATCCATTGCAGTTATCCACATATCACAATAGAGAAATCCATAAAAGCATTTGTAATTTGCATAACATGACAACCAGTCATTTATGTCGAATCTTATGTGAAATTTAATACCTTAAATGCAGCAGCATAAGCAGCCTGTAAATTGGACATCCCTTCAAAAGGCATGCGATTTGTTAGTAGCTCCCACAAAACAATTCCAAAGCTGTAGACATCAACCTTATTGTTGTAATGCTTTTTCTCCCCTTGACGCAGTGTCACTGTACTGTACAACTGTAAAAACACAAGCAATCATAAAAAATATCTTTACAAGAAAAATGCCTAAAGGTCAGTGTTACAACTGGACATACATGAATACTATTATATACAAAAAAGAAACACTCAGGGTACCAAGCTCATTGCACAACTAGCACAGCTTTTAGTCTTCTGGTTCCCAAATCCCCTCATCCACTGTTTCCATGGCACATGTCATGAATCATGATTCTCTTCCATAACTAAATCCTGCCTCTCCTACTCCTACATGCTACTGCTGTTGGGCCTTACATTGCCTCTTCTGCTATACACATTACAGCCAAATATCCACCATGATTCAATGTAGCGATTACACAGAATCCAGGAAGAAATACATGGACTCTATCAGATCAAGACCAATACCAGCTTTGTTTATCTAGCTAGAAAACCCCAACACATCTAAACTCGAATACCATTTGTGTATTGCCAGTGTCTAGTGTACTGCGTATTAGTACAGGTCTCCAAACTGATGAGTGTTCATTTCAAGTGAATCTGCCACTCATCTGTCTTACATCATATTAGTATAATAACTTATCATTTTACACTGATTTGATGATAGAATAAGATAATGAGCACCAAATAAATACAGCTTTACTGGACACTTCAGTGAAATTTTAATAATTGCCAGCAGAATGATAAAATCTTGTTCACAACGCACCTCAGGTGCCATCCAACGGTAAGTTCCAGTTTCCGCAGTCATCATCTCAGTCACAGATTCTTCTCTTGCCAGACCAAAATCAGCAAGTTTAACTGACTCCTGGTTTTCCGTGAGCAGTAGATTATCTACACGGTAGCAATTTGAAAGATAGTTCATGTGAGTCAGACTATGATCAATATATATCTATATTTCAAAATTAATCATTAATGTCAAAACCTACAATGATTAGCTGTCATAAATAAAAGAAAAAGTTCCAATCCAGAAGTACAAGGTACTATACCACATGAACAGTTTCCTCTTCATGATTTCCAGAGAGATAGTGATGGGATGGCCTTAAAGAGGCCCCGAAGAAAGAATATTAAGTGGTTAAGGGATTTTATAGGATGTGGTTAGAATATTATTTAGTTTATATTTTAATTCCTTCAAGTTCGATGATGACACTTGTAGAGTAATCATTTAGTTGTTGGTATGTTTTAGGCTATATGAGTGCATTCTTTTCACCTATCAATCATCAATGAAAAATATGAATGTTCACTTTTACTGTAGCTAAGGTTTAGCTTCCAGTCAAATGGTGCTTTCATCAGCTTACTCCCCTTCCACCAACATTAAAGACCTACACAGCCATTTATGCTACCCACCTCAACCACCACTGCCACTACTACACATGACAGATTCCGCTATCCACCAAACCATTTTCACCAGATATATTCACCACCTTCTACCATGAGTTTCAAACCCATATGCTCTAATCTCTTCTTCTCCGTTTCACATTTCCCAATCTTTCTATTCATCTGCCTATAACATCCTACAAATTGTACATTCTACAACCCATTCCTCTTATTCTGCTCCCATGGACATTTGTTAGTCATCGGAAGAAAATGCTGCAAAAATTGCTATAAGCAATCATCACTACAGGATTTCAATCCATTTCTCCATACTTCCTCTGGATGTCACAAATTCAAATTTAGCTAGTGCCAACTTTGATTGCACTAACTCACGTACAATTTTCAGAAATTGTAGAGGATACTGAAACATGAAAACTATCATTGATTGCCAAAATTCTGTACAAAGGTCTACATATAATTCTGGCTTCCAACAGAAATAACTATTTTCCTAAGCCAGAATTAGAATGGCTTATTTTCTAAGCAACTAATAAAACATAATTAACCCTATTTTTTAATTTTGTTCACTAATTATTATTACAAATTCCCCCCTTCAAAACAGGACTTGTCCCCAAGTCCTTTGTACTGTTCTCCACTCAAAATCTGGATATTGGATTTGCAAACTCATAATTCTTTCTATGTTGCATCCTCGGGGTTGGTTTATTGTTCTTCTTTTTCACTCTTCTATCCAATATGGTCATAGCTCTGATGACTAAGTCTCCTTCATTGAATTTGGGTAATTGTGCTGAAACGACATGGCTTCCATGATGCTCCTTTAATTTTGATGTCTTCATGAAGGTCCAATTTGTATGCTACTTTCCCATTTCTTTCAGTAATCCTGTAGGGACCAAAATACCTTGCTGATAGCGTATGAAAGGATGTGTTTGCCAAAGAATATTGTTTGTATGGTTGAATCTTCAAGACCCACAAAATCACCACAGTTAAATTCTGTCTCCCCACTTACTGTCTGCATACATCCTCATTCTCTCTTGAGGTTTACAGAGATTTTTTCCGCAGCATTTTTCCAATCTGCTCTCTTGTTCGCACAGTGTAATCAACTGCCTCAATTAAAGTTTCTCCATTATGCACCGATTAGGAATTGTAGAGACATATCCATATAAAGCATCAAAAGGTGTCATTTGGGTGTCTATATGAAATTTTGTATTATACCATAGTTCCACCCCATAGCTAAGTGAAATCGTAGAGGATACTGAAACATGAAAACTCTTATTGATTGCCAAAATTCTATACAAAGATTCCATATATAATTCTGGTGGCTTCCATCAGAAATAACTATTTTCTTAAGCCAGAATTAGAATTGCTTATTTTCTAAGCAACTAATAGCAGAATTAACCCTATGTTTTAATTTTGTTCACTAATTGTTATTACACTAGACCATTAGTTACCATCAATCCAACAAGCTCTCAATCTCATTCATTCACGCATATAACATCACCAAAAATTTCAAATGTCAATGCATCCGACCTCTCTCCTGTGCACAATATTTGGTTTTCCCCAACCTAAACCCCAATAATTTGTGGTAACTATCTAGTTCCAATTCTCACAATACACCTAGCCCCACCACTACACCATCCATTCAACCCCAAAACCAACTGCTTTGTAAAAATCATAACAAACTTCATTTAAAATTCAACACTGCCACATGAAAAATACCTCCTATGCTTCCAACACTTTTCAATCCCTCACATTATAATCCAAAAACCCATTGGCAATCAGTGTATGCCCCCCACAATCTTTGCCCCTACTCATCGATGTGGTTTCCCTTGCAAAACCACAACTATTGGATACAACTCACTTTACATTTCACCACTCTCAACCATGCCTTGAAGTTTATACCTTGAGGCCAAGTCCAATCTGAACCAGTGAGCAAAAGAAAGAAGATTAAATGGTTAAAGAATTTTATAGGATATAGTTAGAATATTATTTAGCTTATATTTTAATTCCTTAAAGTTAGATGATGAAACTAGTAGGGTCATCATTTAGTTGTTGGTACTTTTTAGGCCATATAAGTGTATTCTTTTTGTTAGAAATCGCACATCAACTAGAGATGAAAATATTTTATAGTATATAAGTGAGTGGATCTTATGAGTCAGTTATATAAGGTTAAGTTAGACTTAAAAGTCCATTTCCTAAATCATTTTATCTATCAGTTATCACTGATGAATATGAATATTTATCCTTTAGCTTTAATGGTAGCTTTTAGGTATTTTACAGTAGCTTAGCTTTAGCTTCCAATAAGATACCAAAGAAGTTTCACAAAAAATTATAATCATGAAGGAAATTTGGCTACTGAAAATAGCATTACAGAACAGAAGCCGCAACTAGATAAATTTATGGGGCACACTGCCAGCACCATAAGAAATAACAATTTAATGTACCAGTGCTCCAAATCACATTCTAATTTTTAAATAAGGAATTTTATGTTGTTCCTTCAATGATATATATGACTAACTTTCCAGTACCAAGAGTAACATTTTTTAAATTAAAAGGAACCTACCAGGCTTCAGATCTCTATGTATGATGCCATTGGCATGTAACCAATTCATGGCTAAAGCAATATCAAGGGCAAACTTTATAGCCACATAAAGATCCAATGGTTTAGGGCGTATGGTGATCAGATATCTTCGCAGTGACAACCCAGGTAACATCTCTGTAACAATCACCATCAGAGGATCCTTACAAGCTCCAATAAACTGGAAGAAACGAATAAATGCGTTATCTTCGGAAAGAGGCATCCATTAGTCCTTCAGTAGTATAAAAGGTCAACACACCATAATATATACACTTCAGACTATACATAGATAAGTCTTCAGCGAAACAAATGCTACAAAGCAGATACAGATATAACAATTGCAGATATGCAGATATATCCCAAACAAAGCACACTACTCACCTTCACAAGATTCTCATGGTGGACACGAGACATCATATTAACTTCCCGAGCAAAACGATTCTCCAGTGAAACTCTTTCTTCCAAAGTACTCCCACGATGCAGAACTTTAATAGCAACAATCCGTTCTCTGTACCTGGAAAATTATTAACCTACACCTACATAAACCAGGACTCCAGCTGCCAGCAAACCACTTGAAGTATGTATACACATAATTGTACAGTTGAATCCACCATATCATAGCAAGATTGTCTTTTTATAATTCACCCACAATGAAATACATTGGAATAAAAGTCAAATTAAGTGTTGGAAGCTCTTCATTAAAATCTCCATCTTTAAATGGAACTTCACACGTGTTAGGAAACCCGTTACAAAACTAGAAATCACGTCAATTATGCTACAGAACGTGGAAGATGTAACTACTTGCTTCTCATTAGATGTGAAAAACCATATCTGGAGGTGAGACCAAAACGCATTTATAGGTCTTAAACCATAATAAACATTTACTTTTAAGTAATATCCACCATCCGAAAACAATAATTCCAGTAGATATTACCATACAGTTATGATTGAGTGTTTTGGCTGATTGCAGGTTAATGCACAATTTGTCAAATAATTCCAGTAGATATTCACAGTCATGATTGAGAGTTAGCTTAGTTGATTGCAAGTTAATACACAATTGTCAGACTACTGCAGGGTCTTACATTACATGTAAGAAAAATTATCACCTTTAACTGGTCTTCTGACCAATTGTTCACACGAATTAACAAACTCAAGGTAATCAATAAATAAAAAAAATACTACAAAAAATTGAAAAATTTAGGCAGGCAATACATTCAAGGATTTGCCACACTGACCTTCCTTCATAAACTCTCCCATGGGCTCCCTCGCCAATTTTTGACCCAATAAACAATAGCTTGGGGTCAATCAGAAGACTTTCATCAATTGTTAGCTGTTCATCTTCTATAGAGCCAATGCTTTGTCTCACTGATTTTGATTCCAATCCAACTGAACTGTTCTTATATTCCTTGTCTTCTCTTTCCCCTTTGTTCCTTTCTCTGCAACTCATGCTGCAACCTTAAACTACAACCAAGCCCCTCATTTCAATACATACCAAGAATAAATAAAAAAACTCTTTAAATCCAACAACAATCCCACCTCCCCTGAATCTTCGTTCCAAAATAAACACACCTCCAAAGTAAATGGAAAATATAAATAAACAAAATTCCTCTAACAGCTCACAATCCCCTCCATCCAAAATCAACCATCCACAGCCACCCCGCCTCAAAAAAATATTAAAAACCGAATCTTTCTCATAGTTTGTGTTCAACCATGTAGCATGTTCCCCTCTGTCAAACCTTTGCTTCAATGAGAAGCTGGCCACCGTTAGAAGTTCATCCAAAGAAACCCATCAAATAAAAATTAAAAATTCACACACAAAAATATGTGGAATGAAAAAGAGAAATTACTTACAACAGACGAAAACAAAATTTTCTGAGAAAGTTCACATACACCCAACAAAATCACCTCCAAGTTTAGGTTCTAAAACTCTTTCAAACACCCAAAGTTGGCAAAAAGAGAAGTGTAAGTGGGAAAATTTGAGCTCACTTTCTCCCTCTAAAAAGGGGTGGTTTTGGTTCTGAAATTCTCTCTCTACCCCCAAGTTGGAAGTGGGAAGAAGACATGTTGGTTCGGACGTGAGAGAGTTGAAAGTGTATCCAAAAATGTAGTGTTCGGTGACAGGCGATGTTTAGGAAGATGAAAAAACCAAACGTGAAATGAAAATGTAATAAATAATGAGACATTGTCGTATGACAGAAAAACACGTGGATTTGGGAAAACGACGTTGCCGATGTGGACGTTATTGGTGGAATCGGTGTGGACAGATATCACCGTTATGCCGGCTCGGCTTACACGGCTCCCGCCTTCTTATCCATAACATTTTTCCACGTGCCTTTTAAATTTCACTCTTCCAGAAACTTGGACTACACTTTCTAATATTTTCTTTAATAATTATTCGTCTCAACATGCCTTTCAAACTCCTACAATTATTTTAAATTTATTCTCAAATTAATTATATTGACTCAATAGAAATAAAATATTTGCTAAAAATAATTTTTTTTTAGTAAAACTGTTTTACAAAATCATATAAGTTGTTGTTTTATTTAGTAGAAGTAGAGGTAAACATGCTTTTTACAATTATTATATTTCTTGATATATTTGTTTTTTGCCGGTTAATTTCAGGTTAGTTGGATGGGCAAGTTTCGTTTTTAGTCGGTCTCTTCTTAGTGTACTGGACTAACGCTCCGCCGAAACAGAGGGAGTTCTACCTGTTAATTACATTCTGACGATTAAGTCCGAGCATACAAAATAATAATCAGTTTCAGTCTCTACCACCCACCTATTCCGCTTTCCGAAGCTCTCAAACCCCTTTTATAGTTATCCCTTTAATAATTTTCTCTCACGACAATATAATCTCAACTAAGCATAACAGAAACAATATTCTGCCTACAGACACATTTATTCTTGGACGCTCACCAATTAACTAATATTTTTATATATTCAAATAACGAGTTTATGCTTATATTTATTTAACTAATAACTTTGGATATATTAACATATATACTTGACTTACAGCTTAATATATATCGACACATATTTAATTAACAATTTTCGACCAAACTTATTATTATTTTTACTTTAATTATTTTTTACCGATTCTACCAATAAAATTGGGCTAAGCTCATAACCTGCCTTTTGAGTCCAAAGTCGAGCTGACCATACCCAAATGTATGGACCGATATCTTAACCATTCTCTCGAGTACAATGTGTCTTTTATGTATGCAATTCGCTTTTATTTTTATTTTTATTATATTAATATAACAATATGATAATTTTGATGGTGTTTCTTTTTACATAAACCTTTTTTTATATTATTATATAAAAAAAATAATGTTATTTTATAATTTATATAACCATCAAATGTACTTTTAAAATATATATTTTTTAGAAAATACTTAATTAAATTTTAATTTAAGTTATAAATTTTTATATTTTCAATTGAGTTTTTATTGAATTTTTTTGTTATGTTGATTATTTAAAATATTTTTTTATTCTTATCTAAATACTATGTTTTTCGATTTTACTGATAATGGAATCTGTCTTGTCTTACATTTTCTTTTGGTTTTGTTTTCATCAAGGAAACTCATCTTTTCTCATCTTTGACTCGTGAATCAACTTATGTATTTTTTTCTCTAATATTTCCGAACTTACCAATCAACTTGTTCTTAAGAAGGAAATGAACAAGTTAGAGAATATTGGAGAAAGGAAAAACAAGTAGATCAATAAATTAGAAACGCGAAAGCAGAAACAACCGTCACATTATCTCGTTGACAAAAAAACAAATGGTAGAATACTTAAACGAAAATAAAGGATAAATTATCAGTTCACTACAACAACTATTGAGATATTTTACTTTTAGTATAATAAGAAGAAATTATAGATTTAATATAAAAAAAAGTTTATTCAATAATTTTGATTTGAACTTTATTAATAGTTGAAGTAGTTAAACACGAATTTGATCTTTAGTCATTTTTATGTGTGTTTATTAAGAAGAAGTTAATATTAGTATGCAATTACTATCTCTTTTTTTTTTTTCTTTAAAAGTACACGTGACAATCACTACGACATGTTCAATTATATTAACTATTAACCAAGTTATATTAAGACGGTAGTTTTTTTTTACTACAAGAGATATGTCAATATTTATTATACTGAACCAATTATTTATTTAAAAAGCATTGTAAGCACTCAATTAAATAAAATAAAAAATTTAATAAACTCAATTGAAATTATCAAAATCTGTAAAATACTTAGAAACTAATTAATTCTTTAAAAAATGCTTTGTATCTAAGTTTTCTCCATAATTTTGTTAAAACACCACTACAAATAAACCATCATCACACTATTATCAAAAACGAAAATAATTTTTCCATTTTTCACTTTATTACAAAGTAAACTGAATGTTTTTCTCATGCTCGATAGACCTTTTAGGACGTGACCAAAGTCCAATTCAAATGTAGCCTTTTTCATTCTATTAGAACAATCCATTATTGTTTCTTATTTTTACATTGTCTTTTACTTTGTTTTAGGACAACAACAGGTCAATCAATTAGAAGACATTGTACTAAATAATGAGCTTTCTACACATTTTTCTAAAAAAGGAATTGGAATATGCGAACATTAATAATGTATTTTATTAGTTTTATTTAGAGAAAGAAAAAGAAAAACAAGAAAAAAATGATATATTTTATTAATCAAATATTTGTTACATAGGAATGATTGAGTACTTTACTTGTATAACAGGTAAAAAGATAAAAGATAAAAAATAATAGAGATACCGATAAAAGCAGTTATAACTGATAAAGCAGTTACAACTGAAAAAAAAACAGTTACAATTGAAAAAACAGTTACAACTAAACATCTAAAATATTATATAAGGTTATATTTATCATCTAATAATGTCCCACAAGTTGAAGCCATGTATATCTTTCATCTTTAGCTTGAATAAGTTGTCACAAAATAACTTATGACTTTTTATGGCAAGTGCACTGCATTGTTAGAAGTAATAATGTGTATCTAAGAACGAACTGGATAATCAAGTAAAATGTTCACTATATATAAAACAAAACAATAAAAGTGTGTTGAAAGTAGTTGTGTTGGCAATGATTAATCAGAAAACAGGCAAAGAATTGATTGCTTCAAGTTAGAAAAATAGGGATTAGGTTTCATCTTTCTCACTCTTATGTATTTTGAGTAGCATGGTAACATTATGTCCTTTGATTGATATTGATGCCCGTATAAAATTTATTTATATTGATCCCTCGCATATAAAAGTATTAAGATGCTTCCTAAATATCGATTCCTCGCATATTTATAAAAACAACTTAGAATCAAGCTCAAACGTTGATAACAATTAACATTTCAAGTCCATTCCTAACACTCAAATATGTTAAGTATTATTATTTAGGTCAGAACCATAAAAATACTTTTCAGTCAAATTTAAGATTCTAGATCAAGAATTAGAAATAAAACAACAATACAAATAATCAATCAAGAACAAAATATTATATTCAAATATCACCTCAATACATAAGAGTTCGAACAAATTACTCTCAATCCCAAAGGATGGAATTAACCACTCATGACGAGTATTACACTAAAGGATGACATGAAAAAGAAGATTCATAATGTTTCTCCTTGAAGGCTGCCTCTTCTAATGTTTCCTACACCTCTTATTCTCCCAATTGGGTTACAAATCTGGCACACTAAGGTTGAGTTTCAAGCCCCCAATTTAACCTAATTTGTTAGGGTTAAGTGACTTCTGGCATGGCGCTGATGAGCTCGTTTGGGCAAATAAAACATGAAAAGGACCAATGTCTCTAGCGCTATCTCTCTTGAGCGAGCAAAGCGTCAATTTTGTCCAATGCATTTGAAGCATTCTCCTCGCTTGAGCGAGTTGCTCTGATGTTGAGTTGGGCTTTTTGTGCACTTGTGCATTCTGAGGCCTTCCATCTTTCTCCTTTTAGCTTATATTATTCTTCTTTAGCCCAATCATCTCCATTATTCCCTAAAAAAACTAAAATTAACACCAAATTTGGGAATAAAATGCTCTTATTCAAATAAAGATCATAAAATATGTAAAAAGGTATAAATTCATAAATTAGGGATTATTTTATATTTATTTTATAAATTAATACACATAAGTGCCTATATTTTAATATAAAATATTACTGAAAATAGGCACTTATCAACTCTCCCCAACTTAGAATCTTGTTTGTCCTTAAGCAAAGTAAATGAATGTATATGAATTTGAATATAAAAAAAACTTAATTAACAGATTACATTAGAAACTTATGATGCTTCCAAATTCAAATATAGAAAAAATATAAATACAAACTTCTAGGATCAAATCAAAACAAATAAATAATAACTCATTAAGGAATTTATTCTCATATGCTCACAGGTAAGTGTTTCTCTCTACTTTCACTGAATCGTAACAAATCAAAGTTGCTTTTCATTTCATCTTCAAATCACAAACATATTAGAAACATGAATCTTGAGGTCTTTTCCAGGGTTGTAATGAGGTCGGACTTCCAAAAAATATTGGTTTTTTTAAGATAACATAATGCACATCTTAAAGAAGAAGAACATAACTACAATCCAATTATAGCACATATGTATTATCTAATCACAATTCTCTTTTAACTTCACACTTTTCCTCATTTTCTTTCTACCTTTTCATGATTTTCAAGATAATTTTTTTTCTCTTTCTTTTTCTTTTTCTCATCAATAGGAATAGATTCTTCCTATTTTCAACTCTTTGAGCTTTCAATAATTAGAACCAACCATTACCTTTTCTATGTATATTGCATCTATGTTCTCTTTCCTTAAACATGCTAAAGGGTAGGAAAATATATCATTAAAGGTTTAGGGTGAAATAATAACAAAAATTCTTGGTCCAAAAGGGGCATATATATATATATATATAATGAATTATAATAAGATAAAGGTTAGATATTTGGTCTTAGGTTCCTAATTAACACAAATGCCTCAATCATCTTCATGCTTGATAAATGCCTAATTTTCGTAATGTTTCATATTAAAATATAGGCACTTATGAGTATTAATTGTTAATTTACATATAAAACAATCTCTAATTTATGAATTTATACATTTTTTACATTTTTTATGATCTTTAATTGAATAAGAGCATTTGATTCCAAAATTTGGTGTTAATTGCAGGTTTCTAGGGAAGAATTGAGATTTGGACTAAAGAAGAATGATATATGTTAAAAGAAGAAAGGTAGAAGGCATAGAACGCACAAAAGAGAGAGAAAAAAAGTCCATCTCAACAACGAGAATGTGTCAGATTAATTGGGCTATTTTTATGTTTTTATCATTAAGCCAATGAGCGAGAGGCAGGAAGTCACCTAACCCTAGCAAATTAGGTTAAATAGGGGGCTAGAGGTACAACCCTAGTGTGCCAAATTGAGAGGAAAACACCATTAAGTGAATTGTAACGAATTGGGAGAATTGAAGGTGCTAGAAGTATGCGTGGCTAATTCTACCCTTTGGGATTGGGAGTAATCTACTCAAACCCTTATGTATTGAGGTGATATTTAATTATGATATAATATTTTGTTCTTGATTGATTATTGGTATTGTTGTTTGTCTTTTAAATATTTGTGACATGTTTGAGGATCTTAAATCTGTCTGGGAAGTAGTTTTAGGGTTCTGACCTAAACAACAATACTTAACATATTTGAGTGTCAAGAATAGACCTGAAATGTTAATTGATATTAGCGTCTGAACTTGATTCTAAGTCGTTCTTATAATTATGCGAGGGATAAATATTTAGGGAACATTCTTAAGAATTTTATATGCGAGGAATCGATATTAATGACTTTTATACGGGCATCAATTTCAATCAAAGAACATAATGTTAACATGTTAATCAAAATACATAAGATTGAGACAAATGAAACCTAATCCCTATTTTCCAACTTGAAGCAACCAATTCTTTGTTTGTTTTCTTATTGATCATCGCCAACACAACCATTCTCAACACACTTTTGATTGTTCTGTTTTCTAATTAACAATTATTGTACATGATAATTAACTGTTCCTTGTGCGATCGATATCCGTCCTTAGGGACAAATTATTACTTCTGACAACACGGTGCACTTGCTGTAGAAAGTCATCAATTCTCTTTTATGGTGTAATAAAAAAAAATAAACAACCACAACTGTCAATTCATCAGTAAAATTCTCAAAATTATTTAAGGTTTGCACACTCACTAGGTTTAATTGGTCTCATTCCTTTTTGTTTTGTCATTCTCTATCCTAATCAATCATCCAGTTAAATTTTCATGTATCACAATTTCAACTACATTTGAATAGGGATTCAATCATATTTTATTTTCTAACCTGTGTCTAATTCATCTCACTATTTAATACTTAAACACATTTTTTTTCCACAATTTTATATTAATATTCTAGTTCTTTTTTATTTAAGAAAAATAAAATTAGAAAACTACTCAACAAATAAATTAAAACTGAAATTTATTCAAGGAAAATAATTCAAGACATAAAATAACCAAATAAATAAATAACAAAAAAGAGCTGAAAATAAAATAAAAATAGAAAGATAAAACCATATTTTTGCCCAATCGTTTCTTCCTAAGTGTTTGAATTAATGACTTAAACAAGAGAGGGGGGGGGGGGGGGGGGGGGGGGGGGAATTGTTTGTCAAAATATTTTCGCAAAGATTGAATAAGAATGAAGCTTTATCACAAATCACAATTTGAGTAATCAAGGAAGACAATCAAACAATGTAAAAGAATTTGTTTGCAGAATTTCAATCGGTTGAAATGTCGTTTTAACCGGTTGTTTATGGCAACAACAAAAGCAGAATTAAAACAAACAATTTGTAAGGAGTGAGAGAGAGAGAGAGATTACTCAACCAATTTATACTGGTTCACTCAACCTTGAGCTACATCCAGTTCCCAGAACAACCACTGGGTTCCACTAGTAACCAATCACAAATTACAACACACACAAACACAAAAAGGTGATCTTGATACCACAAGAACCATTCACCCTCTTTGCTACACACACCTTTAGTCAAAACACCCTCTAACTTTACACACACTTCACAAGTTTATACAAGAAAAAAATACAAGAATCATGAAAGGAACAGATCACACCTGAGTTTACAGAAATCGCAGAGCTCCTAGGATCAGACCTTGAACCAGTGCACAACTATTTAGCAATCTTGTAAGCCTTTGAATTTTTTTTCTAAAAATTAATCTCAATCTCACTGTATTTGATATCTCACTTGTTGTATTTTTGTTGTAAAAGAAAAGCCATATTTATAGATCTCAAACCTAGATGTTATAGGTAACAATTATGAGCCAAAACAGTTTTGATTCACTTGCAAAACATATTAACAGGTTTTCAAAAAGCTGTTATGAAATGTGACAATCAACCAGTTGAAATGTCCTTTTAACCGATTGAATTGGTTAGGCAGTTATTTAACCAAGTCAAAATCAGTTTTAAAACCTTCAAACAAGCTAAGTGACAAACAACCAATTATTTTGTGGTTTCAACTAGTTGTTTTTCTCTTTGCTTAGAAAAACATTTTTTCTCTTTTAAAATAGATTGAGCAAGCTTGTGCAAGGGACTAGGAATGGTCTTTACAAGAATTCTAAACACCATAGTCTAAGCCCAAACCAAAAGCAGCCCAACTTCAACCTTTACCATAGATTTGAAACATCAAAGCTCCCATGTTCTACAAGAAGTTATCCAGCTTTATGTTAAAATCTTCATCTATAGCTATAGATGATCCTGCTTCATTTGCTGGGTCTACCCCCTGAATAGTAGAACTTGTTCTCAGGCCAAAATACATAAACTGCAAACTAATCAGAAGGCATGTAGGGATTGGGTTGCCCTTGGGTTGCCCTTTAAGGAAAAAATGATTTATTTTATTTTATTTTATTTTTTTGCAAAAAAAATTCGCTTGAGCAAGATTTCTCTCGCTTGAGCGAGATTACCTGCAAGAAAAGTCCATTTTTTTCGGCGTAGAACTCGCTCAAGCGAGATGACTCCAGAGAGCACCCCACTTTTCATAACTTTCTTGCTTGAGCGAGATCGCTCCAGAGAGCACCCAACCGGTTGACTAGGTTTAATGCCTCCTCCTTCTCCTTTTGGACTACCTCTTCGAAAATCAGGCTCACGTATCCTTTTTGATGCTAGAATAAGGCTCTGTTGGGACAGAGGGCGCCCTACCTGTTGATTACACTTCGATGATCAAGTCAGTTAGGGTTCACCAAAAGTAACCAGTTTTCAATCTAGTGTGCAAAAATAGTGTACCTTCCTCTGGGTCTTAGGCCCCTTTTATAACCGCACATGCAACATGCAACTACTCTCCCTGGAGATAAGCAAATCTTAACTGAAAAATAATCATGTTAGCTTTTATTTCTAACAGAAAACCATATGCAATAGGCACTAACACTCCTTCGGTGCTATCCGCTAGCCCACTTTCCGTTATCGATGCATCTCCCTATCTATTTAGGGTTACTAGCAACTAGCCACGTGCAAAAAACATGCAACAAAAAAAATATTGCCACGTAATAATAACAATTACCCAATAATATCAAATATAAATGTACTAGCCATGACCTTGGTCATCGACACTATAGAAAGACATCGGACATCGGTGGTCTGATGGAAATGGTGGGTCACGTAAGCTGGGCCCCACAAATAGTATGAGTTAACATGAGTTAACACCCAGATACCAAAAATGACCTAAGTCTCGAGAGGATCATGCATGGGGTGTGTATGTTACATTTAGGTATGACACAAGCAAGTGTTCCTTGGAAGTGCTAAGGCCCATTAGGGTTAGGGTTTCCAGGGAAAGACTGCATGCATGGCACGTGAATACTTAGGGTACCCACAGAACAAATGATGTTGTAGCACTGGTACGTGAGTAGGTACCTTGGTGGCTACGTTGTTAGGTCTATGCGCTCCAGAAAAGGGAAGTCCTATGCGTCAGATTACGCTAAGATTGTGTAATAGCGGCGCAAGGACATTCTCCCAAAAATTCTAAGCCCACTAACAGACGTGGGAACATCACAGAAGTAACCCTAGATACAACCTATAAAAAGGAGGGGTAAGAACCCTAGCAAGGTACACCATTTCTAAGATTGAAACTGCTTCATACACATTATTATTTCTTTAACCCTTATTGACTTGAGCGTCGGAGTGCAAACGGCCGTAAGGGCGCCCTTTGTCTTTACAGGAAAACGTTCTTCAACCCAAGGAAGTTCGATTGAAGGAGGAGACAGGCAGAGCCTACGACTGCTGTTAGAGTCAACCAACAACCAAGTCAACCGGTGAGAACATTTGGCAGCCACCGTGGGTCCCGATAAAAATAGGTCTCATTCACAATCGTGTTGAGAGCCACCAGCAACATGAGGAGCACGAGGCAAGGATTTGCTGCGCCCTCAGGAGGGGACAACGTCATCATGCAACAACTCATGGAGAGCATACGTGCCCTTTAGAAGGCGGTAGCAGCGTCCAGAGTCGACCATGCTCACTTCCAGGTTGATCTGACCACATCGCAAACGAACAATGAAGAGTTGCGCAAAACCAATGAGGAACTGCGCTGGAATTTGCAGAACGTAGGAGAGTGAACTGTGGATGAGCGAGCCCCGCCCCTACTAGTTAGGGCTCACTCCATGTCGTTATCTCAGGTGATCATGGACACTGTGATACCAACCATGTCTGTGGGTGCGAAGGTCACCTTCACAGGTGTAGAGGACCCAGAGGCGCATATCACAGCGTTCCACACCCAGATGATGCTTTCAGGGGGCTCCGACGTTGTGTACTGTAAGCTATTCATGAGCATGTTGGCAGGCGTAGCGTTGGACTGGTTAGTCAGTCTCCCTAACGAACACATTACTTCATTCAACCAATTCTCAACACTGTTCAGAGAACAGTACATTGTCAACCGGACTCCCCCTCCAATCTCTTACGATTTCTTTGACGTAAGGCAATACCAGGGAAAGTCATTGAAAGAGTTCTTGAACAGGTTTGGAGTACAAGTGGTGAAACTACACACCAAGGAGGAAGCCATGACGGTGCACGCCTTCACCAAACGGGTGCTGCCAGAACCCTTCAGCGACTCGCTGATAAGATGTTGCCCAAAGACGTTTTGTGAGATCAGGCGTCGGGCTGTGGCACACATCGTCGTAAAGGATCTGATCACAGAAAAACGCGGGAGTATTGGCCCTGTCTGACCTCGGGGAACAAGTCATCCTCAGCCCCTGAGGGTACATGAGGCCACAACGAAGAAGAAGGCCCCAGGAGCACAACCGTCGTACGAAGCAAGGAAGCCCCAAACCAGGGCACGCACGAGAGAGAACACCCCACCCAGACACAATTTCCGGGTGGACCTTAAGGAGCTGATCGCCATCCCCGATGTGGCCAGCAGACTAAAGCCCCCGCCGAAGACCGATAAGAGGCTGGGCCCCAGTAAAAGCGCTTGGTGCGAGTTCCACCAAGCCATTGGCCATAACCTACGTAGCTGTCTGCCATTGGGATTCTAGTTGGATGAACTGGTAAGAGGCGGTTTCTTGAAAGACTACCTAGAAGAGCCATAGGGGGCCTTGACCACAGCAGTCCCAACAGGAGATCAGGGGCACGAGGTGTCCATTCATGGAGAAATCAACACTATCGTTGGAGGATTCTCTGGAGTAGGGTGTACTGCTTCCCAGCGTAAGAAGTATGCCATAGGAGTGATGACAGTGGAAGGGCAGAGGGCGGACCAGATGCCCGAGCCCGACCTCGTCTTCACCAGAACTGACTTGCAGGATGTAGTCTCATATGACAATGATCCCGTGGTGATCTCAGTGGTGATAATAGGCAAAAAGGTGCACCGCGTCCTAGTAGATCAAGGAAGCTCGGCCGACGTGATGTTTTGGTCAACCTTCAACAAGCTGCAGTTGTCTCCTAACCAGTTGATGCCTTACGTTGGCTGCCTGTATGGTTTCGTAGGAGACCAGGTGGAAGTGCGGGGGCACATAGAGTTGAGGACAACCTTCACTGACAGTGCAGCGTCCCACACTGCCAACATCAGGTATCTTATCGCTAATGCTCCTTCAGCCTATAACATTCTTTTGGGCAGACCTGCTTTGAGCAGAATTGGAGCAGTGGCCTGTCAAGGCATATGAAGATGAAATTGCCTTCCCTTGAAGGAGCTGTGATCACCATGAAGTCTCATTAGAAGGAGGCCAAAAGGTTCTTTGAGAACAGCCTCAAGACAAAGAGAGGATTGTGCTCAGTCACCACCCAACCTCCAAGGGAAGAAGGGGTCACCCGTCTCGAGATCGCCTGGGAGCAACGACCCGAGCCTATAGAAGAGGTTCTGAAGAGGGAGATCAGGGGTAAGAAGTTCAAGCTTGGCAAGTCTTTGGGCCAAGAAGCACAGGACCAGATTGTTGAGGTCATAGTGCGACACATGGATGCTTTCACATGGTCAGCCTCAGACATGGCCAACATCGACCCCGATTTCCTGTGCCATCGCCTCACCATGGACCCAAAGGTCTGACCTATCTGCCATAGACGAAGAAAGTTTAACGATGATAGGCGACAAGTCATCAGAGAAGAGACTCAAAAGCTGTTGAGTGTTGGCCATATCAGGGAGATCCAATACCTAGAGTGGCTGGCGAATGTACTGTTGGTCAAGAAGGTCAGCGGGAAGTGGAGGATGTGCGTGGATTTAACAAATCTTAACAAAGCCTGCCCGAAGCACTCCTACCCATTGCCCAGTATCGACGCCCTGGTAGACAGCGCCTCAGGGTGTAGACTCCTTAGCTTCTTGGATGCTTTCTCGGGGTACAACCAGATCCGCATGCATCTCAGGGATGAATGCAAGACGACATTCATTATGAAGCTCTCCTGCTACTATTACAAAGTGATGCCCTTCAAGCTAAAAAATGCAGGGGCGACTTACCAGCGGCTGATGGACAGAGTACTTGCGCCCATGATAGGGCGAAACGTCCAGGCGTACGTGGACGACATGGTGGTCACCTCCCAGGTGAAAGACCAACACGTCTGATTTAGAGGAAAGATTTACTACAATAGCTAAATACAGGCTGAAGTTGAACCCTGAAAAGTGTGTGTTAGGGGTAGAGGCAGACAAATTCTTAGGTTTCCTACTCACCGAGCGTGGGATAAAGGTGAACCCTGAGAAATGCATTGCAATCATAGTTATACGTAGCCCGATCTCAATGAAGGAAGTGCAGCAGTTGACAGGGCGGATGGCCGCTCTGTCCAGATTCGTGTCAGTAGGGGGAGATAAGGGGCATCCCTATTTCCAATGCCTTAAGAGAAACAACAGGTTCATCTGGACCAAGGAGTGTGAGGAGTCGTTCCTCAAGTTGAAGGAGTACTTGACCAACCCCCCAGTATTGTGCAAGCCACTGCCTGACACCCCGCTTCGATTGTACTTCGCAGTCACAGATCGGGCGATCAGTTCGGTTCTGGTCCAAGAGCAGGACCAGGTACAAAGACCAATATACTTTAGTGAGTAAAGTGGTGCAAGGGCCTAAGGTAAGGTACCAGGCCATAGAGAAGGCAACTTTGGCAGTAGTCTTTTCAGTGCGAAGACTTTGCCACTACTTCTAGAGCTTCACAGTGATCGTAATGACAGACCTGCCCATTCGTAAGGTCTTACAGAAGCCTGATGTGGTAGGACGAATGGTGCGCTGGGCGGTGGAACTATCAGAGTTCGATGTGCAGTACGAACCTAGAGGCCCTATCAAAGGCCATGTTTATGTTGACTTTGTGGTAGAACTCTCCTCATTAGCCACGCACCATGAAGGAGCAAATTTCAGGTGGGTCCTCTCCGTAGATGGGTCCTCTAACCAACATGGGAGTGAGGCTGGTGTCATCTTGGAAGGACCAAACGGGTTGCTGATCGAGGAAGCCTTGCGGTTTGCTTTCACGGGAAGCAATAACCAGGCGGAGTATGATGCCCTCATAGCTGGAATGCTGCTAGCTAAGGAGATGGGGGTGAAAAGTTTGATAGCGAAGAGTGACTCCCTGTTAGTAACGGGGCAGGTTACAGGAGAGTACCAAACCAAAGACCCCCAGATGGTCGCATATCGACAGTATGTTCAGATTTTGAAGGAGACTTTCGCGGTGTTCGAGTTAGTACATGTCCCTCGAGAGCAGAATGCCTGAGCTGACTTGCTAGCAAAGCTCACCAGTTCAGACAAGGGGGGTAGACAAAGGACAGTCATACAGGAGACCCTGAGGACACCTCGAACCACCACAGACGACATAGCGAAAGTCCAGTAGATAAGCACCTTAGAAGGTGTTAAGAGAAGTCACCGCTCATTGGCTCAGGAAACCCTGAAGGCGCCCAAAATAAGCAGGTACGCGTTACTAGGGGAATAGTCGATGCGAGTTATCCTAGTGGAAGGAGGCGCAACCTAGATAACGCCCTACCAACGCTACTTGGCTGACGGGATACTCCCGCTGGAACCCACAGAGGCCAGAATAGTTAAGAAGAATTCGAGCAAATACACCCTGATCGACGGGAATTTGTTCAGACATGGTTTCACTCCCCCACCTTGATATGTGTAAGTGGTGAGCAGTGCACACCCATTATGGCAGAACTTCACGAAGGGATATGCAGGAGTCACATCGGTGGTTAAGCTCTCTCATCGAAGGTTTTTTGCGCATGATATTACTGGCCAACCATGAGGGAAGACTGCACGAGGTATGCACAGCGGTGCAAGCAACAAGCTGACTGGCCCCCAGAAGAGTTGAGATCGATCTATAGCCCATGGTCGTTTCATATATGGGGAATCGACATTTTGGGGCCATTTCTTTTAGTAATGCGACAGATGAAGTACCTTGTGGTTGCCATTGAGTACTTCACAAAGTGGATAGAAGCTGAGCCAATAGCGCAGATCACAACCCACAAGGTACAACAATTTGTGTGGAAGAATATAGTATGCCGCTTTAGAGTCCCAAAACGGTTGGTGTTCGATAATGGCTCCAGTTTGCTAGCCAACAGTTGGGCAAGCTGCGCACAGAGCTGGGGATAAAGCAGGTGTTCGCATCAGTCGAACACCCCCAGACAAATGGACAGGTCGAGTCTGTTAACAGAGTTCTGCTCAGGGGTCTAAAGAGAAGGCTAGAGAAAGCCAAGGGGACCTGGGCATAAAAGGTTCCAAGAATTGTGTGGGCTTACCACACCACTCCCCAGTCCACTACCAAAGAGACACCCTTTAGCTTGGTGTTTGGTTCGGATGCGATGATTCCTATAGAAATCCAGGAGAGCTCACCACGTTTTCAGAACTTTGTGGTTGAAGAATCCAACGAAGAGAGAAAGGTGAACCTAGATCTCTTGGATAAAGTCAGGGAAGAAGCGAGGATCAAGGCAAAAGCCTTGAAGAGAAAGGTCGAGTACAGGTACAGCTCCAAGTTGAGACCTCGGCAGCTCCAGATCGCCGACATGGTGATGCGGAAAGCCCACCCATACCAATTAGAAAACAAGTTGTCTCCCAAGTGGACTGATGTCTTCCGCGTGACAGAGGCCCTTGGGAATGGAGCATACAAGCTTGATACTTTAGAAGGTGGAGCAATCCCTCGTACGTGGAACGCAACCAACCTTAAGTTTTATTTCAGTTAAGATTATTGCATTGTACACAAGTTTAGGGGACACTTTTTTTTCCCTTATAAGGGGTTTTTAATGAGGTCACCCAATAAAATTTCAGTTATTCAATTAAAGAGAAATATTTTGTACAATGCAGTTAATGAATCTCTCCCTGGGGTTAGAAACCTCAAGATTGGGAATAATATGGTTCTTCGTGAGCCTCCCTCTCAAGTAAGAACACCAAGGTCTAGAACAGTATGGTTCAACAGTTAAAATCCTCCCCTACCTTTGTACAGTTAGGGCGAGGTCAGTAAAACAAACCTCTCCCTTGGTTTGATACGCCAAGATTGGGAATAGTATGGTTCTTCGTGAGCCTCCCTCTTGTGTGAGTTCACAAAAGCTGAGAACAATATGGTTTAACAGTTAAAATCCTCCCCTACCTTTGTACAGTTAGGGCAAGGTCAGTAAAATGAACCTCTCCCTTGGTTTGATACGCCAAGATTGGGAATAGTATGGTTCTTTGTGAGCCTCCCTCTTGTGTGAGTTCACCAAGGCTGAGAATAGTATGGTTCACCAGAGAAACCCTCCCTTGCCTCTATACGGCAAGGACGAGGTCAGTAAAACGAGCATCTCCCTTGGGTTAGAAACACCAAGACTGGGAATAACATGGTTCTTAGTGAGCCTCCCTCTTGTGTGGGAACGCCAAGGTCGAGAACAAAACAGTTGCCAGTAAAAATCCTCCCTTTCTCTATACAGCTAGGGAAATGACAGAAAGAAGGACCTCTTCCTTGTATTGTAAGGCAAGGTTGGTATGGGTTCCAGTTATACGTCTCCCTTATCCCTGTGTGGAAAGGTTGAAGTCCAGTTAAGTAAAGATCTCCCTCGTCTTGTAAGACAAGGCAAAGAGCAGTGCGGTTCCCAGCCAGAGGTCTCCCTTGTCTTGTAAGACAGGGTTGAGTGTGGCGCGATACCTAGTTGAAGATCTCCCTTGACCTTATGAGTCAAGGCTGAAGAGCAGCATCTCCTTTACCTTTGTTTGGCAAAGGATAGGGCGAAGTAAGAGCTTGGGTAAGCATTGCCTCTACCCTGAGACAACAAGACTAAAGTCAACAGGCGGTAAGGAAGCATGCTACCTAAGACAAAATGACCCTAAAGGCGTTGATTAAACGTTCTACCTAACCCTAAAAGACGTTATTAGTCTAAGCAAGTCAGGCGAAAAAGTTAACAACGACAAAGGGAACAAGATAAGATAGAAAGCAGATTTCATAAATACAAGTAATGTATATGTACAAGTTATCAAAATGTTCATCAAGCAGTTAAATTACAGCAAGAAGGGAATCAATCCTTGGCATTGACCAACTTCGCATCAACGATCTTCTTTGATAAGCCGGTTTGGGAAAGATCCACCCAGGATGCGCGTAGACAATCTGGGCCATGGCATCCTCAAACCCAACCGCATAAGAATTAGAAGCATCATTGGTGAACTCCTCCTTGGTTTGATTAAAGAGTTCGTCCTTACGGATTAACTCTCCCTCCAGCTGGCCAAGACGTACTTCCTGCTGAGTTGCCCTTTCCTCCAGTTTGGCCATCTTAGCCTACGACTCCTCAACCTTCTCTTGCAAGTTGGTGACCTTATTTCGGAGAGACCAGACCTTTGCATGATCACTCAGGGTCTCCTGGGACTTCTCAAACAAGAGCCTCTTGGTCTTCTTGTCGGTTTGGCGAAGGTTTGACACCTCCAAATATAGTGCGGTTTCGCGTTGTGTGAGCTTCTTGATCTAGAGGATGTCTCGACTTGTTGCCGCCCTTAGCTCCTGCATCTCTGTCTGAAATTCTTGCACCTTGGTGAGGGCAAGGCTGGACATGACGAGGAACTCCCCAAGGCCCTTGGCTTCACACCCTGGCAAGGGGTCTTCGCCTAGGCTCTCCATCATCTCCTGGTCTTGGAAGGATTGAAGGGTCTGTTGGAGGAAGGCAGGCAGTTCTGCAGCAGGAGGGGCGTCAGAGTCACCTCTAGGGGCACTCTCCCCCCCGCCTTCGTGTACCACCATGTCATGAGGAGAAGAGGCGCTTGGAGGGTTTTCTTTGAAGGAGGGGGCGCGGTCATCTGAGGCTGAGTGCGCTGGGACCGCGACATCAATACCCCTTTTCCTCTTGAAGATGAGGCCAGAGCAGGAGTTCTCATCCTCAGAGGCAGTGGCCTCAACTACCCCCTCCTGCCTAAGATCCATAGGGGCTGGAGCAAAAGGGCTTGGGGCAGAAATAGGCGCTGGAGGCGCATCAACAGGGGACGAAGCATCGACATCAGGAGGGCTACCTTAGCCAACAACCTCCTCTTTTCCGCGTTATGCACCATGTCTGTATGAGAAACAAACAAGGCATATAAGAAAGTGAACCAACATAGCATGCAAATAAAGACAAGTAAAGGCAGAGGGAAGAGAAGGCAAGTACCAATATAAGACTTGAGAGGCTTGGGGACGTACTCAAGCTTGATCAATTCAGCGGTGCTGAACACCATGCCCAAGTTGGAAAGAAACTTGCACACCTCACAGTCGGGTGGGGACAAGTCCTCGAGGCTCCTAGGCTTCTTGAGCCCTGGCTTCTCCACCAGTAGAGTGGGAACCCATCCAGCAGGGTGGGATCAAACATGCTGCACCCAATCTTGAAGAACTTCCTCTTGAAGCCCTTGTAAGACTGTTGAAAGTGAGTTAGAAGAACTCTCCCAGCGACTCTATTGAAGCTCATCCACAACATCTTTCCAGGATTTTTTTGCTTCAAAGAAGTACAAGAACACATCCACCGATGGCGTATGGACAAAGTGGCTGCAGAGGATGGCAAAGGCCCTGACGAAGGCCCAGTTGTTGGGATGCAGCTGGGCAGGGGCCACGTTAACTTCTATGAGGAGCGCACGCTGAAACCCCGTGAATGGGAGGCGAAGCTTGAGCTTCTTGAAGATGGTCGAGTACATGAAGAAAAAGGGTTCTTTAAGGTCTGCGCGATCGTCGATACACACGGGCTTCCCTTCCCTGCAAGGTCGAACCTTCACAAACCTATCATGCTCCCTCCCGATGATGTGGAACTTTTTGTCGGACTCGCCTTCTTTGTACGCATCCACGTCCTTAAAGGAGGTAATTTGTGAGGTTTTAGCGAGAAGGCTATTAGGGTCCCAACGATAAAGCGATTGATAATTGATGGAGGGAGGTGGGTTTGGTGTAGTTTTGGTTCTGTCCATCTCGGAAGGGAAAGCTAAGGAAGGAAAGGAGAAAAAGAAAGAAAAAGTGAAACTTTATAGAAAGAAGATGGCGCGACTCAGGAAAACCAGAAAAACAGAGACGCGAAAACGAAGAGTAGAAAACATAAAGTGCAGAAATGTAAACAGTCACAGAACAATTATAGCATGTTAGAAGCATTGAAATCATAAAGCAATGGCAAACAGGAAGTAAAAATCATACCTTTGAATAAGTTAGGGTTCAAAGGTTGGAGTATTCGAAGAAGAAGAGACAGCGTTTTGAGAGTAAGAAATGCTTGAGAAATGCTATGTAATTATACAATGAAAGGAGCGTAGGGGTTTTGAAAGGTTTAAACGTATACGAGGAAGCGCATGCGGCAACAAGCCTTAGCTGTTGATCTTGCCACGCGAACGGTGATAAAAAGTGTGGTGAGATGTCACTTCGGTGCACTGTTCACGTCCTATCACCTAGAGCCACGTAGGTCGCCACAAGTGATCACTTAAGCCTCTTCACTGAAACAAGTTACAGCTCGAGCCTGGGGGGTTTGTGTACTGGCCATGACCTTTGTCATCGGCACCAGAGAAAAACATCGGACATCAGACATCAGTGGTCTGATGGAAATGGTGAGCCACATAAGCTAGGCCCCACAAACAGTATGAGTTAACACCCAGATACCAAAAAAGACCTAAGTCACGAGAGGATCATGCATGGGGTGTGTATGGTACATTTGGGTACGGCACAAGCAAGTGTTAGGGTTAGAGTTTCCAGGGAAAGACTGCATGCATGGCATGTGAATACTTAGGGCACCCACAAAACAGATAATGCCGCAGCGCTGGTACTTGAGTAGGTACCTTGGCGGCTACGCTATTAATTCTATGCACTCCAGAAAAGGGAAGTCTTATGCGCCAGATTACGCTAAGATTGTGTAATAGCGGCGCAAGGACATTCTCCCAGGAACCCTAAGGCCACTCAAAGACGTAAAATCACAAAAGTAACCCTAGATACAACCTAAAAAAAGGGGGGTAAGAACTCTAGCAAGGTACGCCGTTTCTAAGATGAAATTGCTTCATACACATTACTGTTTCTTTAGCCCTTATTGACTTGAGCGTCGGAGTGCAAACGGCCGTAAGGGCACCCTTTGTCTTTACAGGAAAGCGTTCTTCAACCCAAGGAAGTTCGAGTGAAGGAGGAGACAGGCAAGGCCTACGGTTGCTGTTAGAGTCAACCGACGAGAACAATAAATATACGCAATAATAACAAATATTATATTTACCACCCCAAATATATCTATAAGCACGTGTAAATCGATTTATTTACGTAACGAACCTCCTGCGCACTTTGGGCCCATTCTTGAAAAAGGTCACTTACGTGAATTTTACCCAGGCCCAACAACCAAGGTGTCCCTCTGCTCTACCCAAGAACCAAGCTGTCACAGAATTGCTACCGAGAACCGAAATATGAGCAGCACACAAGCCCTCCAGGCTCGAGCTGAGCTTTGAAGTGATGTTATACTGTATGCGACCCCACACATACATGTGTCCTGGTATTACTAGTAGCAGAAACTCCATCGTTTCGAATTCTCTTTTCCTCTTAAACCTCGTCCAGAACGTTCAGTTCTAAACTTTCGAAAACTTCACACTCTCCTTACTCCTTACTCAGAGTTCTTCACGCATTTCTCAAAGCTTCTTTCCTTCCAATCACAAAAGGTGTTCCCTTCCTCAACCCCAATTATTCATCTTTTTACGATTTCATGCTCTGTCTGGGATCGTTTTCTGCTTTCATCTGTTAGTATATGTGCTTGATGTTGATCCCTCGTAGGTTGTCGCATGAATTCCGAAATGCATGTTAGGTTTTGTTCTTCTGTTCTTCTATTGTACGAATTCCTAAATTTATGCTTGCCTTGCTTGTTTCTTTGTTGAGTTGGGTCTGAGTTGCTTTTCTCTTTCTACGTGTGATTGTGTTTAGATGCAACCAGCCATGGATTATAAATCTTTGTACCCTTGGTCTCCGCCAAACCTCTTAACCGAGACCTCTTCCTATACCTCCCACGAGAAAATAGTGACCCTTAGGAAGAGTAAATGCCACTTCGGCAAAGAAGACGATTGGATTTTCTTAGACCCTTGTGAGGTAGACAAGCCCGTATGTTGTGATAAAGTCATATCCCCTAACAAACCCTTTTGCTACTTCTAGGCCACTATTTTTAAAAGAGTCCTTCTTCGCCTCCGTTTATCAATTTTGAAAAAGAGCTCTTAACCGAGCTCAACGTGGCCCCTGCCCAGCTACATCCCAAGAGCTGGGCATTCGTCCGAGCCTTCTCTATCCTCTGTGGTCAGCTCGGCATCCCACCCTCTATTGACGTGTTCCTTTACCTCTTCGAGGTGAAGAAACTAGGTCGTCAACTCTGGGTATCTGTAAGTAGTGTATCTGGAAGGGGAATCCTTACCATTTTCCAATCGTTTTACAAAAATTTCAAAGGCCATTTCCTCAAGGTCCGAGCCAATAAGAAGCATCCCGACCTTCTAGATGGGTTTTCCCTATACTGGACTTAAAAACCCAACTTCAAAGTTGCTCGACGCTTAGACGACTTAGCTCCTGCTGACTAGGAGGTTTGCAAATTTTTCTCACGCCTCCCAGTTGCCTTCAATACCGCTTAAAGAGTTATACTGGTACATTTTTTTCCTCTAACCTTAGAGAGTAAGATTTTACTTATGAAACGTAAGCGATTCTTCTTATGTCTTTTTGCATATAGAATGTTGGAACGCTTCAATAAGGAAGATCTGTTGAAACTGGCCTCAAAGGCGAAGGTGGCGAGCCAAATGCCACCGAAGGCGGTGGTAGCCCCAACTTCTTCTGAAGAAGACGAGGACACTGCCTCGGGCTTCATCTTTACTAGGAAGAGAGGGAGGAATCGTGCCATCAGCCCGGTGCCTTCTTCTTCCCAGGGCCAAACAACTTTGAACGTTGCTCCTCCTCAGCAACCCTCAAACGTGCCCCCAGCCACACCGTGTTATCTTGAAGGGGGTGCGAAGAGCTCAAGGAGGAAATGCTTATGGGATACCGACATCGACATCACTTCCTACCTGGAGGACTCCTTGCTGCGTTCTGAGGACGAGGAAAGGATGGTGGTTCACGGGGGCCACCATCTGTTGTAGGAGGCTATGAAGCAGTTTGGGCAAGCCTTGGCCACAAGTTGCTTGGCCGTGAAGAAACTGCAGAGTCAAGAAACTACCACCGAACAGGAGAAACAAGATGCTCAACAGAAGATGGCGAGCTTGAAACAAGAAGTTCAGAGCCTTCGCGCCCTTCACCAGCAAACCGAGCAGCTCTTAGTGGCTAAGACCAAAGAGGTCACTGAACAAGCAACTCACCTGGCAGAGCAGAACGACCGACTGTCCAACTTGCAATAAGAGCTTGTTCAGAAGGAAAAGTTCTTTGTTGACGAGGTCGAGGTCTATAAAGGTGAAACTGCCTAAGCTCTTTTGGTGGGATTCGAGGTTGTTGTCTAGCAAGCCTCCAACCTCCAGCCGAGCTTGGACTTCTCTCAGCTGGGACCAAGCAAAAGAGTCGTAGACGGACAAATAGTAGAAAATTAAACATGATGTAACTATGCACTTGCTGGCACTTTTGTATTTTATTTTTATTATGAACCTACCTTACTTTACTGCAATCATTTGTCGTATAACAATGCCTTAAATCTTTGCACATGCATGCCATGATTGACCTCGACTAGTTCAAGTAGCTTATGATAATGCGTACACATCTAAGTATATTAATTAATCAACTTGTCTTTAGTGCTAACTCTTCTCGTCATGGGATAACAAGAATAATTAAAGTTTAAAGAAACTAACCTTTTGTTGGACCATTCACCATAGCCTCTACAGGCTAGCGCTCAAAGTGGTATGTTTAAAGGTATCTTACCTTCAATCCAACAGGTACCGCCTTGCATGGCGCGTGCTCGGACGACTAAGCTATGCAACTGAAAATCATTCTCACAAAATGCTTGTACTCAGGTGACTGGAAAAACCTGAGTTGTCCTACACCAATCACATGATTCACCTGTGCAACTGGCTCATCCCACACAGCGTCTATACTCAGGTGTCTCTCACATGCCGAGCTAGCTCAACTCACCATGTGCCAACTGGATGGCCTCTTTATGCAACTTCACTCATCCCACAGAGCGCCTAGGCTCGGGTGATTACTCTCACACCGAGCTAGCTCGACTTACCCTATACTGGGTTAAGTGATCTATTAGTGCAACTTTACTCATCCCACAGAGCGCCTAGACTTGAATGACCACTTTCACACCGAGTTAGCCTGACTTATTCTGTGTTGGTCCGGATGAGGCATCTATGCAACTTTACTCATCCCACAGAACGCCTAGACTCGAGTGATCACTTTCACATTGAGCTAGCCTGACTTGTTTTGTGCTAGTCTGGATGAGACATCTACGTAACTTTACCCGCAATGCGACTTCACGAGGAATGTCGATTTATTTGCCAATGGTAATTAATCGCTCACACGAACCTTTCTTAGAGAACCTCTCCGAGAAAGGTCGTTGAACCATGCATCACAATCAAACGAAAAAGTAAGCAACAGTGCATCATAAATAACTTTTTATTAGGTGACCTCGTTAAAAAACCCTTTTCTAGAGAAAAAGAGCGTCACCCTTTAGTATCGTATTGTTTAACAAATATAAGATGAATTAACTGAAATAAAACTTGAGGTTAGTAGCATTCCATGTTTGAGGAATAGGTCCTCCCTCCAAGGTTTCTAACCTGTACACACCGTTGCCGAGCACTTCAACCACGCGAAACGGTCATGTCCAGTTTTGAGACAACTTATTCTCCAACTGGTAATAATGAGCTTTCCGCATCACTAAGTCAACCACCTGGAACTGCCTAAGTCTGACCTTGGGTTTTTGTTTCAACTCGACCCTTCTTTTCAGAGCCTCAAACTTAACACGTGCTTTCTCACGGACCTCATCAAATAGGTCCAAATTCATCTTCCTCCCCTCATTGGACTATTCTGCAACAAAATTCTGAAAACGAGTTGAGTTCTCCTGGATTTCTACGGGAATCATGGCCTCTGCCCCATACACCAAACTGAACGACGTTTCTTTAGTGGTGGACTGGGGCGTGGTGTGGTAAGCCCACAGAATTCGGGGCTCCACCCATGTTCCCTTGGCTTTCTCTAACCTTTTTTTCAAGCCTTTGAGCAAAACCGTGTTGGTCAATTCTACTTGGCCATTCGTCTGAGGGTGCTCCATAAAGGCAAATATCTATTTTATTCCGAGCTCCGAACATAACTTTCCTAACTGCTGACTGACGAATTGCATTTTGTTATTCAACACCACATGTCTGGGAACCCCGAAGCAGCATACTATGTGCTTCCATAAGAAGTGTTGCACCTTGTAGACAATGATCTGCGCAACTGGCTCAGCTTCAACGCTAATGCTCGGCCTCTTATATGACTCCCGCAGATGCCTTTGTGCAACTCGGTCATTACACAAATGCACTAGTCCCCACTAATGCAAATAAAGTCAGGGTGAGCATATCCATGATGAAACAGCTTGCTATCAATCAACGTGCACTTTCCAAAAATTTCTCTTTATCACTTTCGCCTCTGCAGGCTCACTGGGAAGCAATCCATCGGCTAGATAGCGCTGGTAAGGAATGATCTAGGTATCGACCGTGCTACCTTGGGAGATGGCCATTACCTCCTCCTTCAGCGCCTCGCATGCCACTACTTGGGGTACTTTCAGTGTTTCTTGGGTAAACAACTGGTGACCCCTTCCTCCCCGGGCACCTATCACCAAGACCTCCTTAGGCGGGTTCTCTTCCGCCGTTCTAGGGGGCTTCAAGGTTTCTTGGATTACCAACCTTTGTCGGTTTCCCTTTCCCGAGATGGCCACTTTGGCCAAGAGGTCGGCCCGGGAATTTTGTTCCCTTGGTACATGAACAAGTTCAAATTCAGTGAAAGCTTCTTTCAGCAACATGACGTACTTGAGATAGGTAGCCAACTACATCCTTCGCCTGATATCTGTCTGTTACCTGTTCGGTAACAAGTAATGAGTCACTCTTCACCAACAGATTCTAAGCTCTCAGCTCTTGGGATAGCAGCATCCCTGCTATCAATGCTTCATACTCGGCTTGATTGTTGCTAGCCTTAAATGCAAACTTCAAAGACTGCTCGATCAATAAGCCACTAGGTCCTTCTAGGATAACCCCGTCTCCGTTGCCCTGTTGATTGGAAGAACCATCCACTGACAAAATCCACTGGAAATCCCTGGGATCTGGGTGAGGACGCCAGACATCAATTCGACAATGAAATCAGCATATACCTGTCCTTTAATAGACCCTCTGGGTTCATAGTGGATGCCAAACTCGGACAGCTCTATTGACCACCGCACCATGAACCCTGCTATGTCAGGCTTCTATAAAACCTTACGGATGGGTAGGTCAGTCATCACTATCACAGTGAAGTTGTGAAAATAGTGTCGTAGTCTCCTAGCTGTGAATACTACCGCCAGCGCAACTGTCTCAATCTCTTTGTAACGTTCCTCAGGCCCTTGTAGCACCTTTCTAATAAAGTAAATTGGTTTCTAAATCTGGTCTTGGTCTTGCAATATCACTGAGCTAATCGTCCGGTTTATGATAGAAAAAAACAGGCAAAGAGGAATACCTGCCATCGGCTTACCGAGAACGGAAGGGTTGGCTAAATACTGCTTCAACTGCACGAAAGCTTCTTCACACTCGAAAGTCCACACAAAGCGATTGTTCTTCTTTAGGCATTGGAAATAGAAATAACCCTTGTCTCCATTGGCTGACAAACGAGAGAGATGTCATCCGTCCTGTCAGCTGTTGGACCTCTTTGACGGTGGTAGGGCTCCTTATTTCGATGATGGCGGTACACTTGTCAGGGTTAGCTTCTATGCCTCTCTCGGTTAACAGAAATCCGAGGAACTTCCTGCCTTCACCCCGAACACACATTTTTTGTGGTTCAACTTTAGGTTATACTTGGCTATGGTCGCGAATAGCTCCTCAAGATTTTTCACATGCTGCTTTTTCTCCTTGGAAGTAACGACCATATCATTTATGTACGCCTACACATTTCGCCCAAGCAAGGGGGCGAGAATCCTGTCGATCAATCCCTGGTAAGTAGCGCCAGCATTTTTTAGGCCAAAGCTAGCGAGCTTTGTCATGAAAGCAGTTTTTTTCTCATCATTGGGGTGCATCCGGATCTGATTGTACCCTGAGAAGGCATCCAAGAAACTCAGTAGTCGGCAACTCGAGGCGTTGTCCACAAAGGAATCGATGCTTTGGAGTGGGTAAGAATCTTTCATGTTGGGTTCAATAATGTCAAAGTTCAAGAGGGGGGGGGGGGTGAATTGAGCTTTTAAAAATTTCAAACAGATTCAGATTTATCACACGTCAGAGAAAAATAAATCAATTTATTTGACAATGAATAGATTTATTTTTTATACTGCTTATGTAGTAAGACAGTTATATCAGTTAAGGAATTTTTGATTTTAAGCAGATTGATTGGCAAACTATAATGACATTGATTTTTAGAGAGAAACAGTGAGAGCAGAACCAGTAAACCTCAACTATTAAAGCAAGTGATAAATGTTTGATTAAAGGCTTGACAATTAATTGAACAAATTTATTTCTAATTGAACAGATTCAATTTCTGACAGATTAACAGATAAAATAGTAAACGAGTGCAGGGATGAAGAGAGATTGAACATAAAGCGATTATATTGGTTCACTCAAATGAGCTACATCCACTCTCACCTAATCCAAGGTGAAATCCACTAACAAACGAATCAAAACACTTACACAACCACTGTTCTTGAACTCTACAAGAACTTGACACACCTTGCTGAAAAACACTATTTCAGCACACACAACTCTTCAAGAAACCCTATAAAGAAGAGTCTTACAATTACACTTTACAAAGAATTAAAAGATGAAATGAATACACCTGGTATGAGAATGCAGAAATCTGTCTTAGACCGGTAGAACAGAATGCACACAATGACAACACCTCCAACCAAGCCTTAGAACCAAGCAAGAACAAGCATAGTTTTTGTTTTTGAAAAACTTTTAAAAACTCATGCTTATTCAATGAAAAAATCCCCAGTCTCTGTTGTAAAACTTGTTTTCTTAATGTTACTTTTAAGTAAAAAACAACTCTCCTTTTATAAGAAACATTTTATAACAGACTTTTAAAAAAAACAGTTAAAGTAGTTATAAAAAGAACAAATTGAAAATAAAATGAACAAATTTATTTTCGAGAGCAGTGAGAGATTTAGTAGTTGTATGAGACTTAGTCAAACACCTTGGTGCAATGATAAAAATTGTGAAAAACCTTTTAAGAAACATGCACCAGTTTTAAAAAAGAATATATTTATTTAAAGAAGAACAGATTCATTTTCAAAACGATAACTTGAACTTCTTTACAAATGAAATTTAGTCGTTTTGATAGAAAGAAGACTGAGTTAAGATAAAACATGATTTTCAAAAAACACCTAATGAAGACATCAGTTTAAAAAAGAAGCTATTCATTTAGAAAATAACAAATTCATTTTCTATGCAGTAAAGGATATTTTTACAAAACATGTGTAAAACAATTTCAGAAAACTTGTGCTTGCTCTTATCACATAGTCAAGGGTTAGGAGGTGGGTTATCCAGCAAAAAGCCCACTTTAAACAACCTATAATCTATACCTAAGACATCCTCAAAGCACATACAAACACCAAGGTAAAATACACATTTGGCTTCATCAAACACTTTGTCTTGAAGGGGCAGCAACTATCTTCAACAATCTCCCCCTGTTTGATGGAGACAAATCCCCATAGCTCAGTTGCTTTGAAAAGAGAACAACACTTGTACTGCACCAAACACCAAATTGCAAAAGTTGAAACTAAACATAGCATAAAACAGCTTTAAGGTGCAGAGCGTAACTCCCTGTATCACCTAGCTTTACCTAGCATGATGAGCTATTTTTCTCCCCCTTTGGATTCATCAAACAACATGGAGAAATATAAATCCAGATAACAATCAAACATAAAATTTCAGAAAACACTACAAATTGTTCAACAGAAACATAATGCAAAAACATAAACTAGGAGAAAGATAAGCATAGAAACAAGGCACTTCTAATCCTTGTAGTACAGTTCTGCCAACTGCACATGAACACCCTCAATCTGATCATCAAGACGTGGGAACCTGGCTTGGGTTATTTTGAAATAGACTTTCTGTTCTTCTAACATGACATCAAAACAGTACAGTGTTGAACCAAGTGTGTTCAAGCTTTGAAGAATCCAAACCATTTGAAGGATGATGAAAGGCTAGTTGTGCTTGTTGTTGCTGAGCTGTCTTTTAGTTAGGATCTAGGGTAGATTTTATGTATAATCCACTCTTGATTGAATCCAAAGCATAATCATTCTCAATCTTTTAAAAGAAAAGTGTTTTTCAAACTAAGTGAAAAAAACAACCTGTTGTTTTGTCGAAACAAGCGATTGTTTTGTGCTTAGGAATTTTTAAAAAGGTTGAAAACTGTTTTCAATGGTTGACTTGCTGTCAAAACCAAAACAACCGATTGATTCGTGGAAACAACCGATTGTTTGTTTTGGTACCATAACAGAAAACTGTTTTGTGCTTTGACTGAGCATTAAATGACTTTCTAACTGTTTACACTCTAGTTTTTAATGGTTTGACCAATCTTTAAATGCAATGAATAGTTTGTTAAGATTTGATAACAAACAACAACTTTGAATATATACAGAAAAATAGATTTGAGTTTTTCAAGAGATTGGGATTTTGAAAAGTTGAGAATTGCTTAGGGATTGAGTTTGTTCAAAGAGTGTGAGATAGGATTTTTCATCTTGTATTGATTTAAGATTTGTTCTGTAACAAGTGTAATCCTTTGTATCTTTTGAAAGAAACCTTGTGTGTTTGCTGAGAAGTGTTGTGTGTTCTTGAGGGGATCAAGATCAGCATTCTTAGTGTTGTTGTGCTGGACCAAAGGGAGTGTGTCTCTTGAGGGGATCAAGGTCACTTCTTTGGTTGTGTTGTAAGTAATCTAGGGTTGATTGCTTAGTGGATTCCCTAGTGGTTTCTGGGAAGACTGGATGTAGCTCTGGGTTTAGAGTGAACCAGTATAAACCTTCTTCTTTGTGAAATCCCATCTTAATGAGAGTGGCATTGTCAATCTCATTCACAGCTTTGATAGTCTCATTCCTCTCATTAGAAGTATCAACACCAAAATAGTCAATCAATTTTGAAACAAGGATAGCATAAGGAAATCGATAATCAGCTAACCTTTTGGATTTCAACATGTGTTCCATTATAATGTAGACCCAATTAACTTTTATCAGATTCATAATGCAATATAGTAGGATTAAATCTTCTTCATGCAACACATCATGGTTCGTGCCTCTAGGAATGAGTTGCCATTCAATGATATAGGCAATTAGTCTTGGGGTCAAATTCAGATTACCTGCATGGAACCTGTTCACACTTAGGGATGGATCCCTTACACAACTTCGATAGTACTGAATTTTGTTAAACTCCTGAATCCCATTTGTATTCCCTTTGCCAACCTTCAAACCAACATACTTGATTCCAGCCACTGAATTCCATACTTCATTGGTGACTTTCATCTTAGTCCCTTTCACATAGGACACAAGGCTTTTCCCATCCAGAGTTAGATTGGTATAGAACACCTTCACTAGATCAGGATACACATTACCAGTCATTTCAAGAAGCTGCTTCAGCCTTTGATGTTTCAAGGAAGATCTGGTTTCGGCCAGATTTTCAGTTTTCAGCCAAGAGAACTCTAGGACATTAGGGATGTTGATTTGCTTCCTACTCATTTCATGGATTTAGGCAGTTATCCCCTCATCATCTCCAACAAACTAGTTTTCCAGTACTCCTTCAAAGCTGTTCTGCTTGTCCTGATTCTTCTTTTTCTGACGTGATGAAGAAGCCATGGTTGAACCAGAGTTGGGTCTAGAAGCACAACTAGAAACAAAGTTAGTGTATAGTGATAAAAATACAGTAACAAATAACCAAAGAAAGAACATTACCTTTTGATTCGAATAGTGACCAGTGAGTGTGAGCAATGTTATAACATAGGTTTATATAGAAGAAAAGAGATGGGTTGATGAGGCAGTTAAGAGCAGGGATACACGAAGATTTTATTCTCTGTATATGTGTAGAGAATCTTTGAAAAGGGGGAACAAATATTTTGAATCACGATGCATACATATTACACCAAGATTTAAGCAGCCAATGCATCAAATCAGTTACAAGACCATGACCAAACCGTCAAAGATTCAGTGGTTAATACCCACTAAGCCAGTCAATCAGTCAAAAATCAGATATTAAAGTTTCTCTTTCCTAGTCATCAGTATACCAGTATCAGAAAAAAATAAACACGTTTAATTGCGAATAAACAGATTTAATTTTTTTTTACTGCAAAGGACAATTAACATTTATAAGACCCAATTCATTCAACAGAAAATTAAATCTATCTTTGTCCAAGGGTTTTGTAAACAGATCAACAAGCTGTAAATTAGTACCATTGAACTTAATTTCACATGTTCCATTTGATATACGCTCTCTTAGAAAGTGATGCCTATGTTTTGTCCTTGAATGCATAATAGGATTTTTAGTTAAATTGATGGCACCTGTGTTATCACACAACAAAGGTATATTATTAAGTAAGATACCAAATTCATTTAATTGCTGCCTTAGTCATAGGGTTTGAGCACAACAACTCCCTGCTGCAATGTACTCTGCTTCAGCAATAGAGAGAGCAACACACGCCTGTTTTTTGCATTGCCATGAGATCAAGCTTGATCCAAGCAAGTGACAGGTAACACTGGTGCTCTTCCTATCAATCTTGCAACCTGAAAAGTCTGAATCAGAGTAGCCAGTCAAACTTAATGAAATGTTACCTGGATACCACAAGCCAAATTCTTTTGTTCCTTGTAGATATTTCAAAATCCTTTTAGCAGCATTGAAATGTGATTCATTAGGAGCAGATTAGAAATGAGCACACATGCACACTACAAACATTATGTCAGGTTTGCTGGCAGTGAGATACAACAATGATCCTATAAGTCCTCTGTACTTAGTCTCATCCACAGGATTTCCAGCAATATCATGATCCAAATGGCAGCAAGTTGAGAAGGGTGTGTTGATTGGTTTGCACTTGTCCATTCCAAATTTTCTCAACAGATCCTTGCAATACTTGGCTTGATTTAAGAATATGCCATCCTTGAGTTGTTTGACCTGCAAGCCTAGAAAATAATTCAACTCACCCTTCATAGACATTTCAAACTCACTCTTCATGATTTCCACAAATATTTCACACAATTCTCCATTGTTTGATCTGAATATGATATCATCCATATAGACTTCCACTAGAATTGTGTCATCCTTTTTCTTCTTAATGAACAAGGTTTTATCTAATGTGCCTCTGTCATAGCCTTGTGAGGTAAGAAAATCACTTAGCCTCTCATACCATTGTCTAGGGGCTTGCTTAAGCCCATAAAGAGCTTTCTTGAGTTTGAACACATGTTTTGGATGTTGATGGTTTTCAAATCCTGGTGGTTGTGAAACAAATACTTCCTCATTGATATAATCATTCCAGAAGGCACTCTTCACATCCATTTGGAATAGCTTGAATCCTTTGATGCAGAAGAAGGCAAGGAGCAGTCTGACAGCTTCAAGCCGAGCCACTGATGCATATGTTTCATCATAATCTATTCCCTTTTCTTGGTTATACCCTTTAGCCACTAGTCTAGCCTTATTTCTAGTAATCACCCCATGCTCATCCATCTTGTTTCTGAATACCCACTTTGTTCCAATGATGTTCATTTAAGGTATTCTAGGAACAAGAGTCCATACCTCATTCAGAGGAAACTGATTCAATTCCTTTTGCATAGCCAAAATCTAGTTGCTATCCTCGAGAGCTTCATTCAGAATTTTAGGTTCCTCTTGTGAAACAAATGCCATTCTCTCACACAGATTGTTTAGAGAATTCCTAGTTGAAACACCTTTTTCAATATTTCCAATGACATTATCAAGGGTGAGATCTCTTAGTGTCTTCCATTCTTTTGGTAAATCTGCAGAAGCAGAAGATTCTTTGACAACATGTGAGTCATCAGTATCTATATGAATCAATTCATTTTTTATGCAAAACAGATTTTAAATCATCACATTCTAGGTTCTCTGAAACTGGTTTTGGCATGTAATTATCAGATTCATCAAATACAACATGTATAGACTTTTCCACTGTTAGCAATCTTTTATTGAAAACCCTATAAGCATGACCATTCATAGCATAGCCAATATGAATTCCTTCGTCAGGTTTTGCATCAAATTTTCCCAAATTCTCTTTGCCATTATTCTGTACAAAACATTTACATCCAAACACCCTAAGATGACTAACACTAGGTTTTCTACCCTTATACAGATCATAAGGTGTTTTCTTAAGGATAGGCCTAATTAAGGTTTTATTTAACACATAAGCTGTAGTATTGACTGCATCTGCCCATAAATACTTAGGAAGCTTAGATTCATTTAACATAGTCCTAGCAAGTTTCTCTAGTGATCTATTTTTCCTCTCAACAACACCATTCTGTTGGGGAGTCCTAGGGGTTGAAAAACTATGTGATATCCAATGTTTTTCACAAAACTTTTCAAACTTAGCATTTTGAAACTCACCCCCATGATCACTACGAATAGATTTCACACAACATCCATTTTCATTTTGCAGAACCTTTGTCAATTTCTTAAAGGCTTTATAAGCATCATTTTTGTAAGCAAGAAAGAGAGTCCATGTATATATTTAGAATAATCATTAACAATAACCAATGCATATAGATTTCTAGCCAAGCTAGCAACTCTAGATGGCCCAAACAGATCCATATGCAGAACATCCAAGGGTTTCTTAGTAGAAATAATGTCTTTTGATTTAAAGGAAGTTCTGACCTGTTTACCTTTCACACATGCATCACAAAGCTTGTTGCTGACCTCAGACATCGCGCACCGGTACTTGGTAATGGGAGGGGGCCACGCGAAGTGGCCCCCAGACACATACCCGGGAGTCAGTCCGTCTATGAGGTTGCTATCCTAAGCCCGATGTTGGAGATCGATATCGGACCTCAGCAGTAGAGGGAGAAGATCGGACATCGGCCGTTAGGATGAAGTGAAAGGTCCCGTAAGAAGGGCCCTAGAATTTTGTTAAGATACAGTTAAAGACAAGAGATGTGTGGGAAGCCTAAGGCACGACGGATCCATGCATGTGGGATGTATGACGCATGAAGGTGCAACATCATGGAAAATCCTAGGACGCGTAAGGGCCCAGTAAAATTAGGGTTTCCAAGGAAGTTGCATGCATGGCACGTGGATACTTAGGGCACCCGCGAAACAGATGGCGCTGGATATTAGGTGCACCAAGTTGGGACCTAGGCGGCCACTCTGATTATTCGTTGCACTCTAGTTAAAGGAAGTTTATGTGCCAGATACGCTAAGATTACACAATAGCGGCACAGGGACACTTCCCAAGGAACCCTAGACAGCGGTAACAGAACAGAGGTAAACCCTAGTTTCAACCTATATAAAGGGTGCTAAGAACCCTAGTAAGGTACGCAATTTTTTAGACTGAAGCTATTTTATATACTTGGTGTTCTTTGCCCTAATACTGACTTGAGCGTCGGAGTGCAAACGGATGCTAGGGCGCCCCTTTTCCTTTGCAGGTGAGAAGTTTCTTGACGGAGAAGACACAGTTCTCAAGCAAGGATAGAAGGGCCAAAGCAGTCGTTGAAGTCAACCGGCGAGGCGAGTCAACCGGCGAGAACACCTATTATCCTAAAATTTTATACTAGGCAAACCAGAAACAAGATCCTTATATTTCAATTTATTCAAGTGTTTAGTGTGAATGTGAGCTAACCTTCTATGCCACAGCCAAGATTCATCACTCTTAGACAACAAACATTCCTTTAGTGAACCTGTTTCCAGGATATCCAAGAGATATATGTTATTCACTCTCTTACCAGTAAACAAAACCTTACCAGAGGGACCATGTGAGATTGTGCATCTATTTGACTTGAAGTTTACCTTGTACCCTTTATCACATAGCTGACTAATACTTAGAAGACTATGTCTTAGTCTTTCTACATACAGAACATTCTCAATGATGGTTGAACTCTTAGATCCAACAGTTCCTCTCCCTAGGATTCTCCCACGGTTATTATCCCCATAGGTGACATGTCCTTCTACCTTGAGTTTCAAGCTAGTGAATTTGGATAAATCACCAGTCATATGCTTTGAACATCCACTGTCCAAATACCACTGATTCCTCTTGCTACTTTTTTGCAAAACAAAACAAAATAAACTGCTCATGGTACCCCTTTTTGTCTAGGGTCCAACATTGATTAATACCTGTACCGCCCTGGTAGTCGGGAGTGATGACGTGGCATCCTGCTACAGTATAGGCGTGTTGGCAAGGCACTAGGCTGGCAGAAGGGAAGGAAGTCGGGGGGCTCGTGAAGCCGCCAGTTATTAAGTTGGCGTGTTCCGATCTCCAGCATATCAGAATAGGCGATCACCGGGTTAAATACGAAGTCGCCAGATGTGAACTCGGGCGACCAAGCAGTTGGAGATCGCCGGAGAAAGCACATCGCCGAAGATGAAGGAGAAGCAAATTATGAAGGCGGCCGGCGAGACCACAGGGAAGGTGTATGAGGACACCCTAACTCGCCAACTCCAGTAGAGATCGCACTCCCAAGTTAGCTATGCACTGGGCAGTACCATGCATAAGTAACTTAGCCAAAATGAGAGTAGAAGCAGCGCCAAGTCAAGGAGGCTCCAGATGATGGCACGTGTACGACTGGATGCAAGCCACGTGTCCAGGTCTGTAACTGCCAGGAGAGAGAAAACAACCAGGTATATAAGAGTTCTCAACAAACTTTCTGAGGTACGCACGTTCAGTTTATACTCTTTACGCTTGCGAGTTGTAGAGCTGACTGTGAGAGAGGATTTGCACGGTTCTTGTTCTCTTAGTATTTGGTGATTCGGTCACTGACTTGAGCGTTGGAGTGCGATCGGCCGCAGCGGCGCCGCTCTGTTTCTTTGCAGGTTCTTGAGGTGGATCTCGAAGAGGAACGGAGGTGAGAAGCGGTGCGCACGTCGATCCTTTGACGAGGCAGTTTCCAGCGTTCCGGTCAACAGGCAGGATCATCAGGCGCCCACCGTGGGGCCGTGTAAAATTTGCTCCCATCCACAGCGTGAGTTCTTGGAGGTTTTCGAAGTTTTCTGCGTGGTTGTGTGCTGGTGCAACCATCGTTCGCTGTTTGCTTGAGTTTCGTTCGGTGAATTCGCGTTTTATACCGTTCGTTTGGCTTTTCGATCGGTGGAGTGAGGTTTCCTGCTGTTTACACGTAATTTGTTTGGTGGAAGTTCGAGTTCTTTCGCTCGTTTGGTTGTCCGTGGGGAAGCGGTGGTTTCTGGTGAAGTTGTGGTTTTCTTTGAAGGTTTACGGTGTTCTTGAGTTTTCTTGCGCAGTTTCGCACTGTTTTCTCCGATTGATCGCTGATTCGATCGTGGTTGAAGTGTCGTTCGCTGCATTCTGAGATTCGCTGAGTTCATGAGAAAAATGAGAAGCAATCGTTCAAGTCCAGTTGCGCCCGTTGCTGCCGAAGGCGCCGCCGCCATGACCATGGCGCAGATGGCAGAGATGATGCGTTCGTTGCAGGCAACTGTGGAAGCCTCACGCGTAGAGCAGGCGAGAATGCATGAGGACCTGGTCGCCTCTCGCGCCAGGAACGAGGAGCTTAGCAAGATGACTGAGGAGCTGCGTCGAGCTCTTCAAGAGCAGCAAGGGCGTTCTTCTGCTGAAGAGGTGGCGCCGTCGACGCCACCTCGTGTTTTCCCTATGCCTTTTGTTCAGGCGATTACTGACACGCCTATTCCCACGAGCGTGGTTCCGGTTAAGGCTGTCTTTACCGGCGTAGAGGATCCAGAGGCTCATCTAACCACGTTCCATACGCAGATGATGCTGTCGGGAGGGTCAGACGCCGTCTACTGCAAGATGTTCGTGAGTACGCTCCAGGGAACGGCGATGGAGTGGTTTGTGAGCCTGCCTAACGGCCACATAACCAATTTTCAACAGTTCTCGAAGATTTTTGTTGAGCAGTACATCGTGAATAAGGCACCACCCAGGGTGTCTTATGATCTGTTTGATATAAGGCAGTACCATGGAGAGTCCCTCAGAGATTACCTGAATCGCTTTGGAGCGCAGATGGTCAGATCGCCGGCCAAGGATGAAGAAATGCTGGTCTATGCTTTCAAGAAGGGCGTGCAGCCAGGACCATTCTGCGAGGCCTTGATCAGGGCTCACCCCGCGACGTTTGCTGAAGTCAGGCGACTTGCGGTGGCTCACATCGCCGACGAGAGTGAAGTCGCCGAGAAGAGAGGAAGCGTGGATCCCGCCAGGCCACGCGCCCAGACCAGGATCCAGCCGCAAAGGGTGCTGGAAACAGCGGCGGCGGCCAGGAGGGACCAGAGGACTCGCCATCCTTACGACAGGAGGAACAAGGGAAGGAGCCAGGGGCGCCAGCAACCAGCACGCCGGGAATACAATCGCCCGCCCAAGCACAAGTTTGTCATGGGACTAGCGGATCTAATCGCCATTCCTAATATATCTGCTAGGTTGAAAGCGCCTGAGAAGGTGGGCGACAAGGTGCTGGGGTCGAAGCCGGATGCCTGGTGTGAGTTTCACCAAGGCTTTGGCCACACTTTGGACTCGTGTTTGTCCTTGGGATATCAGCTCGACGATCTGGTTAAAAGCGGGTTCCTAAATGACTATCTGCTGGATAGGAGGACGGGGGGAGCGTCGAGTTCCCAGCCAGCAGGTGGAGAAGCCCAGCAACACGAGATGCCTATCCACGGGGAGATCCACACCATTGCAGGGGGCTTCTCAGGTGGTGGATGCACCGCATCGCAGAGGAAGAAGTACGCGCGATCGGTGATGACAGTGGATATGTTTGAAGATCACTCGCCGGAAGTGGACATTACGTTCACCAAACAGGATCTTCGGGACGTTGTGCCCCATGACAACGATCCCATAGTCATTTCGTTGGTTACAGCGGGAAGGAAGGTCCACAGAGTTCTGGTGGACCAAGGAAGCTCGGCAGACGTGATGTTCTGGCCGACTTTCACGCAGCTGGAGTTGCCCCTTGACCAGCTAAGGCCCTATGGAGGGTGCCTATATGGGTTCGCTGGTGACCAGGTGGAGGTCAGGGGGTACATTGAGCTCAGAACCACGTTTACAGATGAGGCTGGGTCGAGGACGGAGAAAATCAAGTACCTCATCGTAAACGCTCCTTCAGCATACAACATCCTGTTGGGAAGGCCCACGCTTAACAGGATAGGCGCCATCCCGTCGACTCGGCACATGAAGGTAAAGTTGCCATCCATGGAAGGGGTGGTGATCACGATCAAGTCTGATCAGAAAGAAGCGAAAAAGTGCTATGAGAATAGCCTGAAAAACAAGAGATCGGTGAGTTATGTAACAACCACCCCACCTCCCGGTGTGAAGCCCAGATCGACGGTAACCGAGGAGGCCGCCGGAAGAGATGTGGAGATGGGGGATGCTGAGCTGGGGGAGAAGAATGCTGGTCTGGAGGAGGAAGAGGAGCGGAATCGCCCTGAGGAAGCGAGGGAGCAGGGAATCGCCAGGGCGGTGATCGCCAGAGAATCCAGGCCAAAACCTGTCGAGCAGTGGCTCGAAAAGGAGATCGGAGGAAAGATCTTCAAGCTGGGAAGATCTCTGGAGGTCGAGCTCCAGGACCAGATCGCCAAGGTGATTGAGCGGCATCTGGACGCGTTTGCATGGTCCGCTTCGGACATGCCCGGGATTGATCCCGACTTCTTGTGCCATCATCTGGCGATGGACAATTTGGTGAGACCGGTGCGACAAAGGAGAAGAAAGTTCAACGAGGAGAGGAGGCAGGCGATCAGGGACGAAACACAGAAAATCCTCGCTGCAGGCCACATCAGGGAAGTCCAGTACTCTGAATGGCTGGCAAATGTCATGCTGGTGAAGAAGAGTAACGGGAAATGGCGCATGTGCGTCGACTTCACCGACCTGAACAAAGCTTGCCCAAAGGATTCGTATCCTTTACCAAGCATAGATGCCCTGGTCGATAGTGCTGCAGGGTGTAAGTTGCTGAGTTTCCTAGATGCCTTCTCAGGATATAATCAGATCAAGATGCATCCCATGGATGAAGAGAAGAAAACCTTCATGACGGAGAGATCGTGCTATTGCTATAAGGTGATGCCGTTTGGGCTGAAGAACGCGGGGGCCACGTACCAGAGGCTGATGGATCGAGTACTTGCACCAATGCTGGGAAGGAACGTGCAAGCGTACGTCGATGACATGGTCGTGACCTCGCAGGAAAAAAGCAAGCACGTTGCAGACTTGGAAGAATTGTTCACGACGATCGCCAAGTTCAAGTTAAAGCTCAATCCGGAGAAATGCATTTTCGGCGTGGAGGCTGGAAAATTTTTGGGTTTCCTCTTGACTGAAAGAGGAATAGAAGCCAACCCAGACAAGTGTGCCGCCATCTTGGCGATGAGGAGCCCAGCTACGGTGAAAGAAGTCCAGCAGCTAACAGGTCGGATGGCAGCCCTATCTCGCTTCGTGTCAGCTGGCGGAGAAAAGGGGCATCCCTATTTTCAGTGTCTGCGGCGCAATAATAAGTTTGTTTGGACGAAATAGTGCGAGGAAGCTTTCGTCAAACTGAAGGAGTATCTGGCGAGCCCGCCGGTTCTGTGCAAACCGCTGGTGGGAATCCCTGTCAGGTTGTATTTTGCTGTAACTGAGAGGGCGGTGAGTGCGGTGCTCGCTCAGGATCAAGATCAGGCTCAGAAGCCTATCTATTTTGTGAGCAAGGTGTTGCAGGGCCCCGAAACGAGATATCAGGCCCTGGAGAAGGCTGCGCTGGCTGTGGTGTTTTCGGCGAGGAGGTTGCGCCACTACTTCCATAGTTTCACAATACTGGTGATGACTGACCTGCCCATCCAGAAGGTCTTGAAGAAACCCGACGTTGCGGGAAGGATGGTGAAGTGGGCAGTAGAGTTGTCAGAGTTTGATATTAAATATGAGCCCCGAGGCCCGATCAAGGGGCAAATCTTTGCAGATTTCGTGGTTGAGCTCTCATCAGAGGCGACGCGGGTTGAAGGAGACGATTTCCGTTGGGTACTTTCAGTGGATGGATCGTCGAACCAGCAGGGCAGCGGTGCTGGAGTCATATTGGAAGGACCCAACGGCGTGCTGATCGAACAATCTCTGAGGTTCGCCTTCAAAGCCAGCAACAATCAAGCAGAGTATGAGGCGCTGATCGCCGGGATTCTGCTGGCCAAGGAGATGGGAACTAGGGTGCTGATGGCTAAGAGTGACTCACTGCTAGTCACGGGGCAAGTAACAGGCGAGTTCCAGGCTAAAGATCCACAAATGGCGGCTTACTTGGCGTACGTGCAGGAATTGAAGAGTTCCTTTGCCTCCTTCGAAGTATTACATGTACCCAGAGAGCAGAATGCCCGAGCTGACTTGCTAGCTAAGCTCGCCAGCTCAGGCAAGGGGGGTAGGCAGAGGACGGTGATTCAAGAAACTCTGAAGACGCCGAGAGCATTTGTGGCAGATCACCTGGTCCTTCAGATCAGCAAGTCGACGGAGAACGCCGCGAGAAGCCATAAGTCCCTGACGCAAGAAACTCTGAGATCGCCGAGAATTAGAGCATGCCGAGGAGAGAAGATAAATGTGATGCAGGTCTGCGCTACCCATGAGCCAGACACTTGGATAACACAGTACAAGCGGTGCCTGGCAGATGGCCTTCTCCTGCTGGATCCGACTGAGGCTAGGAAGGTAAAGAAGAATTCTAGCAAGTACACCCTGATTGATGGCGATCTGTACAGGTTTGGGTTCACTCACCCGCTCCTGGAATGTATACACGGCGAGAAGTGCATGAGAATCATGGCGGAGCTCCATGAAGGTATATGCGGAAGCCACGTCGGGGGTCGAGCTCTGGCCGCGAGGACTCTCCGTGCAGGATACTACTGGCCATCCATGAGAGAAGATTGCAAGAAGTATGCCCAATGTTGTAAACAATGCCAGCAGCACGCCGATTGGCATAAGGCGCCTCCCGAGGAGTTGAAGTCGATATATAGCCCTTGGCCATTTCATACCTGGGGAATCGACATCCTGGGACCTTTCCCGCTGGTGATCAGGCAGATGAAGTACTTGGTGGTGGCGATTGAATATTTCATCAAGTGGATCGAAGCAGAACCAGTGGCCCAGATCACCGCACACAAGATCGAAGGTTTCGTGTGGAAGAATATCGTGTGCCGGTTTGGAGTGCCTAAACGCCTGGTGTCGGATAATGGGACTCAGTTTGCAAGCCACTTGTTGAAGAAGCTCTGCGAAGGGGTGGGAATTCAACAAGTGTTTGCATCCGTCGAGCACCCTCAGACAAACGACCAGGTGGAGTCAGCTAATCGGGTGTTGTTGAGAGGTTTGAAGAGAAGGCTTGAGAAAGCCAAGGGAAGTTGGGCTGAGGAGGTACCCCGTATAGTCTGGGCGTACCACACCACCGAGTAGTCAGGAACCCATGAGACCCCGTTCAGCTTGGTCTATGGGTGTGATGCCATGATTCCAGTAGAGATCCAGGAGAGCTCGCCGAGATTCCAGAACTTCGTAGAGGAAGACTCGAATGAAGAGAGAAGGCTGAACCTGGATCTACTGGACGAGGTCAGGGAAGAGGCGAGACTGAAAGCTGAGGCGGTGAAGAGGAGGATCGAACGAAGATACAACTCGAAGGTGATACCAAGGCAATTTAGAGAGGGCGATCTGGTGATGAGGAAGGCCCACCAGTACGAGATGGAGAATAAACTGTCGCCCAAGTGGACTGGACCGTTCAGAATAACCGAGGTGCTCGGGAACGGCGCCTACCGCTTAGAGACGCTGGAAGGAGGGGCGATTCCTCGCACCTGGAACGCCACGCACCTGAAGTTGTACTATAGTTAAGAGCTTTGTAAGTAAAGACAAACACAAAGGTCATATTACAATGTCTCTGATGAAACAGTTTGAAGGGGGCACTCTTTTTTCCCTAAGGAGGGTTTTTAATGAGGCCACCCAATAAAAGAAGAGTTTTCGAAGTATAAGGCGTTTTCAGATTGCATGTTTGCTTTTTCCCAAAAGTTTTGAAGAAAGACCTTATCGCTTGTACGTGATTTAAGGCAAGTAAAGATATATCGCATGTTTTCTAAAAAGTTTTTAAGTCCTCATCGTTTTTCGACGATTGGAGGCACCAGTTAAAGTTTTTAAGTCCTCATCGTTTTTCGGCGATTGGAGGCACCAGTTAAAGTTTTTAAGTCCTCATCGTTTTTCGGTGATTGGAGGCACCAGTTAAAGTTTTTAAGTCCTCATCGTTTTTCGGCGATTGGAGGCACCAGTTAAAGTTTTAAAGTCCTCATCGTCTTTCGGCGATCGGAGGCACCAGATGAAAGACCTCAACGCCCTCGCGCGTTCTGAGGCAAGATAAAGACCTCCTCGCCGTCGAGCGAGTGCAGGCGAGGAAGAGTAAAAAGTCCTCAGTGTTTCTGGGGGCGAGAAGATGTAACCCCTGGGGCAATGTAGAGGCACCAGTGAAAAGTCCTCCCTGTTTCTAGGGGCGAGAAGATGTAACCCCTGGGGCAATGTAGAGGCACCAGTGAAAAGTCCTCCCTGTTTCTAGGGGCGAGAAGATGTAACCCCTGGGGCAATGTAGAGGCGCCAGTAAAAAGTCCTCCGTGTTTCTGGGGGCGAGAAAATGTAACCCCTGGGGCAATGTAGAGGCAAGTTAAAGACCTTCTCGCCGATGAGCGAGTTCAGGCGAGCTAAAGACCTTCTCGCCGATGAGCGAGTTCAGGCAAGTTAAAGACCTTCTCGCCGATGAGCGAGTTCAGGCGAGTTAAAGACCTTCTCGCCTACATGCGAGCTTAGGCAAGATAAAATCCTTCTCGTCTCGAACGAGTTCAGGTATGATGCAGAGGGTGGAAGAAGTTTGGAAGGTGGCTAAGGTAGGTTCGAAGAGAACGCCTAGTCAACCGGTCTTTTGTTCTGAAGTCCAGGGAGGTAAAGAAGGATCCCTAAAGGCGTTTCTACCCCCAGACAAAGAAACAATGGCCAAAGCATGAGGCTAGAAAGAAGCTGATATCACCAAGAGTCTTTGGCGATCAGGAAGAGTTCAAACAGCGGCGAGAAGGTTAAAAGACCTGTTTGGTGAAGCAGGTCGAATGGAGCGGTGTTTGAGCCAGTGACTGAGTTACAGTTCATTGCTTGAGGGATATTTTTACGATAAGGTTAATTGCCTTAAGGTTACGAATTGTTAAGTGTTTGTTGCTTAAGGCTGAAGTGATCCGAAGCAGTCAAGCCAAAGGTTGTACCTACAGTTTTCCTAAGTCATTTCTTTGAAATTAAACAAGCAAGGAAAGTTGAAGCGAGTGAAGAAATTATAAAAGGGAAAACGTAGCCTTTGTCATTAACAGTTAACAGTTCAGAGCATATACACGAAGGGACATAAAGTTTATTACAAGTTATTATACAAGGGAAAGCACAAAGGTAGCAGATGAAGAAGAATTGATTAGTCTTCAGCAGGAACGACTTTTCCATCCACCACTTCATTGTTCAGCGACACCATGTTGAGATCCAGGTCGGGGAACAGGCAAGCAAATTGTTCCCGCGCAGCTTCGAATCCAGCAGCCAGAATTTGAGCGGAGTTCAGCTTGAGTTCTTCAATTTGCTTCTGAAGTTCCTCAATCCGCTTCTTGAGGTCTTCAGTTTGCTCTTTCAGCTCTTTATTCTGTTGCTCCAGCTCTTCAACCTGTTTCTTGAGTTGTTCATTGATCTCTTGAGCGTGGAGAAGGTCTTCAGTAACCTTTTTGGATTCCGCTTGCGCTTGGGCCAGTTCAGCAACTGCCTTTCCTTTCTCTTCGTTGGCTTTGGCAAGATCAGCTATGGCGTCGTCCCTCGCCTTTTCCACCTGCCCAAGGAGGGTCTCTCGGTCAGCTGACCTTTTCTCTAGTTTTTGCACCTTGACGGCGTCAGCCTTCATGAGAGCCTCCAGGTCAACCACTCTGACGCGAAGGGGCACAATCTTGCTCTCCAGTTCAACCTTCTCTTAAGCAAGTTGATGCACCTTGTGGCGAAGGTCAGCGGCCTCCTTGCGCGCCAGCCTGAGCTCGGTGTTTATGGCATCCTCCACTCGGGAGTGTTCGATTTCTGCGAGCGTCAGGTTGAAAGACAACTTCTCCACCTCGACCCTCATAGTGCTGTTTTCGGTTTTGAGGTTGAAGAGGTCGTCTTGGAGCCTCCTGGTTGAGCTCTCCACAGCTCTGGTTATGATCGCTGGGATATCTTCTGCTATGGTCTTCAACTTGGCAGTTAGAGGCTCCCACATCCTTATGACCTCCAAAGGGAGGTTTGCTGCTTGTAGAGGCACCAGGTGAGCCTGTTGTTGGTTCTCGTCGCCACCTTCCTTAGCAGGTTCTTCAGTAGGCGCTTCCTGGCGTGGCGACGGAATCGGGGATTCGGTGATCAGAATCGGAGAGGTATGAGCAACCTCATCCCCGATTGGAGCAGCTTCTGCAGCTGAGGCGTTTGAAGGGGGACCCCCTCCAGCTGACACATATGGTGTAGAGGCGCTTGGGGGGTCCTCCATGAAGTTTGGCTCTTGGGCCTCAACTGCAGGTGGCGCAGTGGCCAGTGGGACCGCTTGGACTGGTGAGGCAGGAGCCCGTGGGGGTGGTGATGATGGAGGAGGAGCAGGCGTCGATGGAGGTGTTGAGGTTGGAAGAGGGGGTGGAGCAGGCGGTGAAGAAGGTGCCACCCTCTTCCTCTTTGAGACCAAACCATCTTCGGTGGCCTCGTCATCTTCTTCCTCTTCCTCGTGGATCACCTGAGGGGCTTTCCTTTTAGGTCTCTTGAGGACCAATTTCTTGCGTTGGGCAGGTTCCTTGGGAGGTGATCGCCCTTGGATGATGGCTGTCTCCACCATCGAGTTAGGCACCGTTTGAGAACCTGTCGCCAACCCGTGGTTTCGGGCGAGCGCCTTCAGTTCAGCGAGCATGCCTTTGCCCAACATGTTATCTGCATGGAACGAAAATGCATGGGTTAACTCAAGGAAAAAATAAGTGCATAAGGTAGTACACAGCAAAGCAGATGATATGTGCAGGAAAGATAAAACCAAAGTCTTGCGCATAACGCACAAGACGCCCAGAAACAGCTAAACAGAAGCAATATTAAAACAATAGTTTTTAATGTTCTAACCTATTCGAATTTCTAGCTGGTCTTCGTAAAATTCGAAGCAGATCAAGGTGGTGGTAAGGAAAGTAATGTTGGCGTCCACCACCCTTTTCCAGAAGAGACAGAGATCTCTGTCCAATGCTCCCATGCTGTCAGGACTTTTGGGTCTCCTGAAACAGCTCTTGGACTCTTTCTTCCCCTTGTCCACCCAGTACAAGGGGAAGCCGTCGAGAAGGGAGGCGTCCTTGTCATTAGCGTGCACTTGGACGAACTTCCCCTTCCAGTCCTTGTAGGATTGCTGGAAGATAGCAAAGATGGACCTCCCAGCAATCGCGTTCAAGCTAACCCACAGGCGGTCTCCTGGGTGCTTGGCTTCAAAGAGAAACAGGAATACATCCACGGATGCGGGCAACCCCAGGTGGTCGCACATCACTTGAAAAGCTCGAACAAACGCCCAGCTGTTGGGGTGAAGCTGGGCGGCGGCAATGTTGAGCTCGGTAAGGAGTTCCCTCTCGAATCGGGTGAAAGGGAACTTGAGCTTCACCTTCTTGAATAAGGTCGTGTAGACGAAGCAGAAGGGCCCGTCGGCGCTCACCTTGTCATCGGCACAAACAGGCAGATCGGGGGGGCAAGGCAGCACCATCATCTTCTCGTCGTGCTCCTTGTGAAATGATTGATGAAGCTCATCCCCCTTAGTCAGCCGCAAAACTGCTCCCGCAGTGTTCACAGAGGATGTCTCCCTCAGAAGGGTCGAGTTGGCCCAGGGATACAAGGTTTTGAAGTCCGGCAGGGGAACGGGGGCTCCTCCGGCGATAGGTGGAGTCGCCTGGGCCAGGACAGGACGGGAAGACGCAGGCCTCTCAGCCTGGGAAGATGAAGCGCCACGAACTCGTGGTGGATCGTGTGCTTGTGAAGGGGGGTTTCTTGATGAAGGAGGAGGATTCGGGGTGATCTTTGTGCGAGTCATGGTTGCAGCTGCAAGGGAAGAAGAAAAGGAAAAATGATCAGGGGTTACAGAGGCTGACTCGATCATAGAAGGAAGGTGAAAAACGAACGAATGTAGGTTCGTTGCGACGATTGACGAAGCCCTAAGTTACGCAGAAGGAGAAATGGAAAAGCAACCCACAGCGTATGCACCAGGCAGTTACAGGATGATGCGAATCGGTTAAAATACAAGGAAAACCAGCAGAAGAAGGAAAGTAGGTACCTTTTGATGATCAGGAAAACGATGAAGGTTGATGGTGATTCAGAATGCTGGAGAGCGCTGAGAGTTTTCCGCAGAAGAAAGTTAGAGCGTTCGTGAATGCGAGGGAAAGTGATGGAACAGTGTTGAGTGAAAATGGGTTTAAGGGTTTTTTTCGAAATGGGTTTAGGAAGCGCAAACGGCAGCTGAAGAGAGCCGTTGATGAAGCCACGTGTCGAGCGATGAGTGAGGGGTTTGGTGGAGCGTCAGAAAAGCAGAAGGTACAACCGTTTGGAATTCTGCGTCAGTGCCACGTAGACCGGTGTTGACGTGACTCTTTCAGTATTTTCGCTAGACAAGTCTTCGCTTAAGACTGGGGGGCTTGTGTACCGCCCTGGTAGTCGGGAGTGATGACGTGACATCCTGCTACAGTATAGGCGTGTTGGCAAGGCGCCAGGCTGGCAGAAGGGAAGGAAGTCGGGGGGCTCGTGAAGCCGCCAGTTATTAAGTTGGCGTGTTCCGATCTCCAGCATATCAGAATAAGCGATCACCGGGTTAAATACGAAGTCGCCAGATGTGAACTCGGGCGACCAAGCAGTTGGAGATCGCCGGAGAAAGCACATCGCCGAAGATGAAGGAGAAGCAAATTATGAAGGCGGCCGGCGAGACCACAGGGAAGGTGTATGAGGACACCCTAACTCGCCAACTCCAGTAGAGATCGCACTCCCAAGTTAGCTATGCACTGGGCAGTACCATGCATAAGTAACTTAGCCAAAATGAGAGTAGAAGCAGTGCCAAGTCAAGGAGGCTCCAGATGATGGCACGTGTACGACTGGATGCAAGCCACGTGTCCAGGTCTGTAACTACCAGGAGAGAGAAAACAACCAGGTATATAAGAGTTCTCAACAAACTTTCTGAGGTACGCACGTTCAGTTTATACTCTTTACGCTTGCGAGTTGTAGAGCTGACTGTGAGAGAGGATTTGCACGGTTCTTGTTCTCTTAGTATTTGGTGATTCGGTCACTGACTTGAGCGTTGGAGTGCGATCGGCCGCAGCGGCGCCGCTCTGTTTCTTTGCAGGTTCTTGAGGTGGATCTCGAAGAGGAACGGAGGTGAGAAGCGGTGCGCACGTCGATCCTTTGACGAGGCAGTTTCCAGCGTTCCGGTCAACAGGCAGGATCAATACCTTTCCTTTGGAAGCCATTTGGCCAAGCTTTTAGGAACAAGGTATTTTCTAGAAATGCATGTCCTAGAGGTATGTCCATATTTCATACAATAAAAGCAATTAATAGGATGTGCCTTTTTGCCACTGTGAAAAGAGGAAAACCTTGTTTTTGCAGGAACAAAGAAGCTTCATAGTTTTTTAATATTGTTTGTCTTTCCAGAGTTATATCCAATTCCATTTTTATTAAAAACAACATTCTGTGACCCTAGTAAAGCCTCAAGATTATCTCTTCCTTTAGTGAGATTAGACAAAGTTTTCAGCAAATACTCAACTTGTTTTTCCAGCATTTTACAGTTATCACAAGTTTTTATAGAGGCATGCAAACATGACAATTCAAGGCTTACAAGATCTGGTTTAGCTTTATGCAATTCTTCCTCAAGTGATTTTACCTTAGGTGCAAGAAAATTATTCACATTTTGTAGTTTAGAATAGATAAAAGCCAGCCTATTTGCCTCATCATGAGTTTCTTTAAAAGCTGCAAGCAATTGATCATAGTTGTCAGATTCCATAGAAAACTCACTAATCGAATCAGATATTGATTCTTCATCATTCATCATGAAGCACAAATTTGTTTCTTCACTTCCTGTTGAGGAGCTGCTCGTTGAAGACACTTCATTATTTTCCCAAGAGATGTAAGCTCTTCTTCCCTTACTTCTTTCAACCTTCTTGCTGGTTGGTTTCTCCTTTATTTGGGTATTTGGACAATCACTCTTTATGTGTCCAGTTTTACCACATCCAAAACAGGTATAGTTAGAAGAATTTAATTCATTAGGTTTAGGATACCTCCTTTTCTGTTGAGTCATATCCCTGCCTTTCTTCTTTAAGAATCCGCTGAATCTTTTGGTGACCAGACTTATTGTTTCATCATGTTCAACATTCTCTATTTCCTCACTGATATCATTATGTGCACTTTCTTTCAATGCCAGTCCTTTTGTTTTCTTTTCCACAGTTTCTTGTTCTTTAAGCCTTTTGAGCTCCAGCTCATGCTCCATCAATTTTCCAAACAGTGCAGTAGTGGACAGCTTTGACAGATCATGACTTTCTGATATGGCAGTCACTTTGGGTTGCCAGCTTCTATCAAGGCACTTCAACACCTTTATATTGAGTTCCTCTTTGTCAAACACCTTTCCCAGTCCAGTAAGATGATTTACAATGTGGGTGAACCTTATTTGTACATCAGCAATGTTCTCTTCAGGTTGCATCCTGAAAAGTTCATACTCTTGAATGAGTGAGTGTTTTCTTGATCTCTTCACATCCTTTGTGTATTCATGAGTAACTTCCAAAACTTCCCACATCTCCTTAGCCGAACTGCATTGAGATATTATGAAGAATTCATCCATTGTTAATGACAAAGTTATGATGTTCTTGGCTACAAGATCATATTGAGCCTTCTTCTTTTCACTCTCACTCCATTCAGATCTTGGTTTTTCCACTTCTTCATCTTTGACAACCTGCATTGGCACATAAGGTCCATGGACCACAACCTCCCAAATACACGAGTCAATAGATTCCATGAAAATTTTCATTCTTATTTTCCAGAATGCATAATTCATCCCACTGAACATAGGGGGTCTATTAATAGACCAACCCTCAGCAAAAAGCACTTTAAACTCAGACATATTGCAAACAAACTTGAGTAAAATACAAGTCCTAGCTCTGATACCAGTTGTTGGGTTCAATAATGTCAAAGTTCAAGAAGGGGGGGGGGGTGAATTGAGCTTTTAAAAATTTCAAACAGATTCATATTTATCACAAGTCAGATAAAAATAAATCGATTTATTTGACAATGAATAGATTTATTTTTTATACTGCTTATGTAGTAAGACAGTTATATCAGTTAAGGAATTTTTTATTTTAAGCAGATTGATTGGCAAACTATAATGACATTGAGTTTTAGAGAGAAATAGTGAGAGCAGAACCAGTAAACCTCAACTTTTAAAGCAAGTGATAAACGTTTGATTAAAGGCTTGACAATTAATTGTGTAAACTTCCACAAATCAGTGATTTCCAATTACGTTCAACAGTTCATACACTTTTAAAGGGATCAAACAAATTTTCCAGAAATCAAGAACAGAATGAACAAGCCCAGAAAGAACAGATTTATTTTTAATTGAACAGATTCAATTTCTGACAGATTAACATATAAAATAGTAAATGAGTGCAGGGATGAAGAGAGATTGAACATAAAGCGATTATACTGTTTCACTCAAATGAGCTACATCCAGTCTCACCTAATCCAAGGTGAAATCCACTAACAAACGAATTAAAACACTTACACAACCACTATTATTGAACCCTATAAGAACTTGGCACACCTTGCTGAAAAACACTATTCCAACACACACAACTCTTCAAGAAACCCTATCAAGAAGAATCTTACAATTACACTTTACAAAGAATTAAAAGATGAAATGAATACACCTGGTATGAGAATGCAGAAATCTATCTTAGACCAGTAGAATAGATTGCACACAATGACAACACCTCCAACTAAGCCTTAGAACCAAGCAAGAACAAGCATAGTTTTTGGTTTTGAAAATTTTTTAAGAACTCGTGCTTATTCAATGAAAAACTCCTCAAACTCTGTTGTAAAACTTGTTTTCTCAATGTTACTTTTAAGTAAAAAACAACTCTCCTTTTATAAGAAACATTTTATAACAGACTTTTAAAAAAACAGTTAAAGCAGTTATAAAAGGAACAGATTGAAAATAAAATGAACAAATTTATTTTCGAGAGCAGTGAGAGATTTATTAGTTGTATGAGACTTAGTCAAACTCCTTGGTGCAATGATAAAAATGTGAAAAACCTTTTAAGAAACATGCACCAGATTCAAAAAAGAATCTATTTATTTAAAGAAGAACAGATTCATTTTCAAAACGATAACTCGAACTTTTTCACAAATGAAACTCATACGTTTTGATAGATGGAAGAATGAGTCAAGATAAAACATGATTTTCAAAAAACACTTAATCAAGACATCAATTTAAAAAAGAATCTATTCATTTAGAAAAGAACAAATTCATTTTCTATGCAGTAAAGGATATTTTTACAAAACATATGAAAAACAATTTCAGAAAACTTGTGCTTGCTCTTATCACATGGTCAATGGATAAGAGGTGGATTATCCAGCAAAAAGCCCACTTTAAACAACCTCTAATATATACCTAAGACATCCTCAAAGCACATACAAATACCAAGGTAAAATACACATTTGGCTTCATCAAACACTTTGTCTTGAAGGGGCAGCAACCATCTTCAACATTTCAGACATGCCTTGTTCAGGTTCGTGAAATTGACGCACATTGTCCATTTTCCATTGGTCTTCTGCAATAGCACCACGTTCGCCAACCATTCAGGGTACTAGATCTATCTGATATGGTCGGCATTCAGCAGCTTCTGAGTCTCCGTTTTGATGATTAGGCGTCTATCTTCTTTAAATTTCCTCCTCCTCTGCATTACTGGTCAAACCCTATTATCCATAGTGAGCCCGGGCATAGGAAGTGAGGGTCTATCCCAGGCATGTCAGCGGAGGACCATGCGAACGCGTCCAAGTGCCTGGCTATCACCCCATCTATCTGGTCTTGCAACTCCCGACCTAACGAGGCACCGAGCTTGAACAACTTTCCTTCAATTTCTCGTTTCCGAACATCACCCACTAGTCCCAGTCATTGTTTATGGCTTATCTCGGCTTCTAGGACCTCGACCACCTTTCCCTCATGAGAAATGGTGGCCGAGTGGAAACTCTTTTTGTTCTCCAGGCTACTATCATAACACTTTCAAGCCGCCTTCTGGTTGGACTTTATCATAATTACCTTTCCCTCGAGGGATGGTAGCTTCATTTTCATGTGTTTCGTAGAAGCCACCAGTCCCAACTTGTTCATCGAGGGCCTTCCTTACAGCAGGTTATAAGCAGAGGGAGTTTTAACCACAACATACCTGACGATGATAGTTATGACCGCTTCCTCGTCTGAAAAAGGTCGTCCTCAAATCAATATAACCCCGGACCTCCACTTGGTCCCCTGCGAAACCAACTAAGCATCCGTCATGCGGCCTCAGCAGATTAGGGGATAATCGCAGATTGTCAAAGGTGGACCAAAATAGTACATCTGCCGAGCTTCCCTGGTCAATGAGAACCCGATGCACTTTTCTTCCCACCATAACAACAAATATCACCACCGGGTCATTGTCGTGAGGGACTACACCCACCAAGTCTTCCTTTGTGATAGCTTGAGCTCTTCATCTTTGCGTTTTTGATGTGGAAATTGCAGAAGCATCCATGGATTGAGGTGGAATAAGGCTCTCCTAAGAGTTGTGTAAGCCTTAGAGGTGCATGAAGAGTGTGAAGTGAGAGAGGTTTGGCCAACTCTCTTTGAGGTGCGGTTTTGGGAAGATTAAAGACCTAAATCCTAAGAGATTTTAGGCAAGGAGTAAGAATGACACATTTTGACAGCATTTCATTACTCAAAATAATCTTACAATTTCAGCACCCAAGCTCTCCTTATATAGGACTAGGAGGCCGGAAATGAAGAGTCAAATGAAAGGCAAATGTGCACAAAATGAAATGAAGTTGGCACCTAAATGAGAGCACACATGTGGAGGTAGGTTCTAGAATCCTTCCTTGTGTGAAAAGGCCTAGAATGTTTATGTGTGGGTTGGACTTTAGTTTAATTAGGAAATCCTAATTAAACTTAAGATTTAGCCTTCTAGGTGCCTCTTTGCATGTTTCAACACAATTACAAAAAGAAATTAAACTATGCTACTTTAAAAACTATTCTACACTAGAGTTTAAGACATGTAAAATGTGTCCTCTTGGCCCTTCTTTGACCATAACTCTAGTGGTTGCCTTGTTTTGATATTTAGGTGGCCTTTCAAAGGATTGGTGCTGGGGCCACTTCCATCACTTCGTGAAGTAGAGATCTAGCTCTGGCATATCATCGTGATCTTTTGCTTCCAACGACATCACTGTCGTTGCGTACCTCTTGCGCTTGTTGGTCGTACTGCCTCCCCTAGAAAACCCGCCTGAGATTGTATTTAACTTGCCGTGCACGGGGACCTCGTGCGTCTGGTCTCCCTAGACAACATCCCCCTATGGCTCTTCGTGGTCGACTTAAAGGTATTCCTTCAAGAAATCGTCTTTCAAAAGTTCGACCAACTGGTAGCCCAAGGCCATGCACCGCTATATATCGTGCCTGAACCCCTTGTGGAATTCACACCAAATATCCTTTCTTTCCCCCAAATTTCTATCAACCTTTTGGGGGAACCTCAGCTTTTCGGCCACTACGGGTATGCTTATCAATTCCTTGTACGATATGCAGAAGTTTGGACGAAAATTCTCTTCTTTGCCTCTTGCCTTAAACTTCCCTTTCTGTAAGGGGCATGTCTGACTTCTTCCTTCTTCCCAGTTGAGGCCTCGTTAACCCTCAAAGGTCGGGAAGGTTTGCTAGCTTCCTTCGGCTTAGCCAGCCGAGAATGCGGACCATTGTTTCTAGCCACCACTGCTTCCTGAGCATTAATGTGGGCGACTGCTCTTCGTCTAATTTTGGAGAAATTTTCTTCCGAATTTTTGATGCGGGAATCGCAAAACGGTCCTGGAGCGACTCCTTGCTCAAAGGCGAACACCATAACGTTCTCATCATGAGTTCGGAGTCTCACAGTGAGAGCCCAAAATCGGTTCAGATAATCCTTGGACGTCTCCCCTTCCCCCTAGCCCACATAGAAGAGGTCATATAGGACTGGGGGTTTAACCCGATTGGCATAAAACTGCTCTCGAAACAGTCTAGCAAATTGTGTAAAAGAGGTAATATGGCAGTTTGGTGTTAGAATATATAGCCTTAAACAAATGAAGGGGGGGGGGGGGGGTGAAGTGTTTATGAAAGATTTTCGCTCACTTTGGAGGTATAATGAAGTTCAATGCAAAATCACAAATATAGAAATCCATAAAGCAATCAAACAAAACTGTTTAAGTTGACTATCAGAAAATCAACCGGTTGTTTTTGCGATTCAATCGGTTGTTTTTATCAACAGATTTAAAAACAACTTAAAAGTATAATTTAAATGAGTTAAGAGAAAGAGAAAAGCAAACAAGCAATTTATATTGGTTCACTCTTATCCCAAGAACTACATCCAGTCCCCAGAAATCACTGGGTATCTACTATGCAATCAAAATCCAGATTACAAACACACCACCAAAGAAGTGACCTTGAACACCTCAAGTCACACACTTCCTTTGGCACACAAACACCACAGAAATTAGAACACCCTCTGATCCTACATTTACACACCAATATTTAGAAATACAAGATATAGAGAAAGGATTACACCTGATGAAGATCAAATCAAAAGATTACAACAATTTTATTCCACTTCTTTGAGAAAACCCAAAAGCTTGAATGCAAATCTTGAAAACTAAATTATGTTTTCACAGTTTCACAAATGTCTAAAAACTGTTATCAATCTGTAAGCGTGTATAACAACCTTTTTAAAAACTCCAAAAGTTTGTTAAAAACATTTAAAAAAGAAGCCTATTCAGTTAGAAAACATTTAAAGCTGATTTTCAAACATAACAGAAATTCTGTTATGGATTTTCAACAAACAATCGGTTGAATTTTCGAAACAACCGATTGAATTTGTTTGACAGCAAAGTCAACCAAGTCAAACAGCTTCAAACCCTTTTCAAAAATCACTAAGTGTTAAACAATTGGTTGTTTTTCCACTTCTTTATAAAACAAGCTTTTTTAAAAAGGTTTTGATTCCAAACTATTTTAGATTCAAACAAAAAGTGGATTACACATTAATATATCCAGATCCCACCCACACTAGTAACAACTTCACCCTTCCATCAAACACCATGGATTTGGAGACATAAAAGCTTCAAGATCATCCTTGATCCACATCTGGGAGTCCATTGACCCACTATATCGCCGTACCCGTGAAAGTGCCCATGAACATCTTGCACCTCACTGCGTCTGACCCACCCGAGATGATCATCTGGGCATTAAACGCAGTAAGATGACTTTCAGATTCTTCTACTCCTGTGAAGGTGATCTTAGGTGCCACGTAATGTGCGGGTACTAGCTCGTTCATGATAGCCCGTGAGAAAGGCTCAGGGAAGTCTCTCTCAGGCAGGTTTGAATGTCGCTCCCTCGAGATACGCCGATCTCGCTGTTGTTGGTCTTTGTGCAACTCCTCATTGGTTTTGCATAACTCTTCTCGTACTCTTTCTTGATCTTGTATGGACTGTTCGTTGGCCTCCTAGAGATTCCTAATGGTCTCCATAAGTTGTTGCAGTGTGGGACCCTCACCTCCTTATTGTCCCGTGGAACTTGCCTCGTATTCCTCATCGTCGTCTGTAGACTTGAATCAGAATGTTGATGGGATCAAGTTTTAGCAGGCCCCACGGTGGGTGCCAAATGTTCTAGCCGGTTGACTCTCCTGCCGGTTGACTAGGTTGAACGTCTCCTACTCCTTCTTCTGGACTACCTTTTCGGGAATCAGGCTCATGTATCCTTCTCGATGCTAGAATAAGGCTCTGTTGGGTCAGAGGGTGCCCTACCTGTTGATTACACTCCGACGATCAAGTCGGTTAGGGTTCACCAAAAGTAACCAGTTTTCAGTCTAGTGTGCAAAAACAACGTACCTTTCCTCTAGGGTCTTAGGCCCCTTTTATAACCGCACATGCAACATGCAACATGCAACTATTCTCCCTAGAGATAAGAAAATCTTAACTGAAAAATAATCATGTTAGCTTTTATTTCTAACAGAAAACCTTATGCAACAAGTACTAACACTCCTTCGGTGCTATCCGCTAGCCCACTTTCCGTTATCGATGCATCTCGCTATCTACTTAGGGTTGCTAGCAACTAGCCACATGCAACAACAAAAATATTTCCACGTAGTAATAACAATTACCCAATAATATCAAATATAAATATACGCAATAATAACAAATATTATATTCACCACCCCAAATATATCTATAAGCATGTGTATATCGATTTATTTACGTAATGAGCCTCCTGGGCACTTTGGGCCTATCCTTGAAAAAGGCCACTTACGCGAATTTCACCCAGGCCCAACAACCGAGTTGTCTCCCTGCTCTGCCCAAGAATCGAGCTTTCGCAGAATTGCTACCGAGAACTGAACTATGACCAGCACAATATGCATTTAATCTCATCTCTTTAAGTTCCTGGATTTGAAGTTTCCTCTTTAGCCCAACTACTTTAGAATCTAAATTTAGTGTCTTTAATGCCCAATATGATTTGTACTCCAATTCCACTAGAAGATGGCAAGCTTTCCCATAAATAAGTTGAAATGGGGAAATGGCAATAGGAGTTTTATATATAGTCCTATATGCCTCCAGAGTTTCATCAACCTTGATTGACCAATCTTTCCTTGATGAAGCCACAATTTTTTCTAATATTTTCTTTATTTCTCTATTAGAAACTTCTGGTTGCCCATTTGTTTATGGGTGGTAAGCTGATGCCACCCTATGCTAACCCCGTAATGCTTTAACACTTTCTTCAATTGGGTATTACAAAAATGAGAACCACCATCACTTATCAATACCCTATCTAGAAACATACTCAACTGCTAATAATATATATTCATTTTGAAAAAGAACATGGCAAAGGCCCTATAAAATCAATGCCCCAATAGTCAAAAACTTAAATTTCTTGAATGTTTTGTAATGGTATCTTATGTCTTCTAGAAATGCTTCATGTTCTTTGGCATTTGTCACATCTTTGCACTAAATCATGTGCATCTTTAAACAACGAAGGCCAGAAAAAACCTGATTGAAGAATTTTTGCAGTTGTCTTTTCCCCATTAAAGTGTCCTCTATATGTTGAATTATGACATTGCCATATAATTCTCTTGGCTTCATCTACTGAAACACATCTTCTCAGCAAATTATCTGCACCAATTTTAAAAAAATGAGGGTCATCCCAAACATAATGATTGACATCCTTTAAAACTTTTATTCTTTGGTGCCAGTCCAAATTCTCCAGGATTGCTCCCAGTCTTATAAATCATCATTATTAATTAGGACTGCTTTCATCAACGAATCACCTGCAAATATTTGTCTTTGAATTTTCAAATATAGTTCATCAAGTGTATCCATTCTAAAACAATATTTCTGGTAAAGCGGATGTTTCATTGCTTCAAATACATCAAAGCCAACTTCTTCATCCTGCACTCAGACCCTTAGCTTTCCTTCGTCCACATTAATCATTATTTTTGCAGTTTTCATAAATGGACGCCCAAGAATGAGAGGAACTTCAATATCTTCCTCTATGTCCATGATTACAAAGTCAACTAGGAAATAAAATTTGTTTACCTTCACCAAAAGATCTTCAACTACTCCATGTGGATATTTTATTGATCTGTCAGCTAATTGCAATGTCATCCTTGTAGGCAAAATTTCAACATCTTTAATTTTCAATGTAGATAGAGGCATGAGATTAATGCTTGCCCCAAGATCTAGTAATGCCTTACCGACTGTAAAATTTCCTATTTTTTGGCAAAGTAAAACTCCTAGGATCCTTAAATTTCTATGGCAATGATTTCTGAATATTGGCACTACATCCTGCTTCTAGTTCCATAATTCCTTGCTCCTTTAATCTTCTCTTTTTGGTCAACAGATCCTTCATAAATTTGGCATAAGTAGGCATCTATTCCAAAGCTTTAATGAAAGGAATATTAGCTCCAGTTGTTTCAGAATTTCACAGAATCTGATAAATTGTCCTTCTATATTCTTTCTTGAGGGAGCATGTGGATAAGGTAAATCTAAAACTGGAACACTTTCTTTTTCTTTTCTTCTTGTACCCTCTTTTTTTTTTTTTTTCTTTTTCCTCTTTTTCTCCCTCTTTCCTCTCAATTTTTCTCTCTTTCTCAACAATCAAATCACCACCAATCCCCTTTCCTACAACTATTCCACTTCTAGTAGTGAATGACTTACATTGCCCCCTGGATTTCTTCAATTGTTGTGCCATTTGCCCCAATTGTGTCTCTCAATTTTTAGTAGTAATCTCAAAATTATTTTGATTGGACAATGTTGTTTGCATAAGTTTCTCTACTGTATCTTCCAGTTTTCTTATTCTCTTTTGGGATGAAGGATATAGTGGTTGTTGTTGTTGAAAAGGGCCTTGCTTGAAACATTGATTTTTATTTTGTTTCCCACTGTGAGAATTTTTGTTGGAGAACCCACCTTGCCTTCCTTGCTTTCCCATATAATGATCTTTTTGTTCAAGTGAACTCTAATAAGTACAATGTGCATTGGAATGCTCATCTTCACACAAATCACACCTTATTTCTTGATGTTGACTCTGCACAACTTGTATTTGTTGTGGCAGTTTAGTCATTTATGCAGTTAATACTTCCAACTATTGTGTCAGAATTTTATTTTGAGCCAAAAGTGTGTTTAAAATATTATGATCCATCATCCCCTTCTTTAACATATTCGCTATCATTTTGGCTTTGATAATTTGTGGATGTCATTGCCTCAACAATCTTTGTTGCTTTTTCTCGTCAATTGCAATCATTGTACCACCAACTGCAGCATCTGCAAACATCTTAGTATCATACATGAGACCATTATGAAAAATGCTCAGTTGAGAAATGTCTTCAAACCCATGATTTGAGCATTTTCTCAACATCATTTTGAACCTCTCCCACATCTCATAAATAGATTCATCTGCTCCTTGTCTGAACATAGAGATTTCAAACTTTGTTATGATGTAGCGAGAGATTGGAAAAAATCTTTGTAGAAATTTTCCTCTACATCCTTCCAGCTAGTGAGACTCTGACTTGGATGTGATTTGAGCCACTCTTTAGCCTTTCCTGCCAATGAAAAAAGAAAATAAACACATATAGACATGTTTAAGATTATCTGAATGGAAGCCCATTGTTCCCACCAATTCATAAAATGTAGAAAAATGTGCATATGGATTCTCATGATTCATTGTTGTAAATTGATGGGTATTGATGAGAGTGAGAAAAAAGAGTTTTATTTCTAAGGCCTTAACGGTAGCAGGTATGGCAACACTAGAAAAATGCATTGGTCCCTTATGCTTGCTCTTCTACCATGTTGCTTCTTTTTTTTAAAAGAAATAAAAAAAATAAAAACAATTAAAAGAGACAAAAAAAATAAAAGTAAATAAATTTAAGAATCAGAAAATTAAAAAAAAAAGACTAAATCTTAAAATAAATAGAAACAAATAAAAGCAAATAAATTCAAAATAAGAATTAAAACAATAAAAATCAAATAACCAATCTGAAAAAAATAAAAAAGTAACAATTTTAAACACACTAAAAACAAATAAAAATAAATAAAATAGTCACAATATTTAGGAATTTATACTAAAAAATCAAACTGTTCCCCGTCAACGACGCCAAAAACTTGATGACTTTTTACGGCAAGTGCACCGAGTTGTCAGAAGTAATAATGTGTCCATAAGTACAGACTGAATAATCAAGTAAAATGTTCGCTAAATATAAAACAGAACAATAAAAGTGTGTTGAAAGTCATTATGTTGGCAATGATTAACCAGAAAATAATCAAAGAATTGGTTGTTTCAAGTTGGAAAAATAGGGATTAGGTTTCATCTTTCTCACTCTTATGTATTTTGATTAGCATTATGTGTTTTGATTGATATTGATGCCCGTATAAAATTCATTTATATCGATTCCTCGCATATAAAATTATTAAGATGCTTCCTAAATATTGATTCCTTGCATATTTATAAAAACAACTTAGAATCAAGCTTAGACATTGATAGCAATTAACATTTCAAGTCTATTCCTAGCACTCATATATGTTAAGTATTATTATTTAGGTCAGAACCATAAAAATACTTTCTAGTCAGATTTAAGATTCTAGATCAAGAATTAAAAACAAAACAACAATACGAATAATAAATCAAGAACAAAATATTATATTCAAATATCACCTCAATGTTAGAATTTATGGCCTTAAACAAGAGAGGGGGGGGGGGGGGGGGGGGGGGGGGCTGAATTATTTATAAATGATTTCCGCAAACTTTGAAGGTATAATGAAATCCAATGATGAATCACAGAGAACGAAATCAAGGAAGCCAAAGAACAAAATTGATTAAGTTGATTTCCAGAAAATCAACCGGTTGTTTTTGCGATTCAACTTATTATTCTTATCAGCAGTGAATAAAAACAACTTAAAACGAATATTAAAGAGTTCAGGGAAAGAGATAAGCACACAAACACATTTTTACTGGTCCACTCTTATCCTAAGAGCTACATCCAGTTCCTAGAAACCACTGGGTATCACTATGCAATCAATCACAGATTACAATTCACACACACACACACACCAAAGAAGTGATCTTGAACACCTCAAGAACACACACTTCTCCTAGCAAACACACCACAGAATTCAGAACAACCTCTGATTTTGCACACACCACAAGTATTCCAGAATACAAGAGAGAAAGAGGAAGGATTACACCTGATCAATATCAAAACGAAAGATTACACAACAATCCTATTCTACTCTTTGTGAAAACCCTAAAAGCTTGAAGTAAATCTTTGAAAACTGAAATCACATTATTCAAACTGAATTCTCTAATTTGTGTTCTATCTCTTAGGAGCATAAAACAACCTTTATATACTTCGAAGGTTTGTTAAAAACATTTAAATCAGGAGCCAATTCAGTTTTAAGACATTTAAAACAGATTTACCAAACATAACAAAATTTGTTATGGATTTTCAAAAAACAATCAGTTGAAATTTCGAAACAACTGATTGAATTGGTTTGACAGCAAAGTCAACCAAAGTCAAACAGTTTCAAATACTTTTCAAAACCCACCAAGTGTCAAACAACCGATTGAAATGATAAAGCAACTTTTTGTTTTTCCACTTCTTTATAAAACACTCTTTTTCAAAAAGGTTTTCATTTAAATCAAATTTGGATTTTAACCAAGAGTGGATTACAAATTCAAACTACACAGAACCCACACACACAAGCTACAACTAAGCCTTCAACCAAACTTTATGGATTTGGAGACATCAAAGCCCTTGTTCAACACTCAATACATAAGAGTTCGAACGGATTACTCCCAATCCCAAAGGGTAGAATTAGCCACTCATGGTGACTATTACACGCAAGGATGACATGAAAAGAAGATCCAAGATGTTTCTCCTTGACGACTGCCTTCTCTAATGTTTCCTACACCTCTTATTCTCCCAATTGGGTTACAAATCACTCAATGATGTTTTCCTCTCAATCTGCCACACTAAGGTTGATCCTCAAGCCCCCTATTTAACCTAATTTGCTAAGGTTAACTGACTTCTTGCATGTCGTTGATGGGCTCTTTTGCGCGAATAAAACATAAAAAGGCCCAATGTCTCTAGTGCTATCTCGCTCAAGCGAGATATAGCTCACTTGAGCAAGAAAAACGTTGATTTTGTCCAATACTTTTGGAGCATTCTCGCTCAAGCGAGAATGGGCTCACTCGAGCAAGTTGCTCTAATGCTGAGTTGGGCTTTTTGTGCACTTGTGCGTTCCGAGGGCTTCCAACTTTCTTCTTTTAGCTTATATTCTTCTTCTTTAGCCTAGTCATCTCTAAAGACCTGAAATTATAACTAAATTTGGGAATAAAATGCTCTTATTCAAATAAAGATCATAAAATATGGAAAAATGTATAAATTCATAAATTAGGGATTATTTTATATTTATTTTAGAAATTAATGCTCATAAGTGCCTATATTTTAATATAAAATATTACTGAAATTAGACACTTATCAATAACCGAAGATATAGAGGTTTGGTCAACATATCAACCACTTGACAGATATTGTAACCACTAGCTAATGCTCTGCCTCTGAAGAAGATTTGGACACTAAAGACTACTTTTTAGACTTCCATGAAATTAAAGAGTTTCCCATAAACACATAATAACTAGTGATAGACCTTCTAAAATCAATGCAAGTTCCCTAATCTGATCAGAAAAAACTTTGATAACAATTTGATTATTACTGGAAAAGAATAGACCAAGAGCAGAACATCCTTTCAAATATCGTAATGCATGAAGAGTTGTTGTCATATGAGGTTCTTGTGGATGACTGAGCTTATAAACTGCAAAGTTAATATTAGGCCTAGTGTGAGTAAGGTATAACAAACACCCAATCAATCTTCTATATTCACCTGTATTCAAAAGTAATGAAACTTCACTTTCTGAGAGAGGACAAGATGGTTCCATGGGACAAGTGGTGGGTTTGCAAGCCAATAAACCACTATCAGAAAGTAGATCTGAACAATATTTCTGTTGATTGAGAACAATACCAGAAGGTGAACAATTTATCTCAAATCCCAATAAATAGTGAAGAGTACCAAGGTCTTTAATACTAAATGAGTTATAAAGAAGAGTTTTAACATGCTAGACTTCTTGGAGATTATTGCCAACCAACATAATGTCATCAACATATATCAACAAAGCGGTTAAAGAATGATTGTTTGTGCGAATAAATAAAAAATGATCAGTTGTACTTTGAACATAACCAAGTTGTATTATAGTCTGAGTTAATTTTGAGTTCCATTGCCTGCTTTAGTCCATATAAAGATTTTATAAGTTTACAAACTTGCATTGGATGAGAAAGAGTAAGGCCTGTGGGAGGAGTCATGTATATTTCTTCATCAAGATCGCCATGAAGAAAGACATTATTCACATCTAGTTGATGAATAATGCATCCTTTAACACTTACTAAAGACAAAATAAACCGAATGGTAGTAATTTTAACTACTGGAGAGAAAGTTTCAAAATACTGAATACATTCAATTAGAGTATATCCTTTGGCAACCAAACAAGCATTGTACCTATCAATGGTGTCGTTTGGTTTATGATTAACTTTGAAAACCTATTTACACCTAATAGGACGCTTTCTAGGAGGCAAATCCACCAAAGACTAAGTTTCATTAGACTCAAGAGCATAAAGTTCACGTTCCATAGCTTCTTTCTAACAATCATGTTGCATCGCCTCTTTAAAAGATTTAGGTTCTTGGATAGAAGAAATATTATAAGAAAAAGAAAAATATATAGGAGAACAATTATAGTAAGATAGATACTTTTGAATAGGATACTCAGTACTTGAAGAATGATCGATAACATCTTTTGAAGAGAAGAAAGTAGTGTGATAGTCCTTCAAGTATCCAAGTTTTTTGTTTGAGATGAGTGGAAACTCGAATAGATGAAGGTGGTTGATCAAAATGTTGGTGTTGTAAGACATCAATATCAATTAAATGTAATGGTTTAGAAGAATTAGTAGCACGGATGGTAATACAGTTTCAGAAACTGAAGAAATATCACTAACAGATATAGGCACAACAATATCATTATCACAAATAGAAGGAAGCAAATGCTTAAACACATCATGTGTGTCCAAATTGGTATATATGTTATGCTTATAAAAAGGAAAATGATTTTCATAAAAAATAACATTACATGTCACAAAAATATTTTTCTGATTTATATAAAAAAGAGTAAAACCTTTTACCTCATCTTTGTAATCGAGAAAAACACATTTTTTGGCTCTAGAACTAAGCTTTGTTCTTTGAAAACTATTAGTAGTAGCGAAAGCCAAGCAACCAAATTTTTTTATATGAGATAAATCTGGTATTTCATTATAAAATGATATTGTGATTTATCATGTAAAAGAGGTGTATTAGTTCTATTAATTAAATGAAGAGTGTTTGACAACATATGACCAAAAACAAATAGGTAATTCAAACTGAAAAATTAGAGCACGAGCGACATTCAAAATATGTTGATGTTTGCGTTCAACAACACTCTGTTGTGGAGTTTCCACACAACTAGTTTGATGAACAATCTCTTTTTTATTAAAGAAACCAGTCATAAGGAACTCACGACCATTATCACTTCTTAATACTTTCAAATGAATACTAAACTGATTTTCAATCATGCTGATGAAAATTTTGTAAATTTGTACATGTTTCAGCTTTAGTTTTCATTAAACAAATCCATGTACATCGGGTAAAATCATCAACAAGAGTTAAAAAAATATTTATACCCTTCAACAGAAACATGATTAAAAGGACACCATATATCAACATGAAGCAAATCTAAAAATTGAGTTGATTTAGTAGAATTAGAAGGAAAATGTAGTCGCTTTTGTTTAGCAAAATGACATGTATCACAAGTATGAACAAAAGCTATGGAAATATTTAAGTAATACGGAGATATAAAATTTAACGATGAGACAAATGTCCCATTTGAAAATGCTAAAGTTTAGCATTAACAATATCTACACAAGATTTATTGATGTTGGCAGCCTTATTGGGAAGACATGAACTCTTAGTGTCAAGTCTACTCATCCCAATTTTGGTTTGTGACACCTGATGGATACTAGAAGTCCTCAATTGATAAAGGTTGTGTGATCTCTTAACTATACCAATCACTCTCCATCATTGTTGTACCGCCCTGGTAGTCGGAAGTGATGACGTGACATCAAGCTACAGTATAGGCGTGTTGACGAGGCGCCAGGTTGGCAGAAGGGAAGGAAGTCGGGGGGCTCGTGAAGTCGCCAGTTATTAAGTTGGCGTGTTCCGATCTCCAGCATACCAGAACCGGCGATCACCAGGTTGGAGATGAAGTCGCCAGATGTAAACTCAGGCGACCTTGAGATTGGAGATCGCCAGAGAAAGCACATCGCCAGAAACGAAGGTGGTGCAGATTATGAAGGCGGCCGGCGAGACCACAGGGAAGGTGTATGAAGACACCCTAACTCGCCAATTCCAGTAGAGATCGCACTCCCAAGTTAGCTATGTACTGGGCAGTACCATGCATAGGTAACTTAGCAAAACGAGAGTAGAAGCGGCGCCCAAGTCAAGGAGGCTCCAGATGATGGCACGTGTACAGTTGGATGCGAGCCACGTGTCCAAGTCTGTAACTGCCAGGAGAGAGAAAGTAACCAGGTATATAAGAGTTCTCAACGAACTTTCTGAGGTACGCACGTTCAGAATACATTCTTTACGCTTGCGAGTTATAGAGCTTACTGTGAGAGAGGATTTGCACGGTTCTTGTTCTCTTAGTATTTGGTGATTCGGTCACTGACTTGGGCGTTGGAGTGCGATCGGCCGCAGCGGCGCCGCTCTGTTTCTTTTGCAGGTTCTTGAGGTGGATCTCGTAGAGGAACAGAGGTTTGAAGCGGTGCACACGTTGATCCTTTGACGAGGCAGTTTCCAGCGTTCTGGTCAACAGGCAGGATCATCAGGCGCCCACCGTGGGGCCGTGTAAAACTTGCTCCCATCCATAGCGTGAGTTCTTGGAGGTTTTCGAAGTCTTCTGCGTGGTTGTGTGCTGGTGCAACCATCGTTCGCTGTTTGCTTGAGATTTGTTCGGTAAATTCGCGTTTTATACCGTTCGTTTGGGATTTGATCGGTGAAGCGAGGTTTTCCTGCTGTTTGCGCGTGATTTGTTCGGTGGAGTTGAGTTCTTTCGCTCGTTCGGTTGTCCGCGCGAAGAGCAGTGGTTGCTGGTGAAGTTACAAGTTTCTTTGGAGGTTTACGGTGTTCTTGAGTTTTCTCCCGGAGTTTCGCACAGTTTTTCCGATTGATCGCTGACTCAATCGTAGCTAAAGTAAGTGTTGTTCGCTGCATTCTGTGATTCGCTGAGTTTCATGAGAAAAACGAGAAGCAATCGCTCAAGTCCAGTTGCGCCCGTCGCTGCCGAAGGCGCCGCTGCCATGACCATGACGCAGATGGCAGAGATGATGCGTTCGTTGCAGGCAACTGTGGAAGCCTCACGCATAGAGCAGGCGAGAATGCATGAGGACCTGGTCGCCTCTCGCGCCAGGAATGAGGAGCTCAGCAAGGTGACTCAGGAGCTGCGTCAAGCTCTTCAGGAGCAGCAAGGGCGTTCTTCTGCTGAAGAGGTGGCGCCGTCATCGCCACCTCGCGTTTTCCCTATGCCTTTTGTTCAGGCGATTACTGACACGCCCATTCCTACGAGCGTGGTCCCTGTCAAGGCTGTCTTTACCGGCGTGGAGGATCCAGAGGCCCATCTGACCACGTTCCATACGCAGATGATGCTGTCGGGAGGATCAGACGCCGTGTATTGCAAGATGTTCGTAAGCACGCTCCAGAGAACGGCGTTGGAGTGGTTTGTGAGCCTACCTAACGGTCACATAACTAGTTTTCAGCAGTTCTCTAAGGTTTTCGTCGAGCAATACATCGTGAACAAGGCACCGCCCAGGGTGTCTTATGATCTGTTTGATATAAGGCAGTACCAGGGAGAGTCCCTCAGAGACTACCTGAATCGCTTCGGAGCGCAGATGGTCAGATCGCCGGCTAAAGATGAAGAAATGCTGGTCTATGCATTCAAGAAGGGCGTGCTGCCAGGACCATTCTGCGAGTCCTTGATCAGGGCTCACCCTGCGACGTTTGCTGAGGTCAGGCGACTTGCGGTGGCTCACATCGCCGACGAAAGTGAGGTCGCTGAGAAGAGAGGGAGCGTGGCTCCCGCTAGGCCACGCGCCCAGACCAGGATCCAGCCGCAAAGGGTGCTAGAGACAGCGGCGGCGGCCAGGAAAGACCAAAGGGCTCGCCATCCCTATGATAGGAGGAGCAAGGGGAGGGGCCAAGGACGCCAGCAGCCAGCACGCCGGGAATACAATCGCCCGCCTAAGCACAAGTTTGTTATGGGATTGGCAGACCTGATCGCCATTCCCAATATATCTGCTAGGTTGAAAGCGCCTGAGAAGGTGGGCGACAAGGTGCTGGGACCAAAGCCAGACGCCTGGTGTGAGTTTCACCAGGGCTTTGGCCACACTTTGGACTCGTGCTTGTCCTTAGGGTATCAGCTCAATGATCTGGTTAAGAGCGGGTTCCTAAATGACTATCTGCTGGATAGGAGGACGGGGGGAGCGTCGAGTTCCCAGCCAGCAGGTGGAGAAGCCCAGCAACACGAGATGCCCATCCACGGGGAAATCCACACCATTGCAGGAGGCTTCTCAGGTGGTGGATGCACTGCATCGCAGAGGAAGAAGTACGCGCGATCGGTGATGACAGTGGATATGTTTGAAGATCACTCGCCGGAGGTGGACATTACGTCACCAAGCAGGATCTTCGGGACGTTGTGCCCCATGACAACGATCCCATAGTCATTTCGTTGATTACGGCGGGAAGGAAGGTCCACAGAGTTCTGGTGGACCAGGGAAGCTCGGCAGACGTGATGTTCTGGCCGACTTTCACGCAGCTGGAATTGCCCCTTGACCAGCTAAGGCCCTATGGAGGGTGCCTATATGGGTTCGCTGGTGACCAGGTGGAGGTCAGGGGGTATATTGAGTTGAGAACCACGTTTACAGATGAGGCTGGTTCGAGGACGGAGAAAATCAAGTACCTCATCGTAAACGCTCCTTCAGCATACAACATCCTGTTGGGAAGGCCCACGCTTAACAGGATAGGCGCCATTCCGTCGACTCGGCACATGAAGGTAAAGTTGCCGTCTATGGAGGGGGTGGTGATCACGATCAAGTCTGATCAGAAAGAAGCGAAAAGGTGCTATGAGAATAGCCTGAAAAACAAGAGATCAGTGAGTTATGTAACAACCACCCCACCTTCCAGTGTGAAGCCCAGATCGACGGTAGCGGAAGAGACCGTCGGAAGGGACGTGGAGATGGTGGACGCTGAGCTAGTGGAGGGAAATGCTGGTCTGGAGGAGGAAGAGGCGCGGAATCGCCCTGAGGAAGCGAGAGAACAGGGAATCGCCAGGGCGGTGATCGCCAGGGAATCCAGGCCAAAACCTGTCGAGCAGTGGCTCGAGAAAGAGATCGGGGGAAAGATCTTCAAGCTGGGAAGATCTCTGGAGGTCGAGCTCCAGGACCAGATCGCCAAGGTGATTGAGCGGCATCTGGACGCGTTTGCATGGTCCGCTTCGGACATGCCCGGGATTGATCCCGACTTCCTGTGCCACCATCTGGCGATGGACAACTTGGTGAGACCAGTGCGACAAAGAAGAAGAAAGTTCAACGAAGAAAGGAGGCAGGCGATTAGAGATGAGACACAGAAACTTCTTGCTGCAGGTCACATCAGGGAAGTTCAGTACCCTGAGTGGCTGGCGAATGTCGTGCTGGTAAAGAAGAGCAACGGGAAATGGCGCATGTGCGTCGATTTCACCGACCTGAACAAAGCTTGCCCAAAGGATTTGTATCCTTTACCAAGCATAGACGCCCTGGTGGATAGTGCTGCGGGGTGTAAGCTGTTGAGCTTCCTGGATGCCTTCTCGGGGTACAATCAGATTAAGATGTATCCCATGGACGAAGAGAAAACAGCCTTCATGACGGAGAGGTCGTGCTATTGCTACAAGGTGATGCCGTTTGGGCTGAAGAACGCGGGGGCCACGTACCAGAGGCTGATGGATCGAGTACTGGCACCAATGCTGGGAAGGAACGTGCAAGCGTACGTCGATGACATGGTCGTGACCTCGCCGGAAAAAAACAAACACGTTGCTGATTTGGAGGAATTGTTCACGACGATCGCCAAGTTCAGATTGAAGCTGAATCCAGAGAAATGTATTTTCGACGTGGAAGCTGGGAAGTTTTTGGGTTTCCTCTTGACAGAAAGAGGCATAGAAGCCAACCCTGATAAGTGTGCCGCCATTTTGGCGATGAGGAGCCCAGCTACGGTGAAGGAGGTTCAACAGCTAACAGGTCGGATGGCAGCCCTGTCCCGCTTCGTGTCCGCTAGCGGAGAAAAGGGCCATCCCTATTTTCAGTGCCTGAGGCGCAACAATAAGTTTGTTTGGACGAAAGAGTGCGAGGAAGCTTTCGTCAAGCTGAAGGAGTATCTGGCGAGCCCGCCGGTTCTGTGCAAACCGCTGGTGGGGACCCCTCTCAGGTTGTATTTTGCTCTAACTGAGAGGGCGGTGAGTGCGGTGCTCGCCCAGGATCAAGGTCAGGCTCAGAAGCCTATTTATTTTGTGAGCAAGGTGTTGCAGGGCCCCGAAACGAGATATCAGGCCCTGGAGAAGGCTGCGCTGGCTGTGGTATTTTCGGCGAGGAGGTTGCGCCACTACTTCCATAGCTTCACAATACTGGTGATGACTGACCTGCCCATCCAGAAGGTCTTGAAGAAGCCTGACGTTGCAGGAAGGATGGTGAAGTGGGCAGTAGAATTGTCAGAATTTGATATCAAATATGAGCCCCGAGCCCCGATTAAGGGGCAAATCTTTGCAGATTTCGTGGTCGAGCTCTCATCTGAGGCAATGCGAGTTGAAGGGGACGATTTCCGTTGGGTACTTTCGGTGGATGGATCGTCGAACCAGCAGGGCAGTGGTGCTGGAGTCATATTGGAAGGACCCAACGGCGTGCTGATCGAACAATCTCTGAGGTTTGCCTTCAAAGCCAGCAACAATCAAGCAGAGTATGAGGCGCTGATCGCCGGGATTTTGCTGGCCAAGGAGATGGGAGCTAGGGTGCTGATGGCTAAGAGTGACTCGCTGCTAGTCACGGGGCAAGTAACAGGCGAGTTCCAGGCTAAAGATCCACAAATGGCGGCCTATCTGGAATATGTGCAGGAGTTGAAGAGTTCTTTTGCCTCCTTTGAAGTAGTGCATGTGCCCAGAGAGCAGAATGCCCGAGCTGACTTGCTAGCTAAGCTCGCCAGTTCAGGCAAGGGGGGTAGGCAGAGGACGGTGATTCAAGAAACTCTGAAAACGCCGAGAGCATTTGTGGCAGATCACCTGGTCCTTCAGATAAGCAAGTCGGCGGAGAAAGCTGCGAGAAGCCATAAGTCCCTGACGCAAGAAACTCTGAGATCGCCGAGAATTAGAGTATGTCGGGGAGAGAAGGTGAACGTGATGCAGGTCTGCCCTACCCATCAGCCAGATACTTGGATAACACAGTACAAGCGGTGCCTGGCGGATGGCCTTCTCCTGCTGGATCCGACTGAGGCTAGGAAGGTAAAGAAGAATTCTAGCAAGTACACCCTGATTGATGGCGATCTGTACAGGTTTGGGTTCACTCACCCGCTCCTGGAATGTATACACGGCGAGAAGTGCACGAGAATCATGGCGGAGCTCCACGAAGGTATATGCGGAAGCCACGTCGGGGGTCGAGCTCTGGCCGCGAGGACTCTCCGTGCAGGATACTACTGGCCATCGATGAGAGAAGATTGCAAGAAGTATGCCCAATGTTGCAAACAATGCCAACAGCACGCCGATTGGCATAAGGCGCCTCCTGAGGAGTTGAAGTCGATCTATAGCCCTTGGCCGTTTCATACCTGGGGGATCGACATCCTGGGACCTTTCCCGCTGGCGATCAGGCAGATGAAGTACTTGGTGGTGGCGATTGAATATTTCACCAAGTGGATCGAAGCAGAACCAGTGGCCCAGATCACCGCACACAAGATCGAAGGTTTCGTATGGAAGAACATCGTGTGCCGGTTTGGAGTGCCTAAACGCCTGGTGTCGGATAATGGGACTCAGTTTGCAAGCCACCTGTTGAAGAAGCTTTGCGAGGGGGTGGGAATTCAACAAGTGTTTGCATCCGTCGAGCACCCTCAGACAAATGGCCAAGTGGAATCAGCTAATCGGGTGTTGTTGAGAGGTTTGAAGAGAAGGCTAGAAAAAGCCAAGGGAGGCTGGGCTAAGGAGGTGCCCCGTATAGTCTGGGCATACCATACCACCGACCAGTCAGGAACCCATGAGACCCCGTTCAGCCTAGTCTATGGGTGTGATGCGATGATTCCAGTAGAGATTCAGGAGAGCTTGCCGAGATTCCAGAACTTTGTAGAGGAAGACTCGAATGAAGAGAGAAGGCTGAACCTGGATCTACTGGATGAGGTTAGAGAGGAAGCGAGATTGAAGGCTGAGGCGGTGAAGAGGAGGATTGAACGAAGATATAACTCGAAGGTGATGCCAAGGCAGTTTAGAGAAGGCGACCTGGTGATGAGGAAGGCCCACCAGTACGAGATGGAGAATAAGCTGTCGCCCAAGTGGACTGGACCGTTCAGAATAACCGAGGAGCTCGGGAACGGCGCCTACCGCTTGGAGACGCTGGAAGGAGGGGCGATCCCTCGCACTTGGAACGCCACGCACTAGAAGTTGTATTACAGTTGAGAACTTTTGTAAGTAAAGACGAACACAAAAGTTATATTACAATGTTTCTGATAAAACAGTTTGAAGGGGGCACTCTTTTTTCCCTAAGGAGGGTTTTTAATGAGGCCACCCAATAAAAGAAGAGTTTACGAAGTATAAGGCGTTTTCAGATTGCATGCTTGCTGTTTTCCAAAAAATTTTGAAGAAAGACCTTGTCACTTATACGTGATTTAAGGCGAGTAAAGATATATTGCATGCTTTCTAAAAAGTTTTTAAGTCCTCATCGTTTTTCGGCGATTGGAGGCATCAGTTAAAGTTTTAAGTCCTCATCGTTTTTCGGCGATTGGAGGCATCAGTTAAAGTTTTAAGTCCTCATCGTCTTTCGGCGATCGGAGGCACCAGTTAAAAGACCTCAACGCCCTCGCGCGTTCTGAGGCAAGTTAAAGACCTCCTCGCCGTCGAGCGAGTGCAGGCGAGAAAGAGTGAAAGTCCTCAGTGTTTCTGGGGGCGAGAAGATGTAACCCCTGGAGCAATGTAGAGGCAAGTGAAAGTCCTCAGTGTTTCTGGGGGCGAGAAGATGTAACCCCTGGGGCAATGTAGAGGCAAGAAAAAGTCCTCCGTGTTTCTAGGGGCGAGAGGATGTAACCCTTGGGGCAATGTAGAGGCATGATTCAAAGACCTTCTTGCCTGTGAGCGAGTTCAGGCGAGTAAAAGACCTCCTCGCCTATGCGCGAGTTCAGGCGAGTTAAAGACCTTCTCGCCTATGAGTGAGTTCAGGCAAGATAAAATCCTTCTCGTCTCGAACGAGTTCAGGTATGGTGTAGAGGGTGGAAGAAGTTCTGAGGGTGGCTAAGGTAGGTTCGAAGAGAACGCCTAGCCACCCGGTCTCTTGCTCTGAAGCACAAGGAGGTAGAAAAGGATCCGAAAGGCGTCTCTACCCCCAGATCAAAGAACAATGGCCAAGGCGTGAGGCCAGAAAGAAGCTGATCGCCAAGAGTTGCTGGCGACCAGGAAAAGTTTAAACAAAGGCGAATAAGTTAAAGACCCGTTTTGGTGGGGCAGATCGGGTGAAGCAGTGTTTGAACCAGTAGCTGAGTCAAAGTTTGTTGCTTAAGGAATGTTTTCACGATAAGGTTAATTCCCTTAAGTTTACGAATCGATTAGGTGATTATCGCTTAAAGGTTGAAGTGGTTCGAAGCAGTTAAGTCAAAGATCTTGCCTATGGTTTTGCTAAGACATTTCTTTGAGATTAAACACGCAAGGAAAGTTGAAGCGAGTGAAGAGGTCATAAGAGGAAAAACGTAGACTTTGTCATTAACAGTGAATAACAGTTCAAAACATATATACGAAAGGACATAAAGTCTATTACAAGTTATAATGCAAGGGAGAGTATGAAAGCGATGGATGAATTAGATTGATCAGTCTTCGGCGGGCACCACTTTTCCGTCCACCACTTCATTATCCAGCGACACCATGCTGAGATCCAGGTCGGGGAACAAGCAAGCAAATTGTTCCCGTGCAGCTTCGAATCCAGCAGCCAGAATTTCAGCAGAGTTCAGTTTGAGTTCTTCAATCTGCTTCTGAAGTTCCTCAATCCGCTTCTTGAGACCTTCAGTTTGCTCTTTCAGCTCCTTATTCTGTTGCTCCAGCTCTTCAACCTGCTTCTTGAGTTGTTCGTTGGTCTCTTGAGCCTGGAGAAGGTCTTCAACAACCTTCTTAGATTCCGCTTGCACTTGGGCCAATTCAGCAGTTACTTTTCCCTTCTCTTCGTTGGCCTTGGCGAGATCAGCTATGGTGTCGTCCCTTGCCTTTTCCACCTGCCCAAGGAGGGTCTCTCGCTCGGCTGACCTTTTCTCTAATTTCTGCACCTTGACGGCGTCGGCGTTCATGAGAGCCTCCAGGTCAGCCACCTTGACGCGGTAAGGCACAATCTTGCTCTCTAGTTCGATCTTTTCTTGAGCAAGTTGTTGCACTTTGTGGCGGAGATCAGTGGCCTCTTTGCGCGCCAGCCTGAGCTCGGTGCTCATTGCGTCCTCCACTCGGGAGTGTTCAATCTCCGCCAGCGTCAAGTTGAAAGACAACTTCTCCACCTCAACCCTCATGGTGCTGTTCTCTGTCTTGAGGTTGAAGAGGTCGTCTTGGAGCCTCCTAGTAGAGCTTTCCACGGCTCTGGTTATGACGGCCGGGATGTCATCTGCTATTGTCTTCAGCTTAGCAGATAGAGGCTCCCACATCCTTGTAACCTCGAGAGGGAGGTTTGTTGCGTGTAGAGGCGTTGTGGGAGCCTGTTGTTGGTTCTCGTCGCCACCTTCCTTAGCAGGTTCTTCAGTGGGCGCTTGTTGGCGTGGTGACGGAATCGAGGATTCAGTGATCAGGATCGGAGAGGTATGAGCAACCTCATCCCCGATTGGAGCGACCTCCGCAGGTGAAGCATTTGAAGGAGGACCCCCTCCAGCTGATGCATGTGGCGTGGAGGCGCTCGGGGGATCCTCCATGAAGTTTGGCTCTTGAGCCTCAACCGCGGGTGGCGCAGTGGCCAGCGGGATCGCTTGGACTGGTGAAACAGGAGCTTGTGGGGGTGGCGATGATGGAGGAGGAGCAGGCGTGGATGGTGGCGTTGACGAGGGAAGAGGGGGTGGTGCAGGTGGTGAAGAAGGTGCCACCCTCTTCCTCTTTGTAACGAGGCCATCCTCGGTGACCTCGTCGTCTTCTTCCTCATCCTCTTGGACTATCTGGGGAGCTTTCCTCTTAGCCCTCTTGAGGACAAGTTTCTTCCGCTGGGCGGCGGGTTGGACGTCAGAGGGAGCTGGGCCCTTAGGTGGCGATCGGCCCTGAGTGGCGGCGATCTCCACCATAGAGTTTGGCACTATTTGAGAGCCCGTCGCCAGCCCGTGGGTTCGGGCGAGCGCCCTCAATTCAGCAAGCATGCCCTTGCCCAACATGTTATCTGCATGGAACGAAAATGCATGGGTTAACTCAAGGAGAAAATAAGTGCATAAGGCAGTATGCAGCGAAGCAAATGATCGGTGCAGGAAAAATAAAACCAAAGTCTTGCGCATAACGCACAAGACGCCCAGAAACAGTCAAATAGAAGCAGTATTAAAACAGCAGTTTAAATGTTCTAACCTATTCGAATTTCGAGTTGGTCCTCGTAGAATTCGAAGCATATTAGGGTGGTGGTAAGGAAAGTAATGTTGGCATCCGTGACCCTTTTCCAGAAAAGGCAGAGATCTCGGTCCAACGCTCCCATGCTGTCAGGACTTCTGGGTCTCCTGAAGCAGCTCTTGGACTCTTTCTTCCCCTTGTCCACCCAGTACAAGGGGAAGCCGTCGAGTAGGGAGTCGTCCTTGTCGTTGGGGCGCACTTGGACGAACTTCCCTTTCCAGTCCTTATAGGATTGCTGGAAGATGGAGAAGATCGACCTCCCAGCAATCGCATTCAAGCTAATCCACAGGCGGTCTCTTGGGTGCTTGGCTTCGAAGAGGAATAAAAATACGTCCACGGATGCAGGCAACCCCAGATGGTCGCACATCACTTGGAACGCTCGCACGAACGCCCAGCTGTTGGGATGGAGCTGGGCGGCGGCGATGTTAAGCTCGGTAAGGAGCTCCCTTTCGAAACGGGTGAAAGGGAACTTGAGCTTCACCTTCTTGAATAAGGTCGTGTAGACGAAGCAGAAGGGCCCGTCAGCACTCACCTTGTCATCAGCACAAACAGGCAGATCGGGGGGGCAAGGTAGCACTATCATCTTTTCATCGTGCTCCTTATGAAATGATTGATGAAGCTCATCCCCCTTAGTCAGCCGCAAAACTGCTCCTGCAGTGTTCACAGAAGATGTCTCCCTCAGGAGGGTCGAGTTGGCCCAGGGATACAGGGTTTTGAAGTCTGGCAAGGGAACGAGGGCTCCTCCGGCGATGGGTGGAGTCGCCTGGGCCAGGTTAGGGCGGGACGACGCAGGCCTCTCAGCCTGGGAAGATGAAGCGCCACGAACTCGTGGTGGGTCGCGTGCTTGTGAAGGGGGGTTTCGTGATGAAGGAGGAGGATTTGGGGTGATCTTTGTGCGAGTCATTGTTGCAGCTGCAAAGGAAGAAGAAAAGGAAAAATGATCAGGGGTTACAGAGGCTGACTCGATCATGGAAGGAAGGTGAAAAACGAACGAACGTAGGTTCGTTGCGATGATTGACGAAGCCCTAAGTTACGTAGAAGGAGAAATGGAAAAAGCAACCCACAGCGTATGCACCAGGCAGTTACAGGATGATGCAAATCGGTTAAAATGCAAGGAAAACCAGCAGAAGGAGGAAAGTAGGTACCTTTCGATGATCAGGAAGACGATGAAGGTTGATGATGGTTCAGGATGATGAAGAGCGCTGAGAGAGAGTTTTTGCAGAAGAAGGTTAGAGCGTTCGTGAATGCGAGGGAAAGTGATGGAACAGTGTTGAGTGAAAATGGGTTTAAGAGTTTTTTCGAAATGGGTTTGGGAAGCGCAAACGGTAGCTGAAGGTAACCGTTGATGAAGCCATGTGTCGAGTGATGGACGAGGGGTTTGGTGGAGCGTCAGAGCAGCAGAAAGTACAACCGCTTGGAATTCTGCGTCAGTACCACGTAGATCGGTGTTGACGTGACTCTTTCAGTCTTTTCGTTGGACAAGTCTTCGCTTAAGACTGGGGGGCTTGTGTACCGCCCTGGTAGTCGGAAGTGATGACGTGACATCAAGCTACAGTATAGGCGTGTTGACGAGGTGCCAGGTTGGCAGAAGGGAAGGAAGTCGGGGGGCTCGTGAAGTCGCCAGTTATTAAGTTGGCGTGTTCCGATCTCCAGCATACCAGAACCGGCGATCACCAGGTTGGAGATGAAGTCGCCAGATGTAAACTCAGGCGACCTTGAGATTGGAGATCGCCAGAGAAAGCACATCGCCAGAAACGAAGGTGGTGCAGATTATGAAGGCGGCCGGCGAGACCACAGGGAAGGTGTATGAAGACACCCTAACTCGCCAGTTCCAGTAGAGATCGCACTCCCAAGTTAGCTATGTACTGGGCAGTACCATGCATAGGTAACTTAGCAAAACGAGAGTAGAAGCGGCGCCCAAGTCAAGGAGGCTCCAGATGATGGCACGTGTACAGTTGGATGCGAGCCACGTGTCCAAGTCTGTAACTGCCAGGAGAGAGAAAGTAACCAGGTATATAAGAGTTCTCAACGAACTTTCTGAGGTACGCACGTTCAGAATACATTCTTTACGCTTGCGAGTTATAGAGCTTACTGTGAGAGAGGATTTGCACGGTTCTTGTTCTCTTAGTATTTGGTGATTCGGTCACTGACTTGGGCGTTGGAGTGCGATCGGCCGCAGCGGCGCCGCTCTGTTTCTTTTGCAGGTTCTTGAGGTGGATCTCGTAGAGGAACGGAGGTTTGAAGCGGTGCACACGTCGATCCTTTGACGAGGCAGTTTCCAGCGTTCTGGTCAACAGGCAGGATCAATTGCATATAATAATGAAAAAATATAGAAGGTTGAAAATGGTTAAACAATTGTGATTTGTGGTCAATCTAGAAACAAAAATCAAATTGATGTGAAATGAAGGTGCATATAAAACATCAATCAAAGTGAGTAAGGGAGGTATTTAAATTGTACCAGACTCATTAACACTTAATTAACTTCCGTTAGGTAAAGAGACTAGTACAAGAAAAATACAATGAATGAAGAATTATGATAGACATTGATGGATTTTGAGAAAAATGTATCAGACTTGATGACTTTATGTTTGTTAATTGAATTTGAAATTATATAACAACACTTTTTATATCTAACTTACCTTGTTGTTGTTATTGTGTTTATTTTCTTTAATATGTGATGATCGTGTATTTACACGGGAGTAGACGATGTTACCGGTGATAGAGCTCCCCAGTGAGAAGCTGGAGGATGAAAATGTTTATTTTCTTTTGAATATTTTTGTTTTAATCTTATGTAAATATTTAAAATCTAGAGGGATATATTTTGAAACAATGTATGAAAGAGTTGTATATATTGCATATTATGGTTATTAGATGTGAGAAAAATATAGGAATGTTACTTTAATTAATTCGTAGTCATTTGAAAATTACATCAATAACAAAAACACAATCTTTTGCCAATATAAACTAAAATTACTTTGGACTTATATATTAAATTGAAATATAATCCAATTTACTCTTTTATATTCTCACGTTATTTACTCTTTGCTTGAAAATCTAGGCAAAAGTTTCCAATAGTGAAAATAACAAAGTAAGTAAGATTATATCTACCACCACAAGAAAATCATGAAATAGAAACCAATTTTAGAGACTAAAAATAATTAGTTGCTATAGTGACTAAATTAGAAACCATTTTAGAGACTAAAAAAAATTTGGTTTCTAAATTAGTTTCTATTATTGTTAAATGGTTTCTAAATTGGTATCTAATTAGCAATCAAGGTTCTTGCTACCAAATTTAGAATCTAAATAATTGGTAGTTAAAACCTTGGTTGCTAATTAGATACCAATTTATAAATCATTTAATAATAATCTTAGGCATAGATCTATCCCAATTGCTAATTAATGCCAATTGTGTGTTGTGCAGGAAATTGAAGAATCACTTAACCATCTTTTTGTTGAAGAAGAGTTTTGTTGACTCCAAATCTCCATGGATTGCTTAAAGGCTGTTTGTAGCTTAGTTGGGTGTGTTTTGGGGTAGTTGGAATTTGTTAATTCACTCTTAGTTTGAATCCAAAAGTTGATTTAATTCAAATCTTTTCGAAATGAGTGGTTTATGAAGAAGCAGGAAAACAACTAGTTGTTTTATCATTTCACTCGGTTGTTTCATACTTAAGGTTTTTGAAACTGGTTTTGGCATATTTGAATTTGGTTGACTTTGCTCAAACCAATTCAATCGGTTGTTTCGACAAAACAATCGACTGTTTTTTTAACTGCCTTAACAGAATTTTGTTAAGTTTGTTAAATCTGCTTTAAATGATTTGAAAATGATTTGGCTTTTATAATAAATGTTTTCAACTGCTAATTGGAGTATAATGTTCTGTTATACGCTCCTAGCAAATCACTTACAATATTAGCTTTTGAAATAAAGTTTTCTCCAAGATTGCTTAAGGCTTTGGATATTTCTCTAAGAGTGAAGTAGGACTTGTTGTGTACTTTGATTTGATTTGTACCAAATGTGATCAATCCTATTTCTTCTTGATTTGTAATTATGTAAGTACTGGTGTTCACAGAGTCAAAGGGTGTTCTGATCTGTGGTGTGCCAAATGAAGTGTGTTCTTGAGGGGATCAAGATCACTTCTTTGGTTGTGTGTTTATAATATGGTTTTTGATTACTTAGTGGATACCCAGAGGTTTCTGGGAACTGGTTGTATCTCTTGGTATAAGAGTGAACCAGTATAAAATTGCTTGTGTGATTCTTTCTCTCCCTTAACTCCTGTATATTTGTTTTTCGTTGTTTTTACACTCTGCTGATAAAAACAACCAGTTGAGTCATAAAAACAACCGATTGAATTTATGGAATTCAACTAAAACTATTTTCTATCCTGTATTCTTTGATTCCTTTGGCTTTGATTCTTCTTTGACTTTCTTCATACCTTCAAAACTTTTGAAAAACGTTTGAAAACAATTCACCTCCCCTCTTGTTTAAGACCTACAATTCTAACACTTCTTTTATTGTAAGACTGCCTTTATAACATGGAAACTATATATGTTACACATGGTGATGGAGGACTATCAAGAAGGACATATATTGAGCCTTTAACTAGGGTCATGGCTATAAGAATGGAAGAAGAAGAAGGAGTTCAGAAAACTATATTTTTATGGAGAATTATTTTTTAATTTTTTCTTCCAAATTTCCTAGTCTTATAAATTTATACAAAGTAGTATAGGCTTTATTTTGGGCTTGTATTGTGGCCATCATCTTGGACCATGTTTTAGGCCAATTTTTCCAATTAAAGTAGAGTGTAAATAGAAAAAGAAAGAGTCTAGCTAAAGTTACACTTGGGCCTCCTTGGACCCAATGCAACTGTAGACCATCTAAAGAGTTTTTTTTTAAGGTTAAAACTTGCACATTGGTTGCCCATAACACTATAAATACAAGTGTTAGCCCCCTTGTAAATCAGATTTGAATTGATAAAGAAATGTTGCCTAAGTTTCTAGCTCATTTATCTTCAAATTCTCACTCTCAAGTTTGCACTTCTATTAGTGTTTTACTTGAATCTTCTTAGGAGTTGGCCTAACCTCTCTTAAGCTTCATTATCATTCTCCATACACCAATACTTCACAGTTTCTTTCACCCATTTTAGCCACCCAATCCCACCAAATTTTGCACCCCAAAATACAAAAACAAAATACTCATAGCAATGCAAGCTAGGATTGCATCATTTGGTATCTAGAGCATTAGGTTCACAGTTCTTCAAGAGATAAGTTCTCAAATATTTTGTTCTTCATTTTTCCATATTGTTTACATGCTGTTTTTCATGTCTTGATTATGTTTTTGTCTTAGTTTTACCATTTTGTTTGTTGTTTGTTTGGTTTAATCGGTTCAAATAGCATGTTCATTCTTGAAAAAATATGAAAAAAAGTCACAGAACCCTATTGAGATGTTGTTGGTATCGAGTTAAAACAGAACGCCAAAAAACAAAATAGAAAAAAATTATAAACAGTAAAAGCCACGACGTTTTCAGCCCAAAAAAACAGTTACAGTGTGGTGTTGCTCTCAGTATAAAATTTACTAAACCTTATTCCTTGGGCTTTTTTTACCTAAGATTTTTACCACACCTTGTTGGATATGTTGTGGAGTTGGGATAAAAGTTTCATACTCAAATTCATTATAATATTTTCCCAGTAAAGTTTTGAATCATCTTTGCCAGTGCTGAAAACAAGTTTCAATCTCTGAATATTGGTACCGCAGTGTTTGATTTATTTCTCTCAAAATACACATCCGTTTGACCTAAAATTTGTTTTGTTTGGTCAAATATTTTGTTGAGGTTCTCACATAAAACTTTCATGCACAAAATGTTTCTGGATGAAGTTTCACAGATTTTGGAAGTTTCAGTGTTTGTATCACGGAACCTTTTTAGTTCTTTTTGTGTCTTTAATTTTCTTGCTTTCTTTATGTTTGGGAAAATGCTCTCAAAGCAATCCCATTAAGACATTGTAATAATTAAATTAGTTCATTAGTAGGTGAAAGTGTGTCAAGGGACTCAAAGTGTCACTTGCACTTTCACATAGAACACGTCTAGTTTACTTTCTTCATCATTTCTTCTTTTTCTTTAATTCCTTCTTGTTTAATTTCTTGCTTTCCTTTATTTTTCTAAATCTCCGTGATACCTAGGTGATTGCTCTTCGTTTGTAGTTGATCTTCCTTTTATCACTAGGACGCCTTTCATGCATCACATTTAGAGAAAAATTGTTTTGAAGTTTCTTTTGAGGAAACACTTTGTTAAGACTATCTTAGGTAAGCTCCGACTAAGGGAAGACTTGGTATTTAAGCAATCCTAATGACTCACATCTCTTTCCTGGGAGTGAACTTGGAGACATTTTGACTTGTTGACCTGTATTGAAACTTCACCAAGTCTAAAACCTATTTGTGAAAATATTTTATCACTCATTTGAATTTTTTTTTGTGAAAATCATTTTTTTTAATTTCAAAATGCACTAGAAAAAAACGTGTATAATGCGACGGTTATTTTTGTGAAAACTGACATTTTTAACCGCCGCCTTATACGTCTGTGGCGGTACCGCGTACCGCCAGAATTCTTGCCGCCACAAAGTTTAACGTGGCGGTCAATTGAGAACCGTTGTAGCAGACGCCATATTATGCATTGTATAAAGTGACGGTTTTAAGCATGTAATTGGCGTCAGTTATAAATGTCGTAATTTTAAAACTGTGTAAACCAATTTTAACATAAATAGTGGCAGTTTTAACCGCCACTTAATACAGTATAGTATGCCATTTATAATACACTTTATAACTATCATAATTCGAATATTAAATATTAAATTTTATTTTTAATATTTATAATAGTTCTTTTAATTCTATTTTATAATTTGATTTCCTTATATTATTTAATTTTATATTATAATTAAATTTTAGTACATAGTTAAGTTTCATAATATAATTAAATTATGACATTGATAATATAATTAAAATTGATAAACATAATAATCAAAAGATGACTTCATTCATTCATTAAGAGAACAAAGTTGATAATGTCAAACTAATCCAAACAACAAGTAAATTAAATTATCAAAATATAATTTCTTTCATATTTGAACATATTACAACTAAAGCCATAATCCTAATTCTAATTTGTCTTGCTGCCTCCACTTGATCCAATAATATTCTAGTTTGGTGATGGAGCACCACTTCTAACATTTGGTGCCTGAAATAAATTAAAATATATTTAGATTTAATTTTCAATTTTTAAAAAATAAATGAAAACAATATTATAAAAAAGTTTTAAGGACTGGAAACAATATTATAACATTTTTAGGGCTGTAAATACAATACATGTAAACACAGTACCTGTAAACACAATACCTGTAAACACAATACCTGTAAACACAATACCTGTAAACAGAAATTCTTCCTGAATAAGACTTGCAATGCAAACTAATGTAGCTGCTAATATATCCATAAGCAACTACCAAAATAAAATCAATATTTCCCTTCACAATTTTTCACAGATAACAATAAAGACAATATAGCAGCAAAGAGTTTGAAACAACTCAATAAATAGGCACATTGGTTTAAACCAATATGTACAAATGTGTTATTTGAAATTCCATAAACTGAATGCCTTTCACTTATCCCCACTCTTAATCTGAAACTGAAAGTATATAGCCATATAAACAGTATAGTAACAGGGAGTTCGCTATAAATCAGAATAATAATAATCAAAATAATAATAATCAGAATAATAATAATAATAATAATAATAATTATAATAATTAATAATAATAATAAAAAGTATGAGAACTTTACCATAATCAATTAATAGTCCATGTTTATTTAAGCACCCATCCTAATTGTATATCTTTTTGAAAACTCTTTCTAATTAAAATTTAAAATCATATTAGCCTGTTATTTCATTCAACCTTGAGTAAAAACAAATACTAATTTCAGTCAAAATAAAAGCAGGTATAGATTGAAAGAGTTTCCATACCTTGTTGTTAGCAATTTCCTTGGCCTTTTCGTTAGCAATCCAATCATCCAACAAAGAAAGCAACTAATTAATCAATTTCTAACAGCAACTAAAATGAAGTTAAAACCTAACAAAACCAAACCAAAGTAGGACAACCATTGCAATCATCTCCGCAACACGCTTCCTCTTTTTATTCCTCCAGAGTTTCTTTCGTTTATACTTGTTTACTTTATTTGCAAGCCTAGCCACTGTTGATTTCTCCTTCCATGGACTTGTCTCATCAGCAACATACTAGAGGATACTTTTCAGGTTCAAACAGTGTTCGTTAAATACCCAACAAAAAACAAAGAAATTGAAACGTTTCTTAAGTTCTGGAAGAAAAAAAACCTATGACTTCGGAGGGTGGCCTTTCGTTGCGAAAATCGCTGCGTCCTCTGCCGCCACGACCAAATCCACCTCTACCGCAACCGCCACCGTCACGGCCACCCCTGAAACCACCAAAGTCGCGCCCACTCTTGAAAACTCCACCGCGCCCACGCTTCTAGGGGTCTAATTATTTAGTGATCAGAGAATGTAGCCACAGAGGATTGCCAAGACAACGTTTGAAGGGTTTAGGTTTAGGGTTTTGGGGCAACGTTGATGAAAATAGGTTTTTGAAGAGAGAGGAATACTTCAATGTTTGGGCCACTATTGGGCTTTCTTGGGACTAAAACACATTGTTATTACCGAGGGAACGAAACGTGGGAGAGTTTTTATTTCGAAGGATAATTATGGCGGTTCTACATGCCACAATTCGAAGAGAGATTATGGCGTCTATGAAATTGTCGTATTATACAGTAAATTGTGGCGGTTTTTAATAACCGCCATATTATAACCGCCACCACATACACGCTTTTTTGTAGTGATGAGTGATCATTTACATGCATAAAGTGTACAAGGAAGTAATAGGGAACAAAAAGATGCCTATGGGTGGAGAAAGGAGAGGAGAATAGAACTTTAAAAGAAGATAAATATATAAAATGGGATGAGATAAAAGAATGTTTGGAAAAATTGTTCTCAACCAAAATAAGGACAAAGGTTTGAAGAAGAAAGACCTATTCAAAGAAGAAAGATTTATAACTCTCATTATCAAAGAAAGGAAGAGGTGTGTTTTGAGCCTAGAAGTTTATATTATTCTACAGAGTCTGAAGTATACATTCCTTACTTTGATGGAAACAAAAAAGTTGAAGATTATTTAGAATGGGACACAAAGCTTGATCAACCAAAATAAAGACAAAGGTTTGAAGAAGAAAGACCTATTCATAGAAGAAAGATTTATAACTCCCATTATCAAAGAAAGGAAGGGGTGTGTTTTGAGCCTAGAAGTTTATATTATTCTACAGAGTCTGAAGTATACATTCCCTACTTTGATGGAAACAAAAATGTCAAAAATTATTTAGAATGGGAGACAAAGTTTGATCAAACTTTTAAGAAATACAAAGTGGATGAATATACTGGATTTTTCTTGGCTACCCTATGTTTTCAAGAATATGCTAGGTCTTGGTGGCAACAAGAACAACTTGATTATAAAATTGGCACAACATCAAAAGTATAGTATTGGAGTGGTTTAAAGGTGTGTATGAGAGGAAAATTTGTTCTGCCTTCATATGATAGAAAAAAGAAAGCTTAGAGAAGAAATGAAAGACCTTGTTAAAATAGGAAGAAAATTTGTAGACAGAGAAAAAGTGTTTAAAGAAAAATTACAAGATCTTGTTAGAAAGAAAGAAAAAAGAGAAAGAGAGAAGAACGAAAGGAAAGATAGGGAAGAGAAAGAAAAGAGAGAAAAAGCGATGATAAAAAGGAAAGAATAGAAAAGTCTTTGTTTGGAGCTCAACTAGATATCGATAACATTTTTCCTTCTATAAACAAACCTTGTGAGAAAATTCTTAAAGAAATATCTGTGTCTGGAACTGAACAAGATTGTTCCTCCACAAAAAAGAAAAATGAAGGTTTGATTGAAAAAGAAGAAGAGGAAACCCACAAAGAAGAAGAGTCTCATATGACACCCCTGCAAGCATAGTTGAGAAAGAATCCTTAAAGGGGGATTGCAATACTTTGAACTCTTCTTTTCAATTATATAATGCTCATTCTTCTTCACAATAATCTAAAAAACAACACTTTGTGATGCTGTTGCCTAGCTTGGGCAATAAAGAACACAAAGTGAACAAAAATATTTTTGAAAAGGTCCTATGTTTTTCTTTCAAAAATTTTATAAAAATAAAGGATCGTATTTTTGTCTTTGTTTTGTTTTGTTTTAATTTTCTTTATAAAAGAAAATTATCTCATATTTGTTTGATGTCTATTCACTAGTGCAAAATGTATAAACAAGTGTGATTTATTTAGTGCGGCTTTGCGCTAAAACGCTTTCGTTAAAAACGCGATGGCATTTTTGTAGTTAAGTTCATTTACAAGTGCGACTATTATTAAACCCGCACTTGTAAATCAAGTGTTTGGATTTACAAGGGCGGCTATTTGTATAGCCACCCTTATAAATCAAAACGCTTGATTTACGAATGCAGCTTTACAAATAGCCGCCTTCTTAAAACCTTTTTAACCCTAATTCAGAAACGCACCACTTACGTTTTGATACTCTCCTTTCTCTCGTCGCTTCGTTTCTCTTATGTGCTTCCTCCATTAACCGTGCTTCCTCTTTTCTTCCTCTCTTTTTTGCATTGTCTTCGTACCATCGGTAAGCATTGTCTTCCTCTCTTCTTCTTCACCATTTATTTTTGTATGTTTTGCGTTTCTCTTATGTTTTATCTTATGGCATTGCTAAGGTCATGCTTCATTGGGAAGGTTTTTTTCTTGCTTTCTGTTGTTCCTTCCTCGTCGTTGTTGCGGCCTTGCTCCGTCATATATTTGCGTTTCATTGGGGAATTTTTATTTGCGTTTTTTGGACTTCCATTCGAATGAAATACGAAGAGGTATGATATGGATGCACCAAGAGATCAAAAGAAAAGCTAAAATAATGATAAATTCTTCGAAAAAGATCAAAGTTGAGAACTTTGATTAGAAAAGAAACCCTAAACGCCTCTCATAAATGCAATTTATAAATGTGATTATGTAAATAGCTGCATTTATAAATCGAATTTACGAATGCGACTATATAGCCGCCTTCTTATCTCTTCGATTTACAAATGCGTTATCATCAAATGCGGTTATATAGCCGCCCTTATAAATGTAAAATAGTCGCACTTGTTTTGCTTTTCTGCACTAGTAATTGTAGATTGACATTTGATCTAGGAGCAAAATAAAAAATAACCAGAGGTTGTTGTCATCATTATTCAAGATTTGAGGACAAATCCTTTTCAAGATGGAGGGTCTGATAGAGGACTATCCGCAAGGACATATATTGGGTCTTTAACTAGGGTCATGGCTAGAAGAATGGAAGAAGAAGAAGAAGTTCAGAAAACTCTATTTTCATGGAGAATTAATTTTTAACTTTTTCTTCCAAATTTCCAAGTCTTATAAATTTATATAAAGTAGTATAGACTTTATTTTAGGCTTGTATTTTGTCCATCATCTTGGGCCATGTTTTAGGCCAATTTTGCCAATTAAAGTAGGGTATAAATAGAAAAAGAAAGAGTGTAGCTAGAGTTACAATTGGGCCTCCTTGGACCCAATGCAACTATAGACCATTTGAAGAGTTTTTTTAGGGTTAAAGCTTGAACATTGGCTGCCCATAACACTATAAATACAAGTGTTAGCCCCCTTGTAAATCAGATTTGAATTGATAAAGAAATGTTGCCCAAGTTGCTAGCTCATTTATCTCAAATTCTCACTCTCAAGTTTGCACTTCTATTAGTGTTTTGCTTGAATCTTCTAAGGAGTTGGCCTTAACCTCTCTTAAGCTTCATTATCATTCTCCATACACCAATACTTCACAATTTCTTTCAGCAATTTTAGCTACCCGATCCCACCAAATTTCGCACCCCAAAATACAAAAACAAAAGACTCATAACAATGCAAGCTAGGATTGCATCACATGGACTGAGATATCTACCGTTGTTCAGATCCAAATATAACAAAATTTCTTTCAGTTTGGAATGAAATGAAAAACTTGAGCACTTCAGAAAACCTGATGTGGAGAGTGATGTCAGTGGCAATAGTGAGAGGCATATATGGGAACCAAGAAATAAGGTAATGTTTGATAATTGAATTATTGCTGATGGGGAAATTTTTGTTGATGCACAAATGAAAGTATGAGCATGGATAACAAACAAAACACCAATAACTACATTCTTATACATCGACTAGTGTGTGTGCCCTAGAACATGCATAAGAAGTGCATTGAAAAGGTAGAATCTGATGTTGGTACTGTTTACAAAAAAGAAGAACTGAATAGGGAAGGCTAATGGTTAAAAGGCTGCCATTTCTACTATATGATGAGCTCAATTAGTAAGTGTATGAGCATAATTCTTGACTACTAATATATACAGGTTAATTTTTTAGTAATGATATATACATAAAAGTATAAAACTTGATAGTAGGCACAACTAGAAAATCATGTAAGTATCAATATCTTATTGAAGTCACTACGAGTAATAATACCTACCAAAGTGTGTTGCATGTTACCTTGTTGTTTGTGTGCAGGGGTGCAGGGGAGAAAGTATATTAGTTGATAGTTGAGAGATTTCAAAACATTCTTAGTATAAAACAGGGTTGGGAGGCATCAATTTTGCTGAATAACAATGATACCATACAAAGTTTACAAGATGCAACTTCAAATGTCAACTCTTTAAGGGGTTTGGACGTGGACAATAACAACAGGACAACACAACAATTTTGTGTTGATAATTTGCCTATTTCAACTGATGTAGATTATGTCCTAGGAGGTGGTCAATCATGGAAAGTTCAAGTAAGAAGAAGGGACAACTTAAACGTTACGCTTGAAAGTTCGCTACAAAGGGACGTTGTAATGTAAGTATGACTCTCACATACACACTTGAAGCAAGTTTGTTTTGTCAGGACTATATGTATACATGGTAGGGTATGATATATATATATATATATATATACATATATATATATATATATATCATACAATTTTATTATTTCTTGTTGATAAAAGAGATTATCCTTTTCTTGTTTTTCATTTTCATTAAACAACTTAAATGTGTTATAGGAAGAAATAACTCTTTAAGAAGACAAATGATACAAGAACTTGTAACCCTAGATGAGAATTTTAAAAATAGTGAGACCAAATAGAAATAAAATTAAAAATATTGGCTTTTTTTTTCAGCAAATAACAATAACAATGAAATTAAATGAGACCACTTCAGTAAAATGATGTTCACATATTACTTTTTCAACTACATATCAGCCAATAAGACTTCCTTCACTCAAACCAATGTGATTGGCTATTAATCCTTTATTTAATCCAATGTTTTGTTATCATTAGCAAGCAATTGTAATTCTGCGTGAGTATCAATACATTTTTTAATATTAATTAATTGCCTTATATCATGTGTATATTGTTATAGCCTAAATCGCATAAAGTTATCAATTTTCTTAGGGAAAATTCTATATTGTGGATATTAATTAACCACGCTGAAGCGAATATGTCTATTTGATGTTTGATGCTGGTGTTGATGGATTACAAGAAACACACTATGGGCATGATAGAAGTTTTTTTTTTTTATCGGAAAAAAATAACAAATAATGATGGCATGATAGAAGCTAGTCACAACAGAAATGTTATAGTGAGGGTGTAGAGTGAATGCCTCTTTGAAAACAGTCCAAAAAATTGATTGATTGTGGACCATAGCATAAGCAATTTTTACCTTTGTGAATAGTTGTTCACTATGCAAATTTTTCTAAATTTTGTACACCCTGATGAATCAACAATAGATGGTTATTGAATTAACATAGATGGTTAACTAATACTGCACAAAAAATGAATTGTAGTGTTATTGATCAGAACCAAGTAACCCACTTTCCTCATCATTTTTATTTTCCTGCTCTGTTGTTTTCTGAGCTAGTTCCACTGCCCTCTTACATTGCTGCCCCCAATCTGTTTGAATCAATGTGTAGACCATCATGCAAAGACAAGAAGCCTGTGCAGCAACCATTCCAGACCACAAACCCACCAATTCATACTTGTATATGAAAGTGGCAAAAACAGAAACTGGCAATCCTACTAGGTAGAATGCACACAAGTTTATTCTAGCACCCAGATAAGGCCTAGCAGTCCCTGACAAAATCCCACATGAAACTGTTTGAGGCCAATTGCTAATCTCACACAGCCCAAGAATGGGAAGTATAGTTGTGACCAGATCAATAATTTGTGTCTCATCAGTGAAAAGTTTCCCCCATGATTTCCTCACAAAAAACAACAAAATGAAGGCAGCGATCCCCGAAGTAAATGCTGCCATGAACCCAATTATGGCTGTACTTTGGGCCTTGGATGCGTGCCCTGCACCTAAGGAGTGACCAATTCTTGTTGTCAAGGCTATACTTAGGGAAAACGGGAATACATACAAGAAGCCAAGTGTTTGAATAAGGATCCCCATGGTAGCAATGGTAGCTTGTGGATTGCTCAACAATCCACATAGAAAGAGCATTATCTCATACCACCACCACTCCAAGCACACTGAAATGCAACTAGGCAGTGCCAAACTCAGCAATGGTTTCCACCCATGAAAGGCTGAGAGAATAGTTGCTCCTTCCCAGGGTTTTAGTGGTTTATTTGAGAAGAAAACATAGAGCAGCAAGCCTAAAGTCATGTTTATAGAGTTCAAACCAGTGGCTAAAGCAATACCCTTTACCCCTAAGTTCAAGTATGTGGCCAAGAAATAGTTGATGGGAAGGTGCAAGAGTGCTGCACAAGATGCAGCTATAGTGACTGGGGTGGTTAAGCCTTGGGTTCTTAAGAAGGACCTCAATGGGTTAAGATGAGCTTGAGCTAGCAACTCTGGAATAGAGAAAACCATATAAACTTGGGCAACTTTTGTGACTTCCGGGTCTTGACCTAGCATTTGAAGGATGGGTTCCATGTTTAGCCATAAAATTGAAATGGGTATGGCAACAAGTAGGAGGAGACATATAGTTCTGAAAAAGGTTTGGTTGAGAACTGACCATCTCTTTGCTCCAAAAGCTTGGCAACAAATTGGGTCCATTCCCATTGTGAGGCCTTTGAGAACTGAATTTGCAGTTATGTTGGCAAATCCAAGTGCCAGTGAGCCTCCTGCTAGCTCTACTTTCCCTTGCCGACCCAAAAACAATATGGACACAGCAGATCGAGAGTACATCATTAAGCTAGTCATTATTATGGGACATGCAACCTTTGCAAGAGATTGCAACTCTTCTTTCAACTGCATGCAATTGCATTTCTCACATTTGTCAGCAAAACCACTCTAATAACTCTGCATATTTTCTTACCATAATCACACATTTCAATTTTCCACCAATTCTTCCTATTTTTAAGTAAGAATGCATAGCATCATTTGTCTATGTACTGTTACAATATGAATCAAGAACCTATGTTTTTTTTTTGAGTTCAGAAGACAAAAGATTCTTTCAAGCAGCTTTTCTTTCCAAACATATATACCTTTTTCCTTTTAGTAATTAGCTTCTAAAAGGTTCAAATCAGTGAAATAATCTTTATTCACTAAATTTTATGGATATAAATTAGTGAAATAAAACAATCTCTCACTAAATTTAATTATTAATTTGTGTGTGTGTGCATGTTTAATTTTCTGCCAACTAATGGGTAACACAGAAACAATAGTCTAGTGTCACAATTCTAACAATACTTTTTATAACATTGATATTTTGAAAACCCATAATAAGAAAACAATGATTTAACAATTAATTATATCAATAATTAATTAGTTAATTATATTTTAAATTGAATTAGTGATATATGTATATATATTATATTTTAAAATAAAGTTATCAACTAAGTGTTTATCTAATAAAGCATGTGAAACTATCATTTTTATTTCTTCTTTATCTTCTCTCCCAAAGTGGATTTGTGCACATAATTTCGGATTATTTAACCTTTACACCATAAATATGCTGATGAAAAAAAAAACACCATAAATATAATGTTAGGATGATAGCAGCGTTTAATAAATAAGAACTGTTCTAAATACTTCTAAATCAATAACAAAACATTAAAATTAAACAAATCATTACCCAAAATTATATTAATTTTTTGTTGGATCTGGTTCGGTTTTTTATTTCCATGCTAATACTAAACCAAACTGCAAATAATATATTAAGTTTATGTTAACTATCCTATTTTTACCCTATGAAAACTTGAGATTCTTTTAATTTTCTTTTTGTAAGTTATATAAACTTATGATTAAGATAATGTTTAATATTTTTTAATACGTTTTTACGTTTTATTATATACTAAAGTTTTTATTAAATATATATTGCCCTTTAAATGAAAAATTAGCCACTGTGAGAATTAATATATTAGTTTTATACTTTACTTTAATAAGTAAAATTTTATTTATTTCTTAACTAAAAATAACAAAGAAATCCCTTAAAAAAACGACAAACCAAAATTCAATCTATTGGAATATTGAATTGTTTCAGACTAAATATTTTTCATTAATCGATTCAAACTAATATATAGATATGTACACTTTAACAATTAATATGCACATGATCCTTTTCTCCCCGATTTTTATTCATTAAAGAAAAATGTTTTTACGTATATAATTTTTTACACTTGTATAAAATGTCAAATCACCTGAAAAAAGAAACGAAAAGTTAAAGAGGTTTTTTTTTTGTCTCCAGAAATGTAAAAACAAGTATGAAAAAAATTATCAAAGAGAAGGAAAGAAACAAAATTGGAACATGGAAGCTTACTGCCATAATTCTGTTGGTGTATAAAATATGCAGTTCTTGTGCATTAATTATGCAGCATGAAAAAGGAAGCAAAAAGAAAGTTAAAAACGAGTGACAGAAATGCAAAAATGCTTGCAGATCTAGCAGACATAGGCTCTACTTCAGGACAAGCCGCCAACAGAAACTGCGATAATATGAGCATGTCTCACAGACGTGCGCATATAGTTTAGGTTATAATGAAAAGATAATTATATTTTATTAATCTTTTGAAAAAGTTTTTCAAAAAGATAGTAATAATTTTTAAAAAATAATCTATACCACGAGTTTCTGCATATTATATATAATCCTATTCCAAAATGTATTAGGCTTTATAGACGCGGTTTTGAACATCACAGTCATATTCATAATTTGTTTTTAACACCAAAATCATGATATTCTTAATTATGAACTTAATTATAACAATGTTATAGAGTTATTATTATATATGAGGACACGACAGTGAAGTAGAAATATGGGAAAAAGGAATTTTGTGGTGTGAAAGAGACACAGCCTCCATATTTTCGGTCCCGATTCATCTGGATGAAGCAGAAGAATACAAATGACATGATATTGACCCTCAAAACAGTTGCAAAATAACCTAATGCATGGTAAGATGCATATTTCAGGTTCCCACATCACTAGCTAACTTCAAGCATCAATGGTATATAATTTTGAAACATGAAGAGCTATATAATCCAAGATCTTTTCAACACTGTCATGTTCTTGTTAGTATAGCAGGGACACAACTATACACACACTAGTACGATCGATGATTGTATTTTTACTCTCAAAAGTTTATTCGCAGAGAAATTATTCAATTTATGTTATTTTTCTTTTGTGTATGATGATAACAGTGAATATATATGTATAGTCTTAAGTCTTTATATATACTATTTCAATCCCTAACAGCAGAGCAATTTTAGTGGGTTGCAAGTTATGTCATAAGTGACTAGCAGTAGAAAAAACAAAATGAACATTGATAATTAATTTGTCGAGCAATGATCATACACACACACACACATATATATATATATATATATATATATTTATATATATATATATATATATATATATTTATATATGCATTCCAAGCTTTGTTGTTTTCGATATGAACTCAAAAGACTATATATTTTAGGGGCAAGAACTATTTGTGAATTTTGTACTTACACCATCACCCATTTGATTCCAATGGAGAGGATTCCTGAGTTTTGCTTGTTTGCTTTATTTCAGTTTTTGAATGAAAATATTAGCAATATAGTTTTTCTATCTTATTATTATTATTATTATTATTATTATTATTTGTTAAAGTGCACATTTTGTCAAAGAATAAGAAAGCAAATAAAATCTATACAAGAAACTTATTATATAGAAATTAACTTTTAAACACAAAATAACTAGTTATTATATTAATTAAATTAAATATTATTTTATAAATTAATAAATTATCAGTATTTAAAGTAGATTAAGTTATTAATAAAAATTTATAAAATAGTTTTTAAATTGATATATAATATTACCTATTAAATTTTAAATTTTAAGTATTAATTATTTTAGATTTTAAATTAATATAATGATTAATTTAGAATTCAAAGTAATTGATAATTAAAACTTTGATAGGTAATGTTAGATATCAATTTAAAAATTAATTTAAATTTTTTAATTAGTAACATAAACTATTTTAGATATTAATAAATTTGTAATTTAAAAAATATCTAATTTAGTTAATATATGTTTTTATTTTTAAAATTAATTGTTATTTAATGATTTTATTGTAAGCGGAGGAGTTGTACTTTAAATAATTTTCAAGAATCTATTTAAACTATTTTCGATATTTTTTAGTTCTTATTAATATATGTCCATCAAATTTTTCAATTCATTCCAATAATTGTATAATTCATCTCATGCATTTATTTTATAAAAAGTAATCAAACAAATACATGTTGAAGCTGTAGATCTAAAATTCGACTCTAAGAGGAAGAGAAATCGATTACTTAAGTAATGAAAAAAAGGAGGATTATTCCACGTGTACATGCCTCAATTATCACTAAAAAAATCTCAATTATGTTGAAAGACAAAGGTTAGATGAGTTGTTTAAAAAATAATCTATTGCTAGTAATAAAAGGTTTAAAAATAAATAGATTACAAATCCGTACATAATGAAATAAAGCTTAGATTGTATAATATAATTCAATATATGTTTAAAATTCAAAAAGCATCATGTATTAAAAAAATACTTTGATTAGTAAACTAAAGGGATTAAAAAGCTTCAAATTAAATTAAAAAAGTGAATGATTATTCATTACTTATTTTGAGCTGTTCAAAGGATTTTTGTCTCAAACTTTCTGGTTTCTTCTTAAAAAGTTGTTCTTACACAAAAAAAAAAAAAAAAAAACACCTAGCTACATACACTAATTTTACATACCTAACTGAAGCTTTACGATTATCACTACAAAAACTCAAACCAATTAAAGAAATAATGCTTACTCCAAATTATTGTCTCCATAGAAAGTCTTGGCTTTTTCCTCTTCATCACGTGAATGAGAGATTATCTTATTATTTTGCAGCATAAATCAGTTCACAAAATAATGTAAAACATAGATACAATTTCTTACTAATTTCCTTCCAACCATTAAGGACACGACTTATAAGTTAATCAAAGATATATGATTATTTTTAACTGTGTATTTCTATCATTAACACTTTTTTTTTATCATATCACTTATCTTATTTATATATTCTTTTGATGATTACATGAAGCCATGCATCATTTTCGTTGATGAAGTTCTAATATGAGGTTTTCAAATACTACCACTTTCACCTTCAAACAAAAAAGAAGCTACAAAAACAAGAAGAAAAGAAAAGTTTCCAGAAACAAAACACTGTCAGAGAGAGAGAGAGAGAATTAGGAAGTTTACCAACCTCAGAAGCAGAAATATGAAGATTAAGGGCAGTGAGAAGGTGATGAAGGCGTTGAAGAAGACCTTGAAAAAATGTTCCACAGTTGCAAGCTCTTTCTCCACCTTCTATGGTTCTCATTGTATTACCCTCATAGTCTTCTCCCACCTTTGGAATCACAGGCTCACCATTTATATTTCCTCGAGATTCAGCACCAGTGCACATGTTTAGCTACTTTTGCAAAACGATACAAAGATCCTTAGAAAAAAAGTACAATATATATATACACAAACCCTTCAAAGGAAAACAAACACATTGATCCTTCCCATCCCCCGAGAGAGACCATGAAATTAACAATGTCTTAAAAGTGGTGAGAAGTTAAAAAAAAATGTAATGAAGTTGGGTTTTAAATGATTGAATGCATAAAAATAAGGAAGATATGGTAGGGTTAATTAGCTTAGGCTAAAAAATGAACACACCGTGGTATCTGAAGAAAGGTTTGCGACTCTCCTTAATTGACAGTGTAATTGCAACAGAACATGGGTGCTGCACAGAGGCTTTTCGGGAGTTGAAAACAGTTTAGAACCAAACACTTTTCAACTTAATTGATCAGGGACATTCCCTCAACCTTCGTGCTTACTTTATACTTGTGCCTTATGTTGTAGTTTCCTTAAAATAATATTCGCCATTTCTGCTACCACTCCACTTTTATTGCATGCTTCAACCCCAACATTTCCTTTTCTCTCTCCTCATTCAAATATTCATTAAAACACCACGTTGGTCCCCAACAGATTTGAACTGTTTTCATTTCTAAAGGGGGTGAAAAGGTTAGGAACTAGCCCAGCAATAGTATAATGCTAGTTGCGTGAAAAATATATAAATATTAATAATATAAACTTGGACACATTTGTTTCAGCACTTTTTCTTTTTTAATTATTTTAAGTGAGTTTTAAATCTGACCGAACAAGGAATTTAATTGATTTTATTGGAATATTTTTTATTGCAAAACTGCAAAAGAATAACACAATTAAATAAAAACATCATGATTTTTTTTTATTACCAAACAAGTATGCACAAGTGACAGAATTTTATTATTATTATTATTAATATTATCGTCACAAAAGTTTAGAATATAATTTTTAAGATTTATATAGAAATCATCTCGTCACTGCTGTTAATTTTGTTCACTGTGTGTGTTAATTTGATTGTTTGCTCCATAATTTTTTTATTGTAAATTGACTTGTGAACTTTATCACTGTCCTTTAGCATATACGCCAATTTTTTAAAGCAAAAGGCATGTCTTAAAATTTGTGCCTGAAATGAAAAGTAATAAAAAAATGGTTGGAAAAGTTTAAGGAAAATATGTACTTAGCATAACTGTATGTATAATATAATTAGGTTGGTTCTATATTTAACGTCAACTAGGCAAAAGTATAAGTATAGTACAACACAGGATACATGCTCTTTTGCCAGATAAAAGGGGTTATCTTTGCTGGTCAGACTCTAGTCACATGTTTACCTCAACATCATTGTACAGTAATTTGTAGATGCCATCGTGAAAGTAGTAACGGTTAAAATGTCTTAAACCAAACACTTGGAATAGTTAATATGAGGCCAGTAGCAGGAGAATGTTTAAGCTATTTTTTGTTTTTATTTTCGTGTCGTGTTTTCCTATCATTTGAATTAATAGTAATAGTAATAATAATAATAATTATACAGACTCAGAAAAGCATGATGGCGTATATAATGTCTTATAGGTTAACATAGTATTTAACTTTTGTGTTAGAATTTTCAAATTGATTAGGATTTGGAGAAAAAGGTATGGGAGATTTGCTCACATCACAATTTGAAAGTAATCAAGCGAGTTTTCTTTTAATATATCTTAATTAATTTTATATAATCTATTACTATTTTTCAGCAAAAATATAACTTATCAATTGTAGTTTTTATAAATAATAATTTTGTTATATTACCTTCTACTAGTGTAAGTGTAAGATGACTCACTTAGGTCATACTTTTTATGTCAAACCTATTTGTTCATAATGTAAAATAGAAGCGATAGTAATGTTTGAAAATAAAATTAAGAGTTTTATGTCGAATCACATAAAACTAAGTAAAATTTGAAATTTATGTGAAATAATTTAAGACTTCAACATAAATTTTGAATTTTATTTCAAACCATATATGATATGACATAAAATACTTTATAATTTCTGTATTGGTCGGTATCGGACGATCAGAGAACGACTGACAAAGACAAAATAACAACATAAAGAACACAATAAATAACTATTATTACTAGCAGTTACCACTGACATTGAATAGGTAACGGTTGTCATTAGTAGTTATGAAGTGTCATTAGTAAGAATCATTAGCATTAAATGAATCAAGGAGAACATCCCCAACGGTAATGGAGAGACATCCCAATATAGCTCACTTGAAACAAAGCACTGACTTGAGCGTGGGAGTGCAATCAAAGGTACCCCCAGCCGACCGAGCGACAACAATAAAGGAAGGAGATTGACGAAAAGATACGGACAGATTAGCCACCCACCGACAAGCATAAGTACTGTCTGGGCCCCACACAGTCCTCACAGGTACAACTGGTGCCCACCATGGGACCGAGACAACACAGTTTCCATAAGCAAATTACAAACAACAATGGTGTCAACAAGAAACAACGCCAACCATGACCGAATAGCAGAAGAGCAAATGGCCCCTAATCCAGGCCCTCCAAGCACAGATGGAGGAGCTGCCAGAAAAGTATCATTGACCAATGAAAGCACGAGGAGGATCGACGCCACAAGACAAAGAAATGCTCTCGCTAAAAAGACAGAATGAGAATTTGCTAAGACGAATCAGAAGTCCCAAGTAGGAGGAGCAATCCCGAACACCACACCCAATAACCAATCATTCCAGAACCATACCATCAGGTCCCCAAACTCACCAAACTTTCCGAAACAACCTAGATCCGACCGAGGAAGAAGAACATAGAGGACACCTATTCACAGATGAGATAATCGACGCTCCACTCCCTCTAGTGTGGAAAGGGCTAACCATCAAACCCTATGATGGCTCCACCGATCTAAATGAGCACTTGATCGTCTTTAAAACATAGATGACCTTATACACAATTGACAAGGCACTATGGTGTAAGGTGTTCCCTACCTCTCTCCAGGAGGGACCACTCGGGTGGTTCACCAAACTTATCACTAATTATGTGGGGAGCTTCAAAGATTCGACGACGAAATTCATCACGCAGTATGCCACCAGCCGACCACATCACACGTCATCCTTATCCCTCCTCAACGTGAAGCAAGAAAAAGGTGATTCTTTATGAACATTTATGGACATATTCAACAAGGTATGCATGGGCATAAAAAATTTGATGCTCGAGATAGCCATGCATCACCTAGTTGGGGCCATCCGGCGAGGCAAGTTCATAGAAAGCTTGATCAAGAGACTGGCCAAAGACATGGATGAACTAAGAACCCGAGCCACGATGTTCATGTAGATCAAAAAGTAAGTCGAAGAACCGCCCAGAAAGAGAAAGGTAGAGGCAACCGCCCAGAACCGAAGCGAGCTGACAGATTTCAAGAAAATCGCGGTCCCCGTTTCCACAGTTACATGCCTCTCACAGTCCCAAGAGGAAGGATTCTATATGAAGCATTGCAGGCCGACCTCATCCCATCCCTCAAACAATCACAGACCCCACAGAACGTTGATACGTCCAAACATTGTCAATACCATCGCAATTATGGTCATACAACAGAAGGATACGAAGCTTTGAGGGACAAAATCGAAGAGCTCGTCCAGGCGGGTCATTTCTAAAAATTTGTCAAATAGATGCCGCAGTACATCGGTCTCCCCGGAGAGACTGATAATCATCTCGAGGAACGAAAGACTATCATGATCGATCGAGTCGAGGAGATGGATGCCAACAGGACGACCACCATCGTCCAGTTAGAAGAAAATGAAGTGAAAGCTCGATAAGACAGACCCGACGGCGGAGTGAGAGTCCCGAACGAAACAATCGGACCAGGCGCCAAGTGCGGGAAGTCATCAATACCATAACAGGCCCAATATCACTTAGTGTACCGGACGAAGAGGTCAACTCGATCATTGGGGGCTTGCAGGAGGAGGATGTTCTAACTTCGCTAGGGAAAAACATCTTCGAGCCATTCAATCAGCTCATGTTAAATCCCACCAGAGTAGGCCAATAATACCCCCAATAACATTATCGATGATGATTTTACAGCAATTAACGCCGCTCAAGACGACCCCATGGTAATAACTGTGGAGATTGACAAGTTCGCAATCACTAAGGTCCTGGTAGATCAGGGCAGCTCGATGGACATTCTCTACTGGAGAACCTTTCAAAAAATGAGGATCCCCGAATCGGAGATTCAACCATATGATGAGAAGATCGTAAGGTTCTCAAGCTAGAGAGTAGACACTAGGGGATACATCGACTTATATACCATGTACGGGGAAGAATGAGGTCTGGCCAAAACCATACAAATAAGATATATTTTAGTGAATGCCAATACCTCATAAACATACTACTGAGTCGGTCGTCCATAAACTGTCTCAAGGCAATAGTGTGTACTCCACATCTGGCCATGAAGTTCCCATCCACAACCGGGGACATTGTCATAGTCCACGTAGATCAAAAGTTCGCACACAAATGTTATGTCGCAAGTCTAAAAGTAGAACCTATCAGATGACTTTACACTACGTCATTGCGTGGCCGATCTCGGGAAAGAAGAGAACGTCCGACTGAGAACCATTCTCGAAGCGAAGCAAAGGAGTATATTGTTGCACTCGTAGACCTAGATCCTTGGCTGGACGACGCATGAATGGAAGCGGGCAAAGATCTTCAGCCTTTGCCCCTCAACGACGATGAGCACAAGACATACATCGGTTTGTCCTTGAACCCAGACGACCGCAGATTGGTCAGCAAAACTCTGATGGATAACACTGATCTTTTCCCATGGACAACCACCTGGGGTAAGCGCCGATATCATTACACATCGCCTCTCTATTTACAAGGAGGCAAGACCAGTGACTCAAAAGACAAAAACTCAGGGAAGAGAAGTGATGGCATTCTCATGGAGCTCTTCTTGGATGTTTGTGGAAGATGGTGCGGAAGCTTAATGGAAGAGATGAACAAGGTCCTCCTAAGAGGTGTGGTGACCTTGAAGGTGCATGAAGAGTGTGGAAATGGGGAGGTTCGGCCAGCCCCTTTGAAGGTGGTGAAAGGTTTGAAGATTAAAAGCCTATTCCTAAGAGAGTTTAGGGAAGGAGTGAGAATGGCACAATTTTGGCAGCATTTCACTATTCAATTAATCTTGAAAATACAAGGTGTAGGCTCCTCCTTTTATAGGCTAAGGAGGACCAGATTTGATGACCTAAATGCTACACAAATGTAAGCCAAATGAAATGTAAAGAAGTGGCACATGGAGCACATGGCACATGGGTGCACATGGCCCTCCAACTTACACATGGCCGAACTTGATCAGTGAAGGCTTCTAGAAACCTTTAGCTAATCAAGGTTAACTCCTCCTTAATTCTAATGTGCAGAAAAAATAAACATTTGTCCACATGGCTATGCTATTTACACCCCAATTAAAACTAGGCTACACTTGATGGGCCTTCACGGAACATGTACCAATATGTCATTCTCCATTCATAGCTTGATCCAAGTCTTCTTGTCCTAGACACTCCTAGCTTGGTCTTAGACGCTCCTAGCTTGATCTTAGACGCTCCTAGCTTGATCTTAGACGCTCCTAGCTTGGTCTTAGACGCTCCTAGCTTGATCTTAAACGCTCCTAGCTTGGTCTTAGACGCTCCTAGCTTGATCTTAGACGCTCCTAGCTTGGTCTTAGACGCTCCTAGCTTGATCTTAGACGCTCCTAACTTGGTCTTAGATGCTTGGCTTGGGTCTAGACGCTCTTGACTTGGGGTCTAGCCTTTCATGGGAGGTTGTGCTTGGCCCTCCTCCATCAAGAAGGGTCAGGCCGCTCAGGAAGAAGCAAAAAAATTGTTGAAAGCAGACTTCATCCGAAAAGCGCACTATACACTGTGGCTAGCCAACATCGTAATGGTCCAGAAATCAAATGAGTGACGAATGTGCGTAGACTATACTGATCTCAATAAAGTGTGCCTCAAAGACTCATATCCCTTACCGACCATCAACCGACTAGTTGATGGAGTCGCCGACCATAATATCTTAATTTTTTTGGATGCCTATTCATGGTACAATCAAATCCAAATGCATCCAAGCGACAAGGAAAAGACAGCTTTCAGGACTGACTCAGATAACTTTTATTATGAAGTCATACGCTTCGACCTCAAAAATGTCGGAGGTAGCCTCAAAAATGTCGGAGCCACCTACCAACGGCTGATGGACATTGTTTTCCACGACATGATTGGAAGGAGTGTCGAAGTCTATGTGGATGACATTGTCGTCAAGTCTGACTCATTCGAACAACACATTCAAGATTTCCGAGAAGTATTTCAAGCGTTACGCCTATCAAATACGTCTCAATCCCAATAAATGTGCATTTGGAGCAGAAGGAGGGAAGTTTTTAGGCTCTATGCTCACTCATCGAAGCATAGAAGCCAATCCAGAGAAATGCAAGGCAATCACCAAAATGCGCAGCCCCACCGATATTAAGGAAACACAGAGGTTAATTGGTCGACTCACGACTCTCTCTTGATTTGTGCCCAAGCTAGCGGAGCAAACGTGATGTGAATTGATTTTAGGATTGTTCATTTGATTAGTGACACTTTACTTAGATTTAGATTTTATGACAAATATAGGTGAGAAGCCTAAGGAAAATTCCCACTGGACATTAACTTAACAAGTATTAAGTAGATATGAAGGTTCATTTCAATAAGGCCAAAGGAAAAACACAATTAATGGTGAGAATGAATGACAAATATAGGTGCGGAATTTAAGCAAACACAAGGTGAGCAATACATGGACTGAATTGAACTAAAGGAAGCAAAAACAAGAACAAGACATATTTTGGAATTGAAAATAGGAATGGAAATGGAATGGAAAAATATTAGTGAAAGGAAACTTAGGAGTGATGGAATTGTGAATGAGCACGCCACTTGGATGGTGAATTGAATCCAAGATAAGTGTAGATGTCGTCACTTGAGAGCTCACAACACTCCCAAGATAAGACCAATGGTTTAGAGAGACAATGCTCACAAACTCTAACACAATTTGTGTATAGTAACTTTACTATTCATTAAACATGTGAATACTGTTAGAATAGATGGCTTTAAACTAGAGGGGGGTGAATTGTTTAAAGAGGGTTTTCGCAAAGTTTTCAAACAAGAATGAAATTATCTCAAGAAACAATTGATTCAGAAATTCAGTTCGCCAAAACAGCAAGCAAAAGCTGCAGTACCAGAAAAACAATCGGTTGTTTATACCAGCAAACAACAAAATAAAACTGAATTTAAAGAGTTAGAGATAGAGAGATTGTACACAGTTGTTTATACTGGTTCACTCCAAACCCAGAGCTACATCCAGTCTTCTCAGAACCCTGAGGAAATCCACTAAGCAATCACACCTTGATCACTTACACAACAACCAAGAGAATGACCTTGAACACCTCAAGACACACACTCTTCTTGGCCAACACACCAACACTAAGATTGCTGATCTTGATCTCCTCAAGAACACACAGCCAATCTCAGCAAACACAGAAACGAAACTTGTTTCACAGAGTACAAGGATTACACTTGTTACAGAAGATAATCTGAAATCAATACAAGCAAAATCCTATTCCATACACTTTGATCAATCATAAACTCTTAGCAATCTCAGCTCTTTGAAAAACTCAAAAACTCTTAGCAAAAACTTGTCAAAGATTAATTGTCAAATTTGTTTTTCTGAATATATTCAAAGATGTAGTTTGTTATCAAATCTTAACAAACTCTTAAATTGCATTAAAAGATTGGTCAAAGCATTTAATGACTGGAGCGTAAGCAGTTAAATCATTTAAAGCTCAGTCAAAGATAAAACAGTTTTTCTGTTATGGTCCCAAAACAAACAATCGGTTGTTTCCTCGAATCAATCGGTTGTTTTGGTTCTTAAGAGTTCAACCATTTTAAAAGCAGTTTTCAATCTTTTTCTCAAAACACCTAAGTATAAACAATCGGTTGTTTCGATAAAACAATCGATTGTTTTAACTTAGTTTTAAAACATTTTACTTTCACAAAGATTGAGAATGCCTATGCTTTAGATTTAATCAAAGGGTGGATTACAACATCCAAACTACCCCAGAACTATACTAAACCAGCACAACAACACCAAGCACAGCCAAGGCTTCAACATCCTTCAAAGGATTTGGATTCTTCAAAACTTGAACACCACTTGGTTCAACAATACATGAGGTAGGCCTCCCTATTTATAGATTTAGGAGCCTTGGAAAGCAAGCTTAAAGGGTAGAATGGGAAAAGGGAAAAAGTGGGCAGCCATAGGGTTTGACTAAGTCAATCCCGTATTCTAGGCTTATCCTTCTAGAAACTAGGTCAAAATGCCTTCAAATGGGCTAGGAATAAGCTAAAATGCTACCCACACCCCCTACTATGCTAAAGGAACATTATTCTAGCTTATTTATACTATTTGGACCCTTACAAATGAGCCCAACTTATTTACAACATTTTTCTAAATATTTAAGAAAACTAATAGGAAGAACTTTAAGTGCTCTGGACCTTGTTCATTCGTCCTATTGATGAGGTCTTCCTTTGCTTGTTGGGATGACCCTTCATAGTTGGCATCCTTGGTCATCTTCTTGTGGACTTGGTTTTGGGGTCTTTTGGGTTTGCATCAAAACGATACCCATCGTACAGCTCTTACGAAAAGCTTCCAAATTCGAATGGACGTACGAATGCGAAAACATATTCCTTCAATTAAAGACATTCTAAGCATCCTCTCCAGTCATTCAAAAGCTGGTGGCGAAGGAACCCATAGTTGTCTATCTGGCAGTATCAAAGGAGGCAGTCAGTGCAGTGTTGGTTCAAGAGATAAATACCGAAGAACGCCCAATCTACTTCGTCAGTAAGGTGCTACATGGAGTTGAGGTTCGATATCAAATGGTAGAAAAGGTCGCCCTGGCACTGGTCGTAATAACACGATGAATGCGAATGTATTTTCATAATCGCCCAATCACAGTCAAGATCAACCATCCCATTATGAAAATACTGGCGAAACCAGACTTGGCAGGACGTATGATCGGTTGGTCTGTAGAGTTATCAGAGTTTCACATCCGATATCAACCCAGGAGGTGATCAAATCGCAAGCCTTAACTGCTTTTGCAGCTGAAATTAGTTCCCAGTCGACGGAAGCAAAAGGCACACAGTGGACCTTATATGTCAACGAATCTTCCAACAGTCGGTCGTGCAACGTCGGGGTAGTACTGGAGGGACTAGGAAATATTCTCGTAGAACTAGCCTTGAAGTTTGAATTCAAGGCATCAAATAATCAAGCCGAGTACGAAGCCATCATAGCAGGCCTCAATCTCACCATTAACCTAGACATAAAAAAACTACTGTGCAAAAGCGACTCCCAGCTAGTGGCCCGGTAGCTAAAAGATGAATTTGAAGTCCAGGAGAAATTGCTGCAACAGTACTATCACTTTGTGAAAAACCTACTCACAAAATTTTCTGAAGTCACAATTGATAAGTGCCTAATTTTAATAATATTTCATATTAAAGTATAGGCACTTATGAGGATTTATTGCTAATTTACATATAAAATAATCCCTGATTTATGAATTTATACCTTTTTACATTTTTTATGATATTTATTTGAATAAAAGCATTTTATTCCTAATTTTAGTGTTAATTGCAGGTTTCTAGGAAAGATTGGAGATTTGAATTAAAGAGTAATGATTTGAGCTAAAAAGAGAAAGTTGGAAGGTCCCAAAATGGAGAAAGTGTTGAAAAAGCCAATTTTGCAACAGGAGATTCTCGCTCAAGTTAGAATGCTCCAGGGCTGTTTTCGAAAATCAATGCCTTTCTCGCTCAAGTGAGAATGCGTTAGACATATTGGACCTTTTTTTTATGTTTTATCACTTAGCCCATCAAAGTGATATAGGAAGCAACCTAACCCTAGAAAATTAAATTAAATAGGGGGTTAGAGGCTCAACCCTAGTGTGGTAGATTGAGAGGAAAACACCATTTAGTGAATTGTAACCCAATTGGGAGATTGGAAGGTGCTAGAAGTATGTGTGACTAATTCTACCCTTTGAGATTGAGAGTAATCTGCTCAAACTCTTATGTATTGAGGTAATATCTTATATTAAAATATTCAGTTCTTAATTGATTATTGGTATTGTTATTTTAATTTTATATTCTTCTGAGAAATTGATAATCTTAAATATGTCCGAGAGGTATTTTTAGGATTCGTACCTAAACAACAATACTTAACATATTTAAGTGCTAGAGATAAACTTGAAATGTTAATTGTCATTAACGTTTGAGTGTGATTCTAAGTTCTTTTTATAAGTATGCGATAGATCGATATTTAGGAAACATTCTTAAGGATTCTATATGCGAGAGATCGATATAAATGAATTTTCTACGGACATAAAAAAGTCATCAAGTTTTTGACACCGTTGTCGAGGAATAGTTTGATTGCTGAGTATAGTTTCCTAAATATTGTGAATATTTTTATTGTTTTTATTTGTTGTGTTTATTTTTCTTACTGTTTTTATTTAGATTTTTTATTTATTTTTTAATCTTAATTTACTATAGATTTGATTTGATTTTAATTTGTAGATATGCTGTTTTAAAAAGAAAGTTTTTGTTTTTGTTTTTTTTTCTTTACAGTATTTATTATATTTTATTTTGTTTTGTTATGTTTTTATTATTTTTTTTGTTTTTTTTTGTTTTTAGGTTTAGTTTACGCAGTTTTTTTTAGAGTTTACATAGTTTTAGTTATTTCTTTTAATTATTTTTTTTGCCATTGCTAGTTTCTTTTTTATTTTTGTGTCAATTTTATTTTATTTTTTAACTTTGTATTTTGTATTTTTATTTTTTGTGAATATTTTTTTTTATTTTGTCTTCAAATTTATTTTATTTTATTTATTTTTTAAAAAAAATAGAAAAAAATACTCTATTTTTTTCCACTAATATTTTTCAGGAAATAGCAACATGGTAGAAGAACAAACACCACTCCCTAGGAGGACACTTGGAGGTTATGTCATGTACCAAGGGTCAAGATATTTTTCTAGTATTGCAATACCTGCTACTGCCAAGACCTTGGAAATAGATCTCAATTTTCTCCCTCTCATTAGTGCCCATCAATTCACAACAATAGAACATGAGGATCCATATTCACATTTGGATACATTTTATGAATTGGTGGGAGTAATGGGCTTTAAATCAAATGATGTTGATAATGTTTGTTTGCTCTTGTTTCCTTTTTCATTGGCAGGAAAGGCTAAGGAATGACTCAAATCACTTCCAAATAAGAGCCTCACTAACTGGAAAGAGATAGAGGAAAAATTTCTACAGAAATTTTTTTCCAATCTCTCGCTACATCAAAGCAAAGTCTGAAATCTCTATGTTCAGACAAGGAGTAGATGAAGTCTTCTGTGAGACATGGGATAAATTTAAGATGCTATTGAGAAAATGCCCAAATCATGGGTTAGAAGATATTGCTCAACTAAGCATATTTCTTACTGGTCTCATATCTGACACAAAGATTCTCCTAGATGCTGCAGCTGGTGGCCCAATGACGGCTCTTGATGTAGAACAAGTGAGAAGGATTATTGATGCATTGGCATCAACTAATTATCCATCCCAACGCGAAAGACAAGGTATCCAGCAGAGAGAGTTGTTTGAAGATGCACTCTTGACTCAATAAAATTCTAACACAACAGATTGAGCAGCTAACTGCATAAATGGCTAAATCGCCCGAGCAATTATATGTTGTTCATTCATCTCAAAGCCAGAGTCAATCAATTAGGTGTGATTTTTGTGGAGGTAATCATCCTAATGGTCATTGTTCTTATTAGAACAATTCACCTAAAGCTGAGGATCCATTCATGCTTGAAAGAATGAGTAAAGTTGAAGACGCCCTGACAAAGCTTGTGATAATGGAAGAAAATAGCATGATAATGATCATGAATATAGAGATCCAAATGGGAAAAGTGGCCAAACAATTTGAAGAAATACAAGTGTCAGCTTTCAGTCGAAAGTCAAACCAACCCAAAAGAGCATTGCAGTAATGTAGTAGCTGAAAAAGAAGATGACACTGAGCAGTTAGAGAGAGAAAAGAAAAGAAGTGAGGAGGAAAAAGTTAAAAAATAAAGAGAGAGGTGTTCTTGAAAAAGATTTATCATATCCTTATGCTCCTTCATAAAAAGAGAAGGACAGGAAATTTTTTGACATTTGCTCCCTAAAAAATATTTTGCAGGAAATCTGAAGCAAGATTCAACACTTGAGAGATTTCGAAAGAACATGATCTATATTGAAGAGATAAATATGGAGTCGGAGGATAGATACAATACCATTATTCAGAAAGGCTTGCCTAAAAAATTCAAGGACCAAGGGAATTTTAACCTTCCCGTGTCTATAGGTGCTTTATTTGTAGACGATGCTTTACTGGATTTGGGAGCAAGCGTAAATACAATTCCTTTGGGAATGTTGAAGAAAATAGGTGATTTGGAGATTAAACCCACCAAGATGACTTTAACGTTAGCTGATCAAGTAACCAAGTAATCATATGGCGTGGTTGAAGATGTTCTCGTCAAGGTGGATAAATTCACATTTCCTGTGGATTTTGTTGTAATGGACATGAAAGAAGATGAGGACGTTCCCTTGATACTTGGAAGACCTTTCATGAAAATTGCTAGAATCATATTTAATGTTGACAACGGAGAACTTCAAGCTAGAACGCAAAATGAAGAGGTAACTTTAAATCTTTTTTATGGTATAAAAAATTTTAGTGCAGGGAAAGAATGTGTATAGAAGGACAGATCAAAGAGAGATTTCCACCTTGAAATATACATGCGTCAAGCTAGATGACGTTAAACGAATGCTCACTGGTTTCTATTGATTGTTGTTGGTTATTTGGTATTGAAACTTTGTCTTGTTATTTCTATGTATAAATTTGAAATTTTGAATATTGAAATTAATTTTTAAAACTAATTTATTAATATTGATGAATGTTTATTAGATTTTTCAAATTAAAATTTAAAACTTAGAAATATAAAAAATGATACGAACCAATTAATTATTTTAATCCTTATGAGTGACTTAATTATTAAGTTACTAGTTTGTTTAGAATTTTAGAGATTAAATTATAGGTTAATTTGTAGATGACACTTTTTTATTTGTCAACAAAGTACTCGTAATGTGCTAGTATTTAAGAGTATATGCTTAGGTGCTTTGAATTGTCCCTGATTTTAAAAGTTAATTTTTCAAAAACTAAGATTGGTGGAGTGGGTGTAGAGGTAAGCAAAATACAAAGGTTTTTTGTAATTCTTAACTGCGAGGTTATGGACTTGCCTTTTACTTACTCAAGAATTCGTATTGAAGGGAACCAGGAGGATATCCTTATAGAAAATTGTAATTGATAAAATAAGAAGATTGGCTAAGTAGAAAGGCAAACACTTGTCATTTGTTAGGGAGGGTATGTTTACTAAAATCAATTATCACTACTTTACCTTTATTTTGTATATCCTTCTTTAAAATGCCTAAAACAGTTATCAAGATAATCCAGAAAATCCAAAAAAAACTCTTGTTGGGATGGGGAAAACAAGACAGAGGGATAACATGGGTTAAATGGGATAAGGCATGCAAATCTGTACAGGAAAGTTGGTTGGGTATTAAGGATTTGAATTTTTTTAACAAAGCATTACTAGGGAAATGAAGATGGAGGCATGACATAGTTAAGGAGGGGCAATGAAAAGATATCATAGAGTTTAAGTATGATAGTAGTACAAACTGGTGTAGCAGGGACCATAAGGAATCAATGTGGTGAAGGAATATTAAAAAAGTAACCAGTTAAGAAGGTGAAGACAACTGAAATGAGATTAACATGGAGTGGCAATTAGGAAATGGTTCCAAAATCAACTTTAGGCATGATAAGTGGGTTGAGGAAGACAATTTAGCCAAGGTTTATCCAAGGATATGCAAAAACTGTTCAAGTTTTGACACCACAGTAGGTGAGATGAGACAATGGATTAATGGGATGGGTATGGAAGCTAACTTGGACAGAATTTAGTATGATTATAAAGAGTATGATGAATGTTATATCCTTAAAATGACAAATTATTTTGTATGAATTAAAAACTTAGATCACATATAAAGTGATCAGGAAGTGAGTTTAAGAGGTAGAAAATGAACATTGTTTTCAGTCAATGCATGAAATACGTTATTATATTTTTAGGTTGATCATTAAAGTCTTTCTTTTTTTCAAAATATATATATATATATATATATATATAAATTTAAGTAAACTTATACGAAGAGTTACTAAAGAAAAGTTATTTTTTCAACAAGAAATAATTAGCCATAAAAATTAATAAATTTTGTGATAAAAATAATTTGCCCACAAAATTTTACTACCAATTAATTATATTCTAAACGTGAGATAATTGAAATTTTAATAGTTAATTAAATATTAATTTATAAATTATTTCTTAATAATAAAAACTAATTTAGATATTGATAATTTTTTTAATCATTATAATAATATTTAATTTAGTTATTATAGTGACTAATTATTTTTTATCTTTAAAATTAATATTTATTTAATAATTTTTTTAGTAAATAGTATTTATATGACCCACTATAAGAAAAAAATTTTAACGGGAGTTTATTTTTACATTATTTAAGGTTAAAACCTCTATTAAGTCATTTACCCAAGGTTGCAATTTTCCTTGCTAAACCATCCATGGGGAACGTGTTCTCCGGGGTTTTTTTAAATCTTAGGAAAAGCTTTTCAGAACCCCTGTTAAATATCATGGGTTTAAGAACCTCTGTAAAATACCATGGTTTTCAAAACCTCCATAAATACCATGGGTTTAAAAACCTCCGTAAAATAGCATGTGTTTAATAACCTCCGTAAAATACTAACATAAGTAAAATACCACGAGTTTCAAAATTTTCGTAAATTGACTTGCCATTTGAAATAACCTTCAACCCTATTTTTCACAATCTTTAACGATATTCCTGACTTCTCTCTTCCACTGTAGACACACTACTCTCTGACACAGGTTCAATGGCCGTCAACGGCAGTCCTAACAAGGAATCACAATTCAGCCACACTTATGTCTATTATATTTAAGGAAAAGAAACATTAAATAAGACACTATCTTCTTCTTACTCCAATATTGCTTCTTCCATCACCTTATTGCCTCAACTTGGGTCACAAGCCATTGTTACCTAACTCGACAACAACTTATGTTTATCACTGCTTTATATATCCTAAATAATTGCATTATCTATCAGATGTAGGCTTCAAAGTCATGTGTGTTCTTGGCTAAATATTGCAAGGACATATTGCGATGAGAAATTAACTTTATCACTTCTCACTTTCAGAGTGAATTAATTATTAGATCTATTTTAAAATAAAAACCTTAATATAAAATATTTCAAAATTATGAGAATTAAATCTTAACAATTAGAATTAAAAATAAAATTGCACATAAAATATATGTACATCAAAAGCTAAAACAAAATAAGTCAAGTTTTTTGAAGTATGAGCTCGTAACAAAACAAAACTAGGAATTATATTAACCAACTACCATCAATCATAAAAAAATATGCAAATACTGTTGAAATACTTAATATCGAAGATTAGTTGTTGATATACTTATTATCCAAGGTTATTTTGCAGAGTTTTTAAAATAAATTTTTGAAACTTTAGAAAACTTATTTGTAATGTAAAATTACACTTCCAAAATTTTAGAGAATATAGTTATAAAATATATTAAAACTATGTAGTTTTTAATCATTTATTTATAAATATATTTAATTTTATTTATTTATTGAAGTTTGAAAAATATGGAGTGTTTTATTGAGGTTCTACAATAAATCTTTAGAATTTAACGAAGATTAAAAAAACCTCTGTTAATTTGCTGAGGTTTTAAAAAAAATCTTTGGAATTTAACGAAGGTTAAAAAACCCACTGTTATTTTGCTAAGGTTTAAGAATAAACTTTTGAAATTTAACGAAGGTTTAAATAACCTCCGTTTTTTTTTTCTGAGGTTTTAGAATAAACCTTTGAAATTTATTGAAGGTTAAAAAACCTCCGTTATTTTGCCGAGGTTTCTGAATAACCTTTAAAACTTAACAAAGGTTAAAAAAACTCCGTTAATTAAATCAATTCCTAGGGTTATATCAACCTCCACTAAATAACCTCAGTTAAAATATTTTTTTATGTAGTTATAAAAGCATACTTGGTACCTGATATGATTCCAATAACAAGATAGAGATGTTTCATAGACATGTTATGGAGTCAACTTGAGTTGGCATATGAATAGGCACTTTTCTAGAATTGGACCAATGTTCTTTCATTCAAGAACTCACCAAATCTTAAACCACCAAACCAAAACTCATGTATAAACCCAATTCTTGTCAAATGAACCGATTGAAATGTACAAGAATGTAAAAGCACCGATTAAAACTACCTAGAAAGCAAAAGAAACGAACAAAAGCATGAAAGAAAGCTATTGAACCGATTAAAATTGCTAACAAATGAAATGAACCGAACAAAACAATAAATGGAACAAATGAACCGAACAAAAGTGCAAGAAAAGCCTAAGACATGTTTCTAGAGTTTATTTTGGACATGGAAATGGATGAATAAGATGGAAGGGATGAATAAAGATGCTTTACATAAGAGGTATCTTTAGGTTTCCCTCTTAGCACCTTCCTAAAGCCTATATTTAAGCATTTTAAAGTTTATACAAAAGATACTACAAAAAGAGAAAACATTTGACCACTACTTCCTAATTCCTTAAATTTGCTCCTTGTAATCCTTTGAGGTGAAAAGCATGATGAGCGAATATCTTTTTGAGCATCTTCATCTTCGGCTTTTTCTTCTTGAGCTTGATCTCCATCATACTCCCCGAGTTGAATAGAATTTGACCACGAATTCTGGAGACCTAAAGAAAAAGGAGTTAGATCATTGATATTAAATGTATGACTACCAATGAATGTATCAGGCATATCTAACTCATAAGCATTATTATTAATCCTCTTTAGTACTTGAAAAGGTCCATCTCCACGAGGCATAAGTTTGGACTTCCTTTGAGTAGGAAAACGATCTTCCCTCAAGTGAAGCCAAACCCAATCACCCACATCAAACAATAATGCTTTCCTCCTTTTGTTGGCAATTTCAGCATACTTGCCAACCTTCTTCTCAATTCGTAACTTGATGTCATTATGCAATTGTTTTATAAAAGAAGCCTTTTCATCCCCATCTTTGCATAATACATCATCAAGTATTGGAATAGGAAGAAGATCAAGAGGTGTTAAGGGATTAAACTCATAGACAACCTTAAAAGGAGAATGTGAAGTGGTAGAATTTACTACACGATTATAAGCAAATTCAACATGTGGTAGTAAATCCTCCCAAACCCTTGGATTCCCGAAAATAAAGCATCTCAACATTTGTCCCAAGGTTCGATTGACCACTTCGGTTTGACCATCGGTTTGGGGGTGACAAGTAGTAGAAAATAAAAGTTTTTGTACCAAGTTTCCCCAACAAGGTCTTCCAAAAGTGACTCAAGAACTTGGAATCTCTATCGGAAACTATACTTGTAGGAAGTCCATGTAAACGAACCACGTCCTTGAAGAAGAGATTTGCAATGTGACATGCATCATCCACTTTGTGGCAAGGAATAAAATGTGCCATTTTTGAAAAACGATCCACTACCACAAAGATGGAATCCTTACCCTTTGATGTCTTGGATAATCCTAAGATGAAATCCATAAATATATCAACCCAAGGCATTGAAGGGATAGGAAGAGGGGAATATAACCCATGGGGTTGCACCCTAGATTTTGCCTTACGGCAAGCTATACATTTATCACACAAACTATGAACATATTTTTGCATATGAGGCCAAAAGAAATGCTCATGTAATACATCCAAAGTTTTTGCAACCCCAAAATGTCCCATTAATCCTCCCTCATGTGCTTCTCTAACAAGAGATAGTCTAATAGAGCTTTGGGGCACACAAAGGCGTTTTCCTTTGAAAAGAAAATCATCTTGTATAAAAGAATCTTTATGTCCACCCTTAGCACACTCTTGATAGATAAGAGAAAAATCAAGGTCATCACGATAAAGATCCTTAATATGATCAAACCCAAGAAATTGGGAACCTAAAAGATTAAGCAAGGCATAGCGTCTAGAAAGAGCATCGGCCACAACATTAATTTTTCCTTGCTTATGTTTGATCACATAAGGCAATTGCTCAAGGAATTCCACCCATTTAGCATGCCTCTTATTGAGCTTGTTTTGGCTTTTCAAATATTTAAGAGATTCATGATCACTATGAATCACAAATTCTTTAGGAAAAAGGTAATGTTGCCAAGTAAACAAAGCTTTAACAAGTGCATATAATTATTTATCATAAGTGGAATAGTTGAGATGACTACCTTTCAATTTCTCACTAAAATAAGCTATGGGGTGACCCTCTTGAAGGGAGAACAACCCCAATGCCTATACTTGAAGCATCACATTCTATCTCAAATGTTTTAGCAAAATTAGGAAGGGCTAAAATGGGAGCATTAGTCAATTTTTCTTTTAAAACATCAAAAGCGTGTTGTTGTGCTTCTCCCCATTTAAAAACCACATCCTTTTTCACTATATCATTGAGAGGTGCGGCTATTGTACCAAAGTTAGGCACAAATCTTCTATAAAAAGAAGCAAGGCCATGAAAACTTCGGACATCATTCACATTGGTAGGGATTGGACAATTTTGAATGGCTACCACCTTAGATTGATCTACATGCACCCCTTTAATACTAACAATAAACCCTAGGAATTCTATATGATCAAGTGCAAACATACATTTAGCAAGGTTAGCATACAAATGTTCTTTCCTAAGGGTTTCTAAGACTTGTCTAATGTGCATCTTATGGTCAAACAAAGACAAGCTATAAATGAGGATATCATCAAAATAAACAACAACAAACTTGCCAATGAATGGTCTTAAAACATGATGCACGAGGCGCATGAATGTACGTGGTGCATTAGTTAAACCAAATTGCATAACTAACCACTCATATAAGCCAAAGTTGGTCTTAAAAGCAATCTTCCATTCATCACCCGGTTTTATACGGATTTGATTATACCCACTTTTGAGATCAATTTTGGTAAAAATTTGGGAACCTTGCAATTCATCCAACATATCATCAAGCCTAGGGATGAGATGCCTATACTTAATTGTAATGTTGTTTATAGCCCTACAATCGGAACACATCCTCCATGTTCCATCTTTTTTAGGGACAAGTATAATAGGCATGGCACAAGGACTCATACTATCTTGAACCCACCCTTTATCAATCAACTCCTCTACTTGTTGGCGAATTTCCCTTGTTTCACTTGGGTTGGTCCTATATGCGAGACGATTTGGTAAAGAAGATCCCGGAATTAAATCAATTTGGTGCTCAATCCCTCTTAAAGGTGGAAGTCCCTTAGGAGGATCTTGAAACACATCATGAAATTCCTTTACCAAATTATCCAAACAATAGGGACTATCCTCAAGGCTTTCTAACGTAAGAGGTCTAGGAAGAGCTAAAAAAATAGGAGTGTGAGAAACTATTTCCTTTTGGACCTCACGGCTAGAAATAAGAAGGGTTTTCTTAGAACTCTTTTCGGTTTCACTCTCCCTCTTTTTTTTCATAAGAATTTGGTCCTCATGGACTTCCCTTGGAGAGAGAGATTTTAAAATGACCTTGTGACCATGGAAATCAAAAGAAATTTTATTGGTAAAGCCATCATGAAAAACTTTTCTATCAAATTGCCATGGCCTTCCCAAAAGAACATGTGTAGCTTCCATGGGCACAACATCACACAAGACCTCATCTTAGTATTTTCTTATAGAGAAATTTATGAGGACTTGTTTGTTAACTATGATTTCGCCCACCTCACTAAGCCATTGTAACTTGTAGGGCTTTGTATGAGAGATAATAGGCAAACCAAGCTTCTCTACTACTCTTGTACTAGCCACATTTGCACAACTACCTCCATCCACTATTAAAGAACAAATGTTGTTGTCAATGAGACATCTTGTATGAAAAATATTTTCCCTTTGACTTTCATCAAAGGGTTGTAAAACTTGACCAAGAAGTCGTCTCACAACCAACAAATCTCCTTCAAGGGGACTTTCGCTTTCATGCTCACTTGTTGCCCTAGAATGAGAAGAATGCCTAGATGAATCGGAATCATGCTCACTAACTACAATGCCATTATGCACAAACATATTCCTTTTAGAAGGACAATTAGAAGCAATGTGACCATAACCCAAACATTTAAAGAATTTTTTACTAGACGATTTGATTGGAGATTTAGGAGTAGAAGTGGAAGGCCTAGACTCCTTAGGTTTGAAAGAAGAATCCTTAGAAGGAAGTTTTGAAAAAGACTTTTTATTTTTCCAAGAGTTGTTGTAGTAACCATCATTGGGAGAGTTTTTAAAAGCATTTCTTTTAGCAATTTGGGCTTCCACCTTCATTGCAAGATGAACCAAAGATCCCAAAGATGAATACTCTTGAAGTTCAACAACATATTGAATATCCCTTCTTAGGCCACTTACAAACCTAGCTATCATAGCTTCCTCACTCTCTTTCAAATTAACTTGAAGTAAAAGCGTTTCTAACTCTTTAAAATAGGCATCCACTCTTAGTGTGCCTTGTTGAAACCGTTGGAGCTTCAACATGAGGTCTTTTCTAAAGTGTGGTGGCACGAATCTAAAGCGCATACACTATCAAATCGTTCCAAGAGACCACGGGAGGTCTCTTGTTATAACAAACGTCAGTTACAAGGCTATGCCACCATTTCATGGCATAATCTACAAATTCTAGGGTGGCTATCTTCACCTTTTGGTCCTCCTCAACCTCATAGGTGTTAAAAATTTGTTCGCATTTAGCCTCCCATTCTGAATACAAATTAGGATCACTATCACCACTAAAACTAGGGACTTTTACAAAAGGAGCTTGAGGCTTGGTCTCTTGGTGATGTCTTTGTTCACGGTGGTGGCTTCCCCCATTGAAATGATGACGATGCCTCCTTCTTCAAGTATCCTCTCCATGGCTGTGAGCAGTTGAAGAATCCTTGGAAGAATGCCTAGGAGAATTTTTTCTACCATGAAAAGAATGGGAAACTCTTTCTTACTTCAATTCAACATTTGCCATTCGTTCTTCCAATCTTTGCAATGCTTCATCCTTTTGAGCAAGAGCCTTCTTTGCTTCTTTTAACTCATTAAGAACATAAGCCTTATGAGTAGAGTGTGGCTTTGAAGATTCAGCACTTGAATATGTATCCATTAGAAAAGGAAAACAACAAACACAAGAGCAACCAATGTTAAGAAAACAATGTTAGCAAAAAACAATTATAACAAAGTGCCGAAAAGTAAAAGGCACTCAAATCACTCTAAGAAAGAATACTTCCTTTAACCAATCTGCTCTTGAGGCCTTAGTAACCTCCAATGAAAGATGTCAAAGCAAAAACACTCAATCTCAAAGCCAAGCACCACAAAACCAAAGAACAAACAAAGACAAACAAGAAAAGGTGTAAACAAGAAAGGCTACACAAAAGGAGTACAAGAGTTATGACAAACAAAAAGAATAGTGAAGAAAAGAGAAGCAAGAAAATAAGGTACTCAATGAAAAGGAAGGTACACAAAAGAAACCTAGAGAAAAGCACTAGAATAGATGAAGAAAACAAAAACAGAACTACTGAAAAAAATATTTTTGTGCAAACTGTGCGTGACTTCACAGATTTATCTGGAATTGTATAAAGCGAACTGGATTATGAAATTGTAACCACAGAAAGTTCAAGATCTTATCTCAACAATGGCACTGGAATTACACAAAAACAGTAAGCCAATTAATTGCGATAAATTTTGCAAAATCACTGCCAGATTACCATATATTTTTTGGCAGAATTACACACTGAACGTATTTCATTTATAATTTTTTTTGTACTTGGAATTTGGATGTACTACTATTTTCTACTTTTTTATAACACTTTGAAGAACTCAAATCCAGAATTTCAGAAATTTCCAGTAAGCAAATAAATTGCAATAAATCGAAACAGTCAGCACGTTTTCAAGAAAGCAGAGGAACCTTAACAGGAATGAAAAACTGAATTAAGAACTAGCAAAGACATAATAGAAATGATGTTTAAGAACTTGTATAGGTCTATTACACAAGTATGAACTCAATACTAAAAAGAAAAGGCACCAAAGGATCAAGAAACAAACACATAAAACTGTTCTGAACACAAAATCAAGAAACAAAAATAACAACAAAAGGAGCACATAGAATTGATAACATTTGTTGGAGAAACATGACTTTGACAAAACTTATAAGGATTCAAAAATCAAAATGACACAAACACAATGTAATAACAAAAGAAAAACAGCAAGAAATACCCAAAAATAAACCTAAAACAGAAAGATAACAACAAGAATGTAAAGTTCTTGAATTAAAAGTGCCAAAACAACTCAAACACAAACAAGAACAAACCTAAGACACATGATACCACATGATATGATTCCAATAAAAAGATAGAGATGTTTCATAGACATGTTATGGAGTCAACTTGAGTTGGCATATGAATAGGCACTTTTCTAGAATTGGATCAATGTTCTTTCATTCAAGAACTCACCAAATCTTAAGCCACCAAACTAAAACTCATGTATAAACCCATTTCTTGTCAAATGAACCGATTGAAATGTACAAGAATGTAAAAGCACCGATTAAAACTACCTAGAAAGCAAAAGAAACGAACAAAAGCATGAAAGAAAGCTATTGAACCAATTAAAATTGGTAACAAATGAAATGAACCGAACAAAACAAGAAATGGAACAAGTGAACCGAACAAAAGTGCAAGAAAAGCCTAAGACATGTTTCTAGAGTTTATTTTGGACATGGAAATGGATGAATAAGATGGAAGGGAGAAGAGAACTTATGTGGTTAGAGTCCTTGGAGAGGAACACGCCACTTGGAGGATGCAAAGCTCCAAGATGAGTGTAGATGCCGCCACTTGAGGCTCCAAGATTGCTCTCAAGATAAGACTAGGTAAGAGAAGACACAAGTCTCTCAATCACTCACCAATTTGGGAGAATTTCTGCACTCAAAATATCAAATCTGTATGTAGAAGGACTCAAGCCCTCCTTATATAGGAAGAGGACTGGTCATGAAGTACAAGAAGCTTACACAAGAAGCTATCCAAAAGGTCCCTTGCAAATCTCCCACTTTCTAGCGCCTAAAGTGAGTGATGAAGGGTCAACTACTAGAATGTTCTAAAACTAATATCTAAAGATGCTTTATATAAGAGGTATCTTTAGGTTTCCCTCTTAGCACCTTCCTAAAGCCTATATTTAAGCATTTTAAAGTTTATACAAAAGATACTACAAAAAGAGAAAACATTTGACCACTACTTCCTAATTCCTTAAATTTGCTCCTTGTAATCCTTTGAGGTGAAAAGGATGATGAGCGAATATCCTTTTGAGCATCTTCATCTTCGACTTCTTCTTCTTGAGCTTGATCTCCATCAGTACCTAAAGAGGAATAACGACGTAATACCCAAATTTCCCATATTTACTTTGGATCTTCTTTTGTGCCTAGAAAAAGCGCAAACTTTTAGCATTAAAATATAATATTTTAACATTGAAAAACTGTAGGAGGCGAGCAATGTGGAGTTGTAGAAGAGATGTATATGATTCAGTAAAGTGGGAGTTTATTTATTATATGTTAGGTAGGTTGGATTTTTGTGATAAGTGAATCCAGTGGATTAAAGCTTGTCTGGAATTTGCTACTGTTTATGTTCTTATTAATGAGAGCCCGACTAAGAAATTCTCTCCTCTGAAAGGCTTGAGGCAAGGTGATCCTCTTGCCTAATTTTTGTTTCTTATAGGGGCTGAAGGATTGGTTGGGGTTTCTAGAAATGCTGGTGAGATAGGTTTCCTAGAGAGTTTAGAGGTTGGAAGCAAGAAGGTCAGGGTCAATATGCTTCAATATGCAGATGATACACTGTTTTTCTGCCAGACGAATATTAAAAGTGTGTTTACCATTAAGGTTATTTTAAGCTATTTTGAGTTGGCTTATGGTTTAAAGGTGAATTTCTTGAAAAGCAGCATTGGAGGTGTGGGGATTGATTTGTTTATGATCTAGGGGTTTGCATCTATTCTTAATTGCGATGTGATGAACACACCTTTCAAATATCTAGGTATGTCAGTAGGGGGTGTCATGAGAGAGAAGCTTTTGGGGATGGTGTGTTTTGGGATAAGGTTTGCGAGTCCCGGGAAGTCGATGGGTTTGGTTAAATTAACATCAAGCTTTTTAATTTGGCCTTGTTAAGAAAATGGATTTTTCGGTTGGGTTCTAATAAGGGTGGTTTTTGGAAGGAGTTTTTAAAGTCTAAATATGGAGGTTGGAGAAGCTTGAAAGAGGGTGGGGAAAACAATAAAGATTCCCTCTGATGGAGAAATTTGAAGCCGATTTGGAAGTTGGAAGATTGGGGTAGGAGTTTTGAAGACCGCTTTGTTTGGGAAGTTAGGAGGACAAGTGGATGGGTAATGAAGCCTTAAAGAGTAAATTTCCAAGGCTTTTCTCCCTTAAGGGTTCTAAAAAAGCTTCATTGGATTGTGTGGGACTCGGGTTAACAATGGGTGGGAGTGGAATTTGGTTTGGGGAAGGAGTCTTTTTGTCTGAGAGAAGAACTAGGTCGATCAGTTTTTGAAAGTGGTGCAAGACTGTTGATGACTTTCTACCGCAAGTGTACCGCGTTGTCAGAAGTAATAATTTGTCCCTGAGGACGGATATTGATCCCACAAGGAACAATTGAATTATCAAGTACAAAGAATTAGTTGCTTTAAATTGGAAAAATAGGGATTAGGTTTCATTTTTCTCACTCTCATGTATTTTGATTAGCATATTAACATTAAGTTCTTTGGTTGAAACTGATGCCCATAGAAATATCATTTATATCGATTTCTCGCATATAAAATTATTAAGAATGTTTCCTAAATATCAATTTCTCACATATTTATAAAAAAAAACATAGAATCACACTCAGACGTTAATGGCAATTAACATTTCAAGTCTATTTCTAGCACTTAAATATGTTAAGTATTGTTGTTTAGGTCAGAACCCTAAAAAACCTTTCAGTCACATTTAAGATTCTCAAACTGTCACAATTATTTAGAAGCAAAACAACAATACCAATAATGAATCAAGAACATAATATTATATCATATTTAGATATCACCTAAATACATAAGAGTTTGAACAGATTACTCTCAATTCAAAAGGGTAGAATTATCCACGCATACTTCTAGCACATTCCATTCTCCCAATTGGTTACAAATCACTCAATAGTGTTTTCCTCTCAATCTGCCACTTTATGGTTGTGCCTCTGTCACCCTTTTAACCTAATTTACTAGGGTTTGAAGACTTTCTGCGTCGCGTTGAAGGGCTTAATGATTAAAACATAAAATGACCCAATTTGTCTGACGCATTCACGCTCAAGTGAGTAAATTGTTAATTTTTGAAAATTCTTACTGGAGCATTCTCGCTCTAGCGAGAATCTCCGCTGCTGAGTTGGACTTTTCTCCCTCTTTTATGCATTTCGGGCCTTCTAGCTTTCTCCTTTTATCTTATATCATTCTTCTTTAGTCCAAATCTCCATTTTTCCCTAGAAACTTGCAATTAACACAAAATTTTGGAATAAAATGCTCTTATTCAAATAAAGATCATAAAAAATGTAAAAGGTATAAATTCATAAATTAGGGATTATTTTATATGAAAATTTTCAATTAATACTCATAATTGCCTATATTTAATATGAAATGTTACTAAATTTAGACATTTATCAACTATGTGCTTGATTCAGATAAAGTTGATAAGTGGACCTGGAAAGATGTCGCAAGTTTTAAGTTTTCGGTTAAGTCGACTTACGTTTTCCTAAAAGGAGATTCTGAAGGGGAGCATCGACATTTCTTTAAGGTTTTTTCAAGGATTAAAATTTTGCCTTCGGCTCATTCTGTTGCTCGGATGGTATTGGAAAACAAGATCGTAACCAAAGTAAATTTTGTCAGACAAGGGATTGTGGTTGGAGATATATCATGTGTAGCTTGTGTAGGGAAATAAAGGAGGATTTTATTCATCTGTTTTTTTGTTGCCATTTCGCTTGGTCAGTGTGGAGTCTCTATTACGCGTGGTTATGGTTGAGGTCGGTTGATTCTTTTAATCCTCATTTCCATTTTCTACCGTTTAACCTGTGTAATGCTTCTAATTATGTCAATTTAATCTTGAGAAATGTCTGGGTTGCGATTGTTAGTGAAATATGACACGTTAGGAACAAGGTCGTCTTTGAAGGTGGAGTAGCGGATCATTCAGAGGCTTTTTCTTTTGCTCAATTGAAGGTTTGGTCTTGTATATCAATTAAAATTTCATTTGCTTGTTTTTCTTATTTTGATTGACATATTGAACCTTTGGTTTGCCTACGCTCGATTTAGTTTTGGTTTTAGCTTGTTGGTTTATGGTTTTGGAAATCTTGGTAGAGTAATTTGGTAGGCCTTAGAGTTCTTTAGTTGGTTTTCTATTGGTTGACTGTTTTTGGTAAGTTGTATAAGGATTGGTTCACTCTTGAAGTGTTCCATATTTATTTATTTATTTATTATTGTTGATAAAAAAAATACGATAATTTAGAAAAAGTAAAAAATAAAAGTGAAGATGAGACTAAAGTATATACCGGGAGTCAAAATTATGTGGCAATGATGATAAAGAAACCAACTGTCACATAATATAAATTGAAAATTTATTGAATTTAATTTGTTGTAAAAACTTAAATGGCAGTTTTTATTTATTTAGAAAATCTTAAAAAGTTGATTTCTTTTTGATGATTTTTACTTAATGTGAGAATGCATTTTGAATTCAATGTATAAATTTTATACTTGTATACCTTTTAAAAGATCAAACATATATTATACAAATAGTCATAAAAATATTTTTAAAAGAGTTAAATTACTGTTATAATATAGTTTTCTTTAATGTTTAAATTATTCTAATTCATTTAAATTAAAAATATTTATTAATTATTTTTCTAAACAAAAAAAATTCAATAATATATATATATGTGTGTGTATATTTATCTTTTATTGAATTGTATTTATTTTCTGTTTATAATCACCCAATATAATTATATAACTCTTGTAAAATAGCTTGGAGTGTCTATCTTAGTACTTGAGCAGATCCTACATTAGCCCCAAGACGTTGGTCTCTAACTAGAAAAGTAAATGCTTGAGCTTGAGAAGCTTCTGGACCAGTGGGCCCATAAAACTCACTAGGATAAGCGGTATTATTAAACCAGACAAAGCAACAAGCAATAAAACCAAAAATAGATAAAGCACCTAAACTATAAGATAAGTAAGCTTCTCCAGACCATACAAGTGCACGCCGAGCCCATGCAAAGGGTTTGGTTAAGATATGCCAGATTCCACCAAGTATACAAATGGAACCCAACCATACATGCCCTCCAATTATATCTTCCAAATCGTCCACACTAACAATCCATCCTTCGCCCCCAAAAGGTGATTTTAATAAATATCCCCATGGTCTTGTACCTTTCTAATGAGTTTTTTTGTTATTAAAAAAAGACAGTTTTCTTAGGTGCAAGATTAGGATATGCCTTCATTGCAGATTTTGAGGACGAAAAACTTTCTCCTTTTTTTCATATTGCAAGATGATTGATCATGCGTTGACGAATTGTATAGTCTTTTCTGATCTGAAAATTGTTGGCTTGGGTACTTCTAAGGCTGATGTTGCTAATCTAAACCAAAATCATAACACCAAGGTTTGAAGCAGGTCTTCATCCCTAGGGAGTCGCAGACTCATGTGCTCTCTAAGTCTCCCTCTTAGCTTGAGGATGCTACAATGTATGATGCGGCCAATATCATAGATCAAAACCAAGTTGCTTTACTAAGAGAGGAAGACACCTTTGTCAACATGCTCTCTTTGGAGAGTGTAAAGGAAGACACCAATGACTGAACCTTCTGCTACTGTTGCAACTCAGAATAGGGTTTCTCCTAAGAGTTCTTATGCGATTGCTGGAGATTCTCCTTTGGTGGCGGTTTCTTCCGCTGTTAAAGCTTAGCACGCTGCTTCTACCAGCCCTAAAAGACATGTTATATCTTCCTCTACTAATAACGCTATGTCTTTCCACAATCCTTTTTCTTTTTTGGCAGGTTTGGAGAATGAAATGACACCCAATTTCTAAACACAAGCTGAGATGATTTTGCTTGAAGATATTTCTCCTCACTACCTAAATGATGTTACTCAAGGTGTTGTTGTTAGTCCGAACACTCATGTGTCTTTTGATATTGTTGTTTTTGATGTGTCTAAGGCTATTATGACTCGAATACTTGCTTCTCATGTGTATGTTGAGATATTGCTCTGGAGCCTGACGTTGCTCCTCCTTTACACTACAAAAAAAGGTTGTATATCGTGGCAGTGATTTTTGTATACAATGGCATTTATGAACGCCACAATATACGCGTGCGACGGTTTTCCAAATTGCTATAGAACTTGCTGCCACAAAGTTTAATATGGCAGTCTTACGCTACTCGCCACAACACCCGTCATTTTAACACTTTGTTTAAGGTGGCGGTTTTTATATGTATTTAGTGTCAGTCATAATTGTCGCAATTTATTTCTTTGAAAATGATTTTATCACAAAACACGACATATATAAACGTCATTATATAAGGTATAACGTGATGTTTTTAACTATCAGTATTATAATAAAATTGTAAAACTAATACGTCGGTTTTAACTGACATAATTTTAATTCTAAATAAATGGAATTCAGCCACCACTTTTTTATAATCTGGTTTGCATAATTAAACTAAACATAATATATTTTCATAATAAAAAAATAAAATACTAATATAATGAAATACTAAATAAAGTTATAGGCATCCATTCATTGCATTGAAAATTAAAACACACATAATTGTTTAAAAGTTGATACATAATTGAAAATTAAAGCACACATAATTGTTCAAACTATTACAACATGTTCATCCCTAATTAGTTTTTCTTGCAACACTAGATCTTATTACTTGATTAGGTGATGGAGCATAACTTCCAACATCTGGTGTTCGAAATAAATAATAAATAATTTCAAGTTAATAATTTTCAATGTTTATAATTATAAAATAAAAGACATCAAGAAATATTTAAATATATTAATACCTCATTGACAAATGCATGAACCAATATATGTTAATTGTATCAAAATGTTCTGGAACATCTTTTTTGGAAGCAATATATGCAAGCAAAGTTTGCATTTGATTTTTCATAGTTGCAAGCTCACTTTCCATTTGAACTACCTTATCCTCCACATTTGATGAAGTTGAACTAGAGAAAGCATAATTCATACATCTTATCCTTGTTGTTGATCTTTTAAAAGCAAGGTTGGGACAAGCTCCATATGATGGTCCTCTAACTCGACCTGAATGATCCTTATCAAATATGGCACCAATTGGATCTTCTAGAGATATATCTCAAGCAGTTTTTGAACTTGTCAACATTAGCTCATCAATTTTTTCCTAAATAAAATTGAAAATAATGATCATTATTGTCAAAAGAACATACTTGTCAGACCTAAATATATTATGAAAGAAGTTCCAAAATAATGTTATGAATCAACACCATTAAGCATACAAGATATCACCATCAACCTTATCAAACTAGCAATTCAACAATTTAAACCAACAATTAAATTGTAATATTAGACCAACAATGAACATCCAATTTCAGACCAACAATGAACCACCAAAATTGTTATCTATAATACCAATTCATTATCTAATACTTACAATAAAAAAAATATATCATGATTAATATATCATCATCAAAACATCAAACATTTCAGAACACTAATGAACCTTATCAGACCAACAATTTTTGTTCCTGCCGGTTGACTTGCCCCGTCGGTTGACCCTAGCAACTGGTGCCTCCCTTCAATCTTGACTGAGAAGCATGCCTTCTTGATCAAGAAATCTCTCACCTGCAAAGACAAAAAGGGGCGCCCTAGCGGCCATTTGCACTCCAACGCTCAAGTAAGTATTAGGGCAAAGAAACACCAAGTGTGTATATTAGCTTCAGTCTTAGAAACTGCGTACCTTACTAAGGTTCTTGGCACCCTTTATATAGGCTGAAACTAGGGTTCGCCTTTGTGTCGTTACCCTTGCCTAGGGTTCTTTGGAGAATGTCCTTGCGCTGATATTCATATAATCTTAGCGTATCTAGCACATAAACTTCCCTTAACTGGAGTGCAACATATAACAGAGTGGTCGCTTGGGTACCAACTTGTGCACCTAATCTCTATCGCCATCTACTTCGTGGGTGCCCTAAGTATTCACGTGCCATGCATGCAGTTTTCCCTGGAAACCCTAACCCTAACCCTAATGGGCCTTAACGCCTCCTAGGATTATCCACGTGTGTTGTGCCTCCATGCGTCACACATACCACGTGCATGGATCCCTCACGACTTAGGCTTCCCTCATATCTCATGTCTTTAACTACTAACTTATCATGACTCTAGGGTCCACCTTAGGTGGCCCTGTACATCGTTCAGATGACCGATGTCCGATCCTCTCCCTCTACCAGCGAGGTTCAATATCGATCTCCAACATCGGGCTTAGGGTAGTAATATCAAAGACTAACCAAACCCCTGTTGAACCAAGTGTGTTCAAGCTTTGAAGAATCCAAACCCTTTGATGGTTGATGAAAGGCTGGATGTGCTTGTTGTTGTTGAGCTGTCTTTAGAGAGGATCTGGGGTAGATTAATTGTATATATCCACTTTTGGTTGAATCCAAAGCATAAGCATTCTCAAACCTTTTAATTGAAAAGTATTTTTCAAACAAAGTGAAAAACAACATGTTGTTTTGTCGAAACAACCGATTGTTTTATACTTAGGTGTTTTTAGAAAGGTTGAAAACTGTTTTTAATGGTTGACTTGCTGTCAAACCAAAACAACTGATTGATTCGTGGAAACAACCGATTGTTTGTTTTGGGACCATAACAGAAAACTGTTTTGTGCTTGACTGAGCATTAAATATTTTTACAACTGTTTACGCTCCAGTTTTTAATGCTTTGACCAATCTTTAAATGCAATTAATAGTTTGTTAAGATTATGCAACAAACAACTTTGTTTTAATACAAAAAAACATATTTGAGTTTTTCAACAGTTTTTGAGCTTTTGAAAGATTGAGACTGCTTAGAGATTGCATTGATCAAAGAGTGTGAGATAGGATTTTCATCTTGTATTGATTTCAGATTTATTCTGTAACAAGTGTAATCCTTTGTACTTTGAAAGAAACTCTGTGTCTATAGCTGAGAAGTGATGTGTGTTCTTGAGGGGATCAAGATCAACATTCTTAGAGGTGTTGTGCTGGACCAAAGGAAGTGTGTGTCTTTAGGGGATCAAGGTCACTTCTTTGGTTGTGTTATAAGTGATCTAGGGTTGATTGCTTAGTGGATTCTCCAGTGGTTTCTGAGAAGACTGGATGTAGCTCTGGGTTAAGAGTGAACCAGTATAAACCTCTGTGTGCATTCTCTATCCTTAATCTCTTTAAATTCAGTTTTTATTTTTGTAAACATGTATAAACAACCGATTGTTTCTACGAAACAACCGATTGTTTTTCTGGTGCTGTGCTTATTTGCTTTGTGTTTTGGCAAACTGAATTCTGATTCAAGTATTTCTCGAAGTGATTTCATTTTAGACTTAAAAGTTTGCGAAAACCCTCTTTAAAACATTCACCCCCCTCTGTTTAAAGTCATACTTTCTAACAACACCTGGTAGGTGCGTCTGGGGCCCACTTCACGTGGCTCCCTTCCATTACCAAGCATCGGTGCGCGATGTCTAAGGTTAGCCTCTTAGTCGTTGACCGAGGACTGGTCGGAACATTGGCCCCTAGTCTCGAGCTTAACTTATTTTAGTGAAGAGACTAAGTGATCGCGTTGCGCGAGCTACGTGGCACTGAGTAACGGGCGTGAGCAGTACGCCGAAGTGACATCTCATCATTCTTCGCTAATCTACGCACACGTGTGACAATCGATGGCTGGGACTTGTTGGCACTCGAACTTCTTCGTGCACTATTCAAACACTTTAACCCTTGAGTTCCCACCATTGTTTCATTACTTTCACTTATCCGAACCTTCGCCTAGCATTCTGCAACCAAACGTTCTCTTTTCTTTCCTCTGAATCTCAAACCCTCGAATCTCAACATTCTAAAGGTATGATTTTTGTACCGATCCGTCCTCGGGCGTTGACCAAAGTCAACATAGTGGGACCCATCAGGGGCGCTATGAAGTAAGCAAGGGAGTTGACCGGCCTCGGGCGTTGACCTGCCTCGGGCGTTTCCCGGGTTTGGTACCAGGAATGTGCCTATGCCAGGAGAGTGTCCCCCAAGATACCCACGGGTAGGAGTGACCATGGAGGAGGCGACATAGTAAGAGGCGGCACGGTAGGGGCGTGGAGGCCTTGGGCCTCGGCACCCCACACAGTAATGATAGACGAGAAAGGTGGCTTCCAAGCCATACCCCCAGTTCCAGCAGGGAGAGACCCAACTCACGAGGGATCCGTGCATGAGGTGTGGGGATGCGGTAGTACGCGCCACCGTTGGAAAGCCACTGGGACAGAGACGACCCATGAGAGGGTCACGTCCCAGGGGGTGATCTGCATGCATGGCACGTGAGGAAGGCATAAGTACTCCCAGGGCGAATGACTAGGAGCTTGAGAGCATGAGTTGGCACCCAAGCAGTCACCCCCGCGCATCATGCACTCCAGTAGAGTTACCTTGCACACTGGGTTTCCCTAAGTTTGGGCTACAGTGTCACGAGGTAGCACGCACGGGCATGCATAAGTCAGAGGTAGACACGTTGCAGAAACACGGGAAAGGTATATAAGGCTTTGCTACAAACAGGCTAAGGTACGTTTTCACACTTTACGCACAAGTGAACTTAAAGTAAGAGAATTCAGTTACGCACTTCTTGAGCACTGAGTTTATGGTGTTCTGCGACGAGAAGTGTAACGGTGTTTTCCACCACAACTAACTTGACTGTCGGAGTGCAAACGACCGTGAGGGCGCCCATTTGTCTCTCTGTTTCAGGTGATCGCTGAAGGTAGAAGGTGAAGTTGGAACGAGAACGAAGGAGTCCTAGAAGCGCAGTTCCTAGCTACGCGCAAAGGTGATCAAAGTCAACCGGCGGGAACAGTTTTTATTCACCCATTGCTTTGTAATTTATGATTTCGTTGCTCGTAACATTCTTATGACTGCCTGGGACTGTTTATGATTTCTGTATTTTTCTGTGCATCCATTTCTATTGTTTATGCTCCAAGTCTCTGTTTTCTGGGTTTCTCTGGTTTTATCAAGTAAGGCCACTTTCATCCTTCTAAGGTTCCTCTTTTTCTTCCTCTTTTTAGCTTTCCAATCCGAGATGACCAAACGAGCAAAATGATTTCCCGAACTGGCTTCTCCTTCGGATTCTAACTCCACTTCGACTTCGTTATTGTCCCCCGTTCCACCTTCTTCCCCAGTTCCCCCCTCCTGCCTCGTTCTACAAGTCTCTATACCGCTGGGCACCGACGAACCTTTTAGAGGAAACATCCACCTTTACTACCCTTAAAAGCATAGCGGCCTATAGGAAGAAGCAATCATGCCATCCATCGCGTGTCTTTGGCAAAGACCACGATAAGTACGTGCGGATGGTGGCTTGTCGCAAGGGGGAACCGGTATGTTCTGACGAAGCCTCCGACCCCGAAGGTCCTTTCTACTTCATTTATTCCACCCTCTTCCGAAGATTGGGGTTTTGGTTACCCTTCACCCCTTTCGAGCGCAAGTTGCTGACCGAGGTGAATGTTGCCCCCGCCCAACTGCACCGTAACAGTTGGGCGTTCGTGAGAGCCTTTGTCATTCTTTGCTGCAGCCTCGGCCTCACACCATCCGTCGACGTCTTCCTTTATTTCTTCGAGGTCAAAGACCCAGGGAAAAATTTGTGGGTCAGCTTTAATGGTGTGGCTGGGAGGGTACTCTTAACACTCTTCCAGTAGTGGTACAAGGGTTTTAAAAAGTTCTTCAAAGTTTGCAGCAATCAGAGGGACCCCTCTCTTTTAGATGGGTTTCCCTTGTATTGGACAGAGAAACCAAACCTTCTAAGAGCCCAGAGTCCTGAGGATCTTTCCCCTCAGGAGCGAGGTGTATGCGAGCTTCTTTCTGGGCTCTCTACCCCTTTGAACACTTTGGAGCTACTCAAGCGTGAGTTTAGCCCCGAAGATCTCGAAACCTACATTGGTACTCCCTTGTTCTCATGCCCCCTATTTTAACCCATTTTTGTCTGCATACATGTCCTATTTACTCACTCCCGCATCTACTTGTTGCTTTCACACAAATATGGGTTTCAATAAAGATAAGAAGAAAAAGTTGGCCGACCTCTAGGCCAAGCAAAGGGCGGCTGCTACAGGGGCGAGCCTTTCGATGCCCCTAACTCCTTCATCATCGGCTGCGCCTGCTTCCCAACCCACCAATCTGACCCCACCGCCATTGAGCTTAGAGGAGGAGTAGCGGTAGAGTCGGATGACGAAGATACTTGCACCGGACTGGTCTTCAAGCGACCGAGGGTGGGCGTGACCGTGGCGCCTTCTGCCACTCTCTCGGCTGGTACCCCGACCTTCATAGATCACCCCCCCTAGCGCCTCCTCCCCCCTTCAAGTTGTTGCTCTCGAGGGTGGGGGAGAGAGTGCTTCCGGGGGCCAAGAGACAGACTCTTCCCCGCCACTTCCTTTGCTGCTAAAAAAGGCACTCAGTCGCTTCCAAAGCCAAGAGGTGGAGGGCTTAGTTGACAATCTCCTTCAGGAGCGTGTGGCTGAGGTTCTTGGGGACCTCTTGTTTCCCTTCAACCTTGCGCTTAGCAGGACCCAAGAGTTCGAGGACCTCAAGGTTAGGGCGGCAAAGCTCGTGGAGGACTCGCAAAGCTCGCAAAACTGCCTTGTACCTGGAGCTGGCAAGCCTTCGCCAATATGAGAAAGACGCTAAAAAGGCCCTTCAAGACAAGAGCCTAGAGGTGGTCGAACTAGAAGCGAGGATCTTGCCTCTACGTACTCGTGCGGTTGAGCTGGAAGATACCGTGGCCGAACTGAAGGGAAAGGTGGCCAGTCTGGAATAGAGGGGCACACAGCGTGAGATCCTTCTGGGGCGGGTTGAAGGCGAGTTGGCCGAGAAAACCGAGTTCTTGGCCGGGGCGATCGAATCCTTCAGAAGGACAGAGGAGGAGCCTACCAATGATGCCGCTACGGCTTACGGTGAGGGGTTTCAAGACGCCATCGCTCAGTTCGCTTGTGCGCATCCTAAGGTAGATCTTGCCCTCTTTGGTGAGTCCAAATGCGTTGTGGACGACCAGATCGTGCCACGAGAATGACTCCCCTTTGTAATTTTGTTTTTGTCAAAAACCAAACTTTCTTGTATGTATGCTTTATAAGTATTTATCCCTTTTAACCGATGCCTCCATTCGCGTTGCTCTTTATACAGCACCTCTGATTTAGGTTCGCCCTTTAGGTAGCACGTTCGCCTCGTATGCTCGTTCGTCCTTGGAGTTAATACGCAAGAGGGGACGTATGTGTCCCCCCCCTCTTGATGTTTGCTACCCCAAGTGAACGACGCTTTCACGATTTCACCCTTGTTGTATTAAGTCAAGGTATAGCTGATCTTGCCCTTGCTACAACAGTCAAGGGACGAGACTTTATACTCGAACCATACTTCCTTTCGCCTTGGTGTGCTTATGCGAGAGGGGTTTATTCGGGAGGCCAAACTGTTGAAGCTGGAGGAAGCTTCTTCTCTACCAAGGCTTGATGTGTGTTTGATGAAGAAAATGGCTTGAGTGCTTTGAAGATTGTAATAAGTGTTTAGATTCATTTGTAATTAGGCTTGTAAGTGTGTATGATTGCCTTTTGCTGTGTAACCTATCCTAGATGCCTAACCAAGTCTAGATCAAGCACATGATGTGGTTAAATGGTTTTTGAAAAGCCTTTTGAAATGTTTTTAACATTTTTAAAACAGTACACAAATAAATCTGTTTTATGGAGAAAGAATCTGTTTATTTCTTCTCTGTTAAAAAGGCTTTCGTTAAATAGTTTTTGAAAAGCTTTTTAAAATGTTTTTAACAGTTTTAAAACAGTAAACAAATAAATCTGTTTTATGGAGAAAGAATCTGTTTATTTCTTCTCTGTTAAAAGGCTTTTCTAAATTTCTGTTAAGGCACCAAGGGAAAGCTCAGTTCGTTATTTCAGTTAAGCTGAGCTGGCCTGTGTGTTATACTTTAATCTGTTTTACTGTGAAAGAACAGGTTTATTCTTTGGTGTGCTGAAAGGTTTTTCACAAGTTAGTTAGGGCACCATAGGTACCACTCAGACAGTTATTTCTGTTAAGCTGAGTTGGCAGTTTTTACAAAATAAATCTGTTAAGTTCAAAACTGAATCTGTTGTTTTCTTAACTGCTTTTCAACTGTTTTTTGAAAAGAAGTTAGAAACTGTTTTCTATATAAACAATGTCTCTCTCACATGAATGAGTGCTGAGGAATTACGCTTTTGACAGAGATCAAACAATTTCCATGTGAGAAGAAGGATTGAAAGAGTTTTTGAAAGGTTTTCCAAAGAGACTTTCAAGTGTGCTTGTTCTAGGAAACCTTGAATCTTGGTGAAGGTGCTGGTGCAGTTCTGCAGCAAATTGAACTACTGGTTTTGAGTTCTTGCATCTTCTTTTCAGGTGTAATCTTTCCTTTATTCTGTTTTGTAAAGGTGTAAGTGTTAGTCACTCCTTGATAGGGTTTCTTGGAGTGCAAGGTGTGCTGAAATAGGGTTTTTCAGCATTGTGTGTGTTGTTCTTGTAGTGTTCAAGAACTGCTGGTTTTGTAAGTGATTGGTACTGTTTTTAGTGAATTCCACCTTGGGGTAAGGTGAGACTGGATGTAGCTCTGTATGAGTGAACCAGTATAAAAACGTGTGTATCTTGTATTCTCATCCCTGCACCCTTTTCTGGTTTTTGCTTAATTCTGTCAAGAACTAAATCTGTTCTTTTTAAATTGAATCTGTTAATTTTGGGTTAAGTGAAAACTGTTCTTCCTGATTTGTTGAAGTTTTCTGATCATAAACAAGGTTGCTGCATATAATGGTTTAAGTGAATTGTGAACAAACTGATCATTCATTAAAACCTGAGAAAGGATCATACTTCTTGAAATCTTGTATTGTGTAACTTTTGATTGATTTCTAAGCATAGCTGTATCTTTCATCCTCACAATATTAAGCTGATCTGATTCTGTTATAATTCTTTGTTAAACACAATTTTACATTGAACAAAATTCAAATTGTGCCAAGACTGCTCTGAAGAATCAATCTGTTTCATATAAAAACAATATGTTCTTTTTGCCTCTGGAATACTGAAAAATTGTGTGTTCTTGCGAAAATTTTATAAGCTCAATTCACCCCTCCCCTCTTGAACTTAGACACTAATAGACCCAACACAAACTACCTCTGTTTTCTGCGTATCACTTCAAGGAAGGAGGTTCCTTTAGTTTAGCGAACCATACTATTCTTCGCCTAGGTGAACTTACACGAGAGGGGCTTATTGGGAAGACCAAACTACCTTTGCTTATCTGTGTATCACTTCAAGGGAAGAGGTTCTTTTATTTCAGCGAACCATACCATTCTCGGGCTTGGTGAACTTATGCAAGAGGGAGGTCCACTAGGGGAACCATATTACTTCCACTCTTGACTTATCATTACAAGGGAGAGGTTCGTTTATTTCGGCGAACCATACTATTCTCGAGCTTGGTGAACTTACGCAAGAGGGAGGTCCACTAGGGGAACCATACTACTTCCACTCTTGACTTATCATTACAAGGGAGAGGTTCGTTTATTTCGGCGAACCATACTATTCTCGGGCTTGGTGAACTTACGCAAGAGGGAGGTCCACTCGGGGAACCATACTACTTCCGCTCTTGACTTATCACTACAAGGGAGAAGTTCGTTTATTTGCAATGCACATTTAACTAAATAACTTTTATTCGGGTGACCTCGTTAAAAAACCCTCTTAAAGGAAAAAGAGTGTCCCCTTAAACGTGTACAAGTGCAAGATTTAACTAAAATAAAACTTCAGGTTGGTCGCGTTCCAAGTGCGAGGAATCGCGCCGCCTTCTAATGTCTTGAGCCTGTATGCTCCATTCCCAAAGGCCTCCGTTATTCTGAAAGGACCAGTCCACTTGGGAGATAACTTGTTTTCTAACTGGTAAGGGTGGGCCTTCCTCATCACCAGGTCGGCGACCTAGAACTGCCGAGGTCTCAACTTGGAGTTCTACTTGTACTCCACCCTCCTTTTCAAGGCTTTAGCTTTAATCCTTGCTTCTTCCCTCACTTCATCCATTAGGTCCAAGTTCACCTTTCTTTCCTCGTTCGACTCCTCGACCACGAAGTTCTGGAAATGTGGTGAGTTCTGCTGGATTTCTACTGGGACCATAGCGTCTAAACCATAACCAAGCTAAATGGCGTTTCCTTGGTCGTGGATTGAGGGGTAGTGGGTAGGCCCACACGATTCTAGGAACTTCTTCTGCCCAGGTCCCTTTGGCTTTGTCCAACCTTCTTTTCAGACCTCTGAGCAGAACTCGGTTGGCCGACTCGACCTGTCCGTTCGTCTGGGGGTGTTCTACTGATGCAAATACTTGCTTTATCCCAGCTCCGTACATAGCTTGCCCAATTGCTGGCTTGCAAACTGGGTACCATTATCGGACACCAACCTCTTCGGGATTCCGAAGCGGCACACTATGTTTTTCCACACGAAGTGCTGGATTTTATGGGTCGTGATCTGTGCCACTAGTTCGGCCTCGATCCACTTCGTGAAATATTCTATGGCGACCAGAGGTACTTCATCTGCCGTACCGCCAAAGGGAAAGGCTCCAGAATATCGATTCCCCAAGTATGAAATGGCCATGAGCTGTATATCGATCTCAACTCTTCTAGGGGTGCTTTGTGCCAATCAGCGTGTTATTGGCACTGCTTGCACCGTTGGGCGTATCTCGTGCAATCCTCCCTTATGGTTGGCCAGTAATATCCTGCACGAATGGCCTTTGACGAGAGAGATCGACCACCGATGTGGCTACCGCATATCCCTTCGTGTAGCTCTGCCATGATGCGCGTGCATTGCTCTCCATCCACGCATACCAGTATGGGATGGGTGAATCTGTGCCTGAATAATTTCCCATCGATCAGTGTGTACTTACTTGAATTTTTCTTGATTTTCCGAGCTTCTGCGGGATCTAACGGGAGTACTTCATCGGCCAAGTAGCGTTGGTAGGCCGTCATCCAAGTTTCTCCTAATTCGACCTGGTGAACTTGCGGCACTATCTCCCCAACAACCGGATACCTACTTATTCTGGGTGTTTTCGTCGTCTCCTGTGTTAACAACCGATGACTCCTCCTCGTCCCTTCTGATGCGCTAATGTGTTGGACTTCTGCCATATTGTCCGTGGTAGTTCGAGGTGTCTTCAGGGTCTCCTGAATCACCATCCTCTGGCTGCCCCCCTTGCCCGAACTGGCGAGTTTCGCAAGCAAGTTAGCTCGGGCATTTTGTTCTCTGGGTACATGGACTAACTCGAACACTTCGAACGAATCCTTCAGCACCTGGACGTATTCTACGTATGCGGCCATCTGAGGGTCTTTAGCTTGGTATTCCCCTGTGACTTGGCCTGTAACTAACAAGGAATCACTTTTTTCCAACAACCCTTTTGCTCCTATCTCTTTAGCCAGCAGCATTCCCGCGATCAGGGTCTCATACTCTGCCTGGTTGTTGCTGCCCTTAAAAGCGAATTGTAGGGCCTGCTCGATCAGCAACCCATCCGAACCCTCCAAAATAACACCTGCTCCACTACCTTGTTGGTTTGAGGAACCGTCCACAGAGAGTACCCACTTGAAATCTGCCCCCTCCCAGTGTGTGACTGCCGAGGAGAGTTCTACTACGAAGTCGACATAGATCTGGCCCTTGATGGGGCCTCTAGGTTCGTAGTGTATGTCGAATTCAGACAGTTCCATCGCCCATCGTGCCATCCTCCCCGCCACATCTGGTTTTCGCAAAACCTTGCGGATTGGAAGGTTCGTCATTACTATCATGGTGAAGCTCTGGAAGTAGTGACGGAGTCTTCTTGTTGAGAATACCACTGTTAAGGCCGCCTTTTCTAAGGCATGGTATCTAACCTCCAGCCCCTACAATACCTTGCTGACGAAGTAGATTGGCCTTTGTACTTGGTCTTGCTCCTGTAATAGGACCGAACTGATCGCCCTTTCTGTAACTGCGAAGTATAAACGGAGTGGGGTACCTAACTCTGGCTTGCACAACATCGGAGGGCTGGCCAGGTACTCCTTCAATTTGACGAATTCCTCCTCACACTCACGGTCCAGACGAACCTGTTGTTCCTCTTCAGGCACTGGAAATAAGGGTGACCCTTGTCTCCTCCTGCCGATACGAACTTGGACAGAGTGACCATACGCCCTGTCAACTGCTGCACCTCTTTCACTGAGATCGGGATTCTCATAGCTATTATGGCAGCACACTTCTCGGGGTTCGCCTCGATTCCTCGTTCAGTGAGTAGGAAACCCAAGAATTTCCTTGCCTCCACTCCGAACACGCACTTCTCCGGGTTCAACTTTAGCATGTATTTTGTTATCGTAGTGAATAGCTCTTCCAGGTTAGTTATGTGTTGTTCCCTCTGCTGGGAGGTGACCACCATGTCATCTACGTACGCTTGGACATTCCGCCCTAACATGGGCGCTAGTACCCTGTCCATTAGTCGTTGGTAGGTGGCCCCTGCATTTTTTTATCCCAAAGGGCATGGCCTTATAGCAATAACAAGATGACTCTGTCATGAATGCGGTCTTGCACTCATCCCTGGGGTGCATCATGATCTGGTTGTAGCCAGAGAAGGCATCCAGGAAGCTGAGTAACCTGCACCCAGAGGCACTGTCCACCAAGGTATCGATGTTGGGCAGCGGGTAAGAATCCTTTGGGCAGGCTTTGTTGAGATCCGTGAAATCCACACACATCCTCCACTTCCATTTGCTTTCTTTACTAGTACAACGTTGGCTAGCCATTCGGGGTATTCGATTTCCCTGATGTGGCCAGCCTTCAACAGCTTCTCTGTTTCTTCTCGTATGACCTGTCGCTTCTCTCTGTTGAACTTTCGTCTTCTCTGGCAGACAGGCCGGACGTTGGGGTCCATAGTGAGGCGATGACACAGGAAATCAGGTTCAATACCGGGCATGTCGGCGACGGACTATGCGAAGGCGTCGAGGTGTCGTGCTATGACTCCTTACTCAAAGACTGCCCAAGTTTGAACATCTTTCCTCTGATCTTTTTCTCCACCACACCTCTAGCAGGCTCGGGCCAGTTTTCTCAGATGATCTCTTCACGGGTCACTCCGTCTTCCCTCGGTGGTCTGGTCGTGACAGAGAACACCTCTCTCTTCGACTTGAAGTTGTTCTCGTAACACTTCTTAGCCTCCCTTTGGTCAGACTTGATGGTGATCACTGCTCCCTTGAGGGAAGGTAATTTCATCTTCATGTGTCTCGTGGAGGGAACTGCTCCCAGCTTGTTCAAGGCTGGTCTCCCCAACAGTATGTTGTAAGTCGATGGTCCATTGACAACAAGGTACCTAATGCTAGCAGTGCGTGAAGACGTGTCGTCTGTGAACGTTGTCCTTAATTCGATATACTCGCGAACCTCCACCTCATCCCCTGCAAAACCATACAAACACCCAGTGTAGGGCTTTAATTGGTTTGTAGACAGCTACAAACGGTTGAAGGTTGTCAGAAACATAACATCGGCCGAACTTCCTTGATCTACAAGGACACAACACACCCTTCTCCTGACTGTGACTAGAGAAACTACCACCGGATCATTATCGTGAGGTATGACATCTCGGAAGTCGGCTTTCATGAAGGTGAGGTCGACATCGGGAATTAGATCCACGTGTAGTACTTCTGCTACCGTATGTTTGGGATAGCGATGTTTGGGATAGCGATCAACTCCTTGAGCTCCACACGGAAGTTATGTTTCGGGGGAGGATCCCTTCGCGTGCGTGCCCCCGCCTGGGCCCGCTCATAGGGTTTTTCCGCCTCTTTCTTCTCCGCGATCGTTTCGTGGACCCTCATAGGCTGAGGTCAGGTGACCGCTCGAGCTTGGACAGGGCCGATGAGACCTTGTTTCTGTGTTACTTGATCGTCTGCGGCAATGTGTGCTAACGCTCGGCGTCTAATCTCCGTGAACGTCTTCGGGTAAACCCTTAGCAATGATTCACTGAAAGGCCCAGGTAGCATTCCCTTGTCAAAGGCATGAACTATCATGGCCTCATCAGTAGGCTTCAATCTAACCACTTGAATCTCGAACCTGTTCAAGTAGTCCTTCATGGATTCCCTCTGGTACTGCTTGACATAAAAAACATAGTAAGAAAGCCGGGCGGGGGCCTTGTTTACAAGATACTGTTCCCTGAACAGTGTGGCGAACTGATCGAAGCTAGTGATGTGTCCGTCGGGAAGGCTGATGAACCATTCTAGCGTTGCGCCTGATAGTGTGCTCATAAGCATCTTACAGTAGACGGCGTCAGATCCCGCGGTGAGCATCATCTGGGTGTGGAATGCTGTGAGATGGGCCTCTAGGTCCTCTATTCCTGTGAAGGAGACCTTCGGACCTAGGGATGTTGTTGGTAGAGCCGCATTCACGATCGCTCGCGAGAATGGCATAGGACGTGCCCTAAGTGGTACTGGTGGTGCACGTTCGTCCGTCGTGCGCTCTCTTACCTGTTGTAGGTCCCTTCACAGTTTCTCGTTGGCTCTTTGCAATTCTGCGTTGTCCGCTCGGGAAGCCGCTACTTCTGCTTGGAGAGAACGCATCGTATCCAAGATTTGCTGCGTGGTTACGTTGTCCACCCCCCCCGGCCCCGGAGGGTACCCTTCCCACGGATCCAGCAGCTGCTTGTCTCGTACTCCTCATATTGTTGGTAAAGACTCTTAGCGTAACTATGAGTGGGACCTTATTTTAACGGGCCCCACGGTGGGCGCCAAATGTTCCTGCCGATTGACCCTAGCAACTGGCGCCTCCCTTCAATCTCGACTGAGAAGCGTGCCTTCTTAATCAAGAAATCTCTCACCTGCAAAGACAAAAAGGAGCGCCCTAGAGGTCGTTTGCACTCCGACGCTTAAGTCAGTATTAGGGCAAAGAAACACCAAGTGTGTATATTAGCTTCAGTCTTAGAAACTGCGTACCTTACTAGGGTTCTTGGCACCCTTTATATAGGTTGAAACTAGGGTTCGCCTTTGTGTCGTTACCCTTGCCTAGGGTTCTTTGGAGAATGTCCTTGTGCCGCTATTCATAGAATCTTAGCATATCTGGCACATGAACTTCCCTTAACTGGAGTGCAACGAATAACAAAGTGGTCGCTTGGGTACCAACTTGTGCACCTAATCTATAGCGCCATCTGCTTCGTGGGTGCCCTGAGTATTCACGTGCCATGCATGCAGTTTTCCCTGGAAACCCTAACCCTAATGGGCCTTAACGCCTCCTAGGATTATCCACGTGTGTTGCGCCTTCATGTGTCATAATACCACGTGCATGGATCCCTCACGACTTAAGCTTCCCACATATCTCATGTCTTTAACTATTAACTTATCATGACTCTAGGGTCCACCTTACGTGGCCCTGTACATCGTTCAGATGACTGATGTCCGATCCTCTCCCTCTACCAGCGACGTCCGATATCGATCTCCAACATCGGGCTTAGGGTAGTAATATCAAAGACTAACCAAACCCCTGGTAGGTGCATCTGGGGCCCACTTCACGTGGCTCCCTTCCATTACCAAGCATCGGTGCGCGATGTCTAAAGTCAGCCTTTGAGTCGTTGACCGAGGACTGGTTGGGACAATTTCATACCAACAATTTAGCAATTTCAGAACAACAATTCAACAAATTCAGACCAACAATACAGTTATTTCAGACCAACAATGAACCACCAAAAATGTTTTGATACATAATTAAAATTTGGCCTGAGACTATTTGACTTCTATTTTATAACAATTAATCTATATATTCACAATTCATTTAATGCAAGTAGTCCAATGGTGCTTTTATTGCTATCTATATGTATGCAAGCAATCCAATATATCACCATCATCACCAATATATCATAATTATAATCATCATCACCAATATATCATCATCAAAACAACAAATTTATTTTAAAAGTATAATAACACTTACCCCAATCTCCATACCCCATCATTCACATAGGTGCCATTTTTCCTCTTATGTGTGATCTTCCATATTTAAGCTCGTCCAATATTCTTACCCATACTCAATTTTCTATATGTTCAACAATAATAATATAAGTATAAAAGTTAGAAATTACAATATATTAAAGCAAAGAGCACAAGTAAACAAATATCAAATTATCTCTTCTTCTTGACAAAGACATAGCACCACCAGTGTGACGAATAATTTGTCTCTTCCTTATATCTTTATTCCTATTACACATAATCTACAAGGTGAAAATGAAAACAGTTTTGTGTAAAGTTAAAGTAAGCTTATTAACAGTAAAAAAAAAATAGAGTCTACCATTGTAGAAGACCTCAAACAATAATCAACAAAAACAACCCATTGTTCCATGTTTACTCTGGCTGGAACATTCTTAATGAGGTCATTTCTTCTTAGAAGTGGGTCATAAAATTCATTCCAAAGCTTGCATCTGTATTCCCTTCACAATTTCCCAATTTTAAACATAACATCTTTTTTAGCCAAATCTTCATTTACCTTGAAACAAAATCGAGACTTCAAAAAAATAAAAGAAGTTAGTCCAAATCTATTGAATAAATAAAATAAGACTGAAGTTATTTAAATGTAAGTTCTATTACCCTTAGTGTAATCTCCCACACTGTATCCTTGTAAGTATTTAGCAAAGTTGACCATATTTCAAAACTAATAGGAAACAATACATGATTTGTTGCTAGCTATCCACAAAATCCAGTAAGCAGACCAAATCCTTCTCCAACTGGTTGAAATTTGTCATCATAGTTCACCACCACACTTAATTCGTTAGGCAAATCATGAGCATCCCTTGATTTTCTTGGTTGCACTCTTTCAGGTTCAGACTCAGAAGTTGGTTGTGCTGGTGCAGATTCAAAAGTTTGTGGAAGTACAAATTCATAAGTTTATGGAGAAGAATCAAAATTTTCATATTCACGTGAATGTAGTGTTGTAGAATCAAAAGTTTGTGGTTGTGGAACTTGTGAGCTTTGTGATTGTGGAACTTCTGAACTTTGTGGTTGTGTAGGTTGTGAGGTTTGTTTATAGATTGAGATGCTTGTGGTAGTGGAGATCCAAATGGACTTGCAGAAGTAGTTCTTGTCTGATCTTGTGTAGCAAATAAAAATGATTATATAGTTGGCCACAAATTTGTCTGAACCAACAACTGACTTAAGCTAGTTCTTGATCCTTTTAGGTTTAGCCATATCTGCACATAAAAATGAAGTAATCAACTACAACATAATTTAAAAGTGAAGATATTAAAAGTAAAGATGTATTAAAAGCTTCATACATGCATATAGTAGATGAATGAACATATTAACAGTGCAACTGAACCAAGGTTATTATTACTCTAACATTGAGTCATTTTCATGAAGTTCATCATCAGTGTTGTCCTCATTTAGTAATTCATCATCTTCATCATCCCTAAATAATGCCAATTGGTCAAAGTTGCTAAAAAAATCATTTAAGTCTTATTGTGGACACGGTTTTACTTCACAAACTTCACTATCTCCTTCTCCCATATCATATGAGTCTCGTGGTTTCAAATGGAAAAGAATTGACCATTCAATATTCATCTCATCATCTATATAATATACCATTTCATCTTGTGAAGCTTCAATGTATGGATCATGCTCCTCACGATCTCTCATGTGAATTAAACTTGACAAATTAATACAAGGGAAACCCCAAGGATCCTTCCTCAACCCCCTATCCCTTGTGGTGTCGGACCATTTAAATTTGAAAGAGGTAGTCTTAAAATGACCATAGTAATTAAGCTCAATTTATCTTCAAATTTGCCATAATATGCCAAATCTACTTGTCTAATATTTTGATATGCACCACTTGCAACACATGGTGTTGAAGAAGTTAGGAAAACTCCACAGTTTTGGGTTTTTAACCCATGTTCTCAAATTTTAGTTCTAAATTTGAAACCATTTACATTATAGGAAGAAGTTCAACAATAGATTTCACAAATTAAGAACCAGCACAAGGCAAAGGCAATCCAACAACATATTTCAAAGACAAGGTTATAGAGCACAAACCTGAACTTATACCGTGCAAAGTCGGTGGTTGTTGCGACGATGGATGTTTCAAATCCTTACAAGGAGGCACGATGGCAGACAGTAGAAACGATGACAATGGCACACAGTGAAGGGTGCGAGAGTGAGGGTTAGGTTTAGGGCGTGCGAGACCGAGAGTGAGAAGATGCGAGACTTAGGTTTTGCGGTGACAGTGAAGGGCAAGAATGAAAAGACGCGAGACAGAGGATTTCGCGAAGAGAGTGAAGGGCGACAGTGAAGGGAAGGGAAAAGTGATTCACGAAGAGAATGAAGGCGAGAGGGTTTCGCTAAAAGTTTGCAAAGGAGGGAAGAGTCACGAGTTTGAGGTTTTTGAAGAGTGTGAAGAGTTAAATGTATTTAGTTTCCAAAGAGTCAAATGAGGTTTCCAAAAAAAATTGAGAATAATGAGGAATGGTAGGGAAGGAAGGAAAATGCAGGAGAGAGTATATTTCGAAAGAGAATTGTGGCAGTTCAAAATAACACGTTCTGAAGGACAATTGTGACGGTTATTAAGATGTCATATTATACGGATACTTGTGGCAATTATTAATAACCGCCATATTAAAACCGTCACTTCATACACGATTTTTTGTAGTGTTAGTTTCTGGTTAGGAGAAGGATGTTGTTGATCTTGTTTCTAATTTGCCCTCTCCTTTGGAGAACAACTTTCTATAAGAATGCAACCTTGTTGCTAAAGTATTGGATGAATAAAGTCAATAGGGAAGAATCTCTTAGTGAGAAGGAAGACGATGTTGTTCAAACTTCTATGAGGGTTGGACATAAAAAGGCATTAAGAAAGGTCAAATTAAGAAAAAATGATTTTTCAGGCTTTGTATTCGTCTAGATCTTTTGTTTTCTCCATAGTTTCTTTTTGAGGTTTTTCAAAATTGACCATTACCTACTTATCCATGTTTGTAGTTCATCCTTATGTATGATTTTTGACTTGTCCCTCATACTTATTTGTATTTTTTTTTCTTATTTTTTTTTTAATAATATTTTTTCATGTAATGACAGATGATTGTCGGATTCTGTAATGTTAGTCTAGTTGAAATGTGAGGTTCCATGAGGTTCCATAATGATAACTAATATGAAGCTTTTAAAAAAAATTAAAGAAAAAATGAAAGACCATGCGCCAAATTTACATATTTAAGAATTGTGAAAACATTTTGTTATGATTATCTTTCTTTGTCTCTCTTTCCTGAACACTTTCCTTGTTCTTCCTCTTCTCTACAAGATTTCAATTTTTTTTTGGTCTTCAAGGTCAGTTTCTTGGAGAAATAAATGCAAGCTATGATGGGGTGATTGCAGTTTTGGAACTCCCAATTAGGGTTCTTACAGCAAGAGTAAAGCCATCGAGACATTCACATATAGGATGAATAAAACTACCATTTTAAAAATGATGATGAGACTTTATTAGAGATTTTTTTTTTCTCTTGTGTACTTTGATTATTGAATTAATTATATGAGAATAGTTGTATACGACAATTACTTTTTAGTATTTTGACGTTAAGTTCATATTATATATTTGCTATATTTTTATAATTTTAAATATATAGATACGTCTGAGTAACTCTTACCCTACTATCTTTATATATTTTTCTTATAAAATGTGAAGTGATAGTTTCAGTCCGAAATATAAACTAAAATGATTATTATTCTTCACAAAAATGTGGATTTTGCTACAAAAAGAAGCACCAATAAAAGTAAGAACAGCAACCCTTAAAAAACATAAAAAGTATGAGTTGTGTCTCTTGCATCGTGAGTGTAACCCACCCTCATAGGGGGCTCCTGCCAGGTATGTTAGCACCATTCTCCCACTCATTACTGGTTCCTGCTCTGTGAACAATCTATATACTTTCCATGCATGCTTACGGTTTTTGGAAAATTGAATATTTCTACTTCTGTACTTTCTTATTCTTTCATACTTCAAACCACGTCACTTTATATTGGGTTTTCAAAACTAGGATAATTTTATTATTTTAATTATTAAAATAAATAATTTTAAAAAAAATTATCAAAATTGATAAGTTGTATCACCTTTACATAATTTTAGTACAATCAGATTTCAACTAATACTAAAGTCATGTATTCACTTATAAACTAGTTATATTGAATTCATGACATATTGACACGATTTTAATTTGAATATATTGACACAACTTCAGTTTAAATACACTGACACATACGACTTCTTCACAATTAAATAATTTTTAAAATTTTACACATTTCAATAATTATCATCGAAATTATCCTATTATAGTAATATTACACTACTAAAAGAAACTTATATAAGACAAATTTTTATTAGTACAATAGACCGGATAAAATTAAGATTATTAATTTATGTTCTATTTATTAAAACATTAGTAAAGTTCTAACACAATCTGATTTATTAATAAAAGCTTATTATAAAATATAAAATTAAATGGATGAATTTGATTTGATTTGATTTTTTTTATTTTATTTTATGGTACATCACTACAATAAAATCTTTAAATAAAAACAAATTTTAAAAATAAAAAATAATTAGTTGTTATATTAACTAAATTATATTTTATATTAGAGACTAAAAAAATTATTGGTTCCTAAATTAGTTTTTATTATTGATAAATAGTTTCTAAATTGATATCTAATTAGTTATTAAGATTGTAGCTACAAAATTTAAAATCTAAATAATTGGTAGTTAAAATCTTGGTAGCTAATTAGATACCAATTTAAAAATTATTTATTAATAATAAAAGTTAATTTATAAACTAATAAATAATATATTAACTAATTATTTTTAGTATTTAAAATTAATTTTTATTTAATAATTTTTTAATAGTGATGAAATTTTTTGTAATGATGGATAAATGAATTATTTTGTCACGTTTAATATTAATTATAGGAAAAAAAAATCATGCATACATGACTTACGGTTTTAACTTTAGACGCCTTTTACTGTTGGAGAACCTTTTCTGTCTTCATCAATTGCAATGTTAACATTTTTTTATCTTTTCCTCTTAAAGGTCATGATGCAAGTAGGAATCATAGATCAAAGTGAAAAGTACAGAAAGGTTGAAAGGTTGAAGTTGGATGTTTAATATATATATATATATATATATATATATATATATATATTCTGTTTTTATCCGGTTAGACATTCAGTGTTTGAGTGGTAAATCTGAATTGTTAGTGATGATCAATTTTTTTTATCTTGAAGGATTGCTGATCTTTAAGGATAAAGCTAAGTGGAATTCTTTGTAGAAGATTTTCTAAAGTTTAAGTTAGTAAGAGTAAAATAATATTTGAATAGTAATTCAAGTAAAAATGTGTATGAAGAATACTTTCCGTGATTGTATTTGTAGATTTAAGAGAGTCATAACATGTATCAATAACATCTTCAGTTATAAAGAGTGGAGTCGAGTTTCACATTTAGGACTTTTTTTCTTTTATCAGCAAGAAAGAATAAATAAATAAGAATCACTTTAGGGGTGATCCAATATTTATACATAGCACAAAAGACATACATGACTCATCAAAAAAAACCCCAACTCATAACTAAACTACCACCGAACAATAGATCCATAACACTAGGAGAAGCCTCCAAACCAGAAAATCCAAAACAAACACCAAACGAAAGGGAAACACCAGCGAAAAAATCCAAAAACAAATCACCTCAAAAACCAAGATCTCACAAAAACACCATCTAAAGAACACCCATACAGCCAAACAGAATCCACCCCGACAATAACAACCCACCAACCAAAGAGCTAACCAACAATCTAAATCAAATACAAACATATCAAGGGATTGAGACACCAATCTAAAAACTTGAAACAGATTGATTGAACTTTGGAAGTGACCCAATACCAAGTCTTTAGCTGGGCCAAAGAGAAGATTTCAGAGTGATCCACCACGTCACCTTTGAAAATCACTTTATTTCTATGACACCAAATCTCCCTTACCATTGCAATCCACACACTCCCCAAAACTAAATTAACAATTTCTTAAGCATTACAAATGTTGAATTATAGGAAATGTGAGTAAGAATCTTGGGGGCAACTGACATCAATCCCAACCACGCAAAGTAAAGATTCCAAACAATCCAATAAAATCTACACCAAAAGAACAAGTGATTAGTAGACTCCTCTTTTAATCGACAAAAATAAATAGTAAAAAATAACCACAACTCCGTGCCTAGCCAAATTAACTTTAGAAACAATCTTGTTTTCCAGCACCTTCCAAACAATAACATGGGTCGAGGGTAAAACCTTGATCCACAAAATTTTTTTGAACATACACGAGTTTTCCCCTTCACTCTCACCCCTTAAAAGACCATAAGCTAAATTAATCGAAAACTCAAGAGACTCACCAACTTGTCAAATCCAACTGTCATCAGAAGACAAAACAGAGCTTGAACCTTGTACAACCTCAAAAAATTGACAAACCTGAAGTTTCTCTCACTAAAATACGCCCTTCTCCAAATCAAATTATAACTATTAGAATAATTATAACTATATTAAATTGATTACCAACTAGTATGTATTAACTCTGCTCAGACTGGAATATATATATATATATATATATATATATATATATATATATATATATATATATTCATCACTTCCATTTCATTTGTTTGTAGCTTGTCAAAAACTTCAATTATATGTGGTAGGAAAAAACGTGAAATGATGGGTGGTTGTGCTGTAGGTTCCCTTTTCAAGAGTTGCCAAACTAACACTGTATTCTCTTCATTTAATTAAGTGGCCGAGACTTCATTCATTGGATAACTGAGACATTAAAAGGTCACATGTTAGGTAAACTCAACAACAAAACTATACTACCTATGTTGGATTTTTTCGAGAAAAAACATACAAGAGATTTAATAAACAATAAAAAATTCAAATAAAATCTATAGCATTTAATCTAAAATTCTAAGACAATAAATTTGTTTATAAGGTTTTTTTCTTATATTATTCTTTTTATCTATTTTTATGTAATATGAAATTCTAAATCATTCTTAACTCCAACAAACTAAGCATAATGTATGATGTTTTTCACTTATTGGTGAATAAACAATTGATAAACTCAAACCAGGTCTGTCACTACTTAATTATTGTGTCACTGGATGCACTCGTGCACTTTATATAGGATGAATTATTGTTGGACCACCCAATGGGGGTCCCATCACGGTTACAATGTCTTCATATCATGAACTTCATATATAATGGAGGATGACTAATTCATAAAAAATTTGGATGAGTTGCATGCATTATTAATTGTTAGGTTAAAATATACTATATAGTTTCTTATATTTTCTTTATTAAAATCTATTTTGTTTTACAAAAGATTCATTTTAATCCTTTATCTCTCAAACATATATATTAATGGTGTTATTTCGAATGATAGTTGTCAAATTTGGGTCACAGTTTATTAATTACTTCTGTTTCAGATATTAAGATATAATTGGTAAATTTTAGGTTTTTATTATTAAAATAAAGATGGATTCATTGTAAGAAAAATGAAAATAAAAATGTTACTATAAAAATCCACTTAATCACTAAAATAATTATTCGATAAAAATAAATTTATAAGAAAATTATTATATTGACAAAATTATATACTATTTTAAAAATTAAAAAAATTATTAATAATATAAAGAATAATAATATTAATAATATTATTAGTATTAATAATATTAATAGTATTCATAATATTAATCATATTCATAAAATACATAATATTAATAAAATTTAAAATATTAATAATATTAAAATAATAATAATATTAAAAATATTAAAAATATTAATCATATTTAAAATATTAATAAAATAAATCTGAATAATATTATAAATATTAAAAATATTACTCATCCTGCCTGTTGACCAGAACGTTGGAACTTGCCTCGTCAAACTTGGATCGACGTGTGCACCGCTTCTACCTCCGTCCTTCGTCGCGATCCACCTCAAGAACCTGCAAAAGAACAGAGCGGCGCCGCTGCGGCCGATCGCACTCCAACGCCCAAGTCAGTGACCGAACCACCAAATATTAAGAGCAATAACACTCAAGAACTCTCAAGGAACCGTGCAATGTTCTCTCTCACAGTATGCTCAAGAACTCGCAAGCGTAAAGAGTATAATCTGAACGTGCGTACCTCAAAAGTTCGTTGGGGAACCCTTAAATACCTGGTCACTTTCTCTCTCCTGGCAGTTACAGACCTGGACACGTGGCTCGCATCCAGTCGTACACGTGCCATCATCTAGAGCCTCCTTGACTTGGGCGCTGCTTCTGACTCTCTTTTTGGCTAAGTTACTTATGCATGGTACTGCCCAGTGCATAGCCAACTTGGGAGCGCGATCTCTACTGGAATTGGCGAGTTAGGGTGCCTTCGTACACCTTCCCTGTGGTCTCGCCGGCCGCCTTCATAATCTGCACCACCTTCTCTTCGGTGATGTGCTTGCTCTGGCGATCTCTGATCACTTGGTCGCCTGGTTTACATCTGGCGACTTCATCTTCAACCCGGTGATCGCCGATTCTGGTATGCTGGAGATGGGAACATGCCAACTTAATAACTGGCGACTTCACGAGCCCCCCGACTTCCTTCCTTTCTGCCAACTTGGCGCCTTGTCAACACGCCTATACTGTAGCTTGACGCCACGTCATCACTTCCGACTACCAGGGCGGTACACAAGCCCCCCAGTCTTAAGCGAAGACTTGTCCAGCGAAAAGACTAAAAGAGTCACGTCAATACCGGTCTACGTGGCACTGGCGCAGAATTTCAAGCGGTTGTACTTTCTGCTTCTCTGACGCTCCATCAAACCCCTCACCCATCGCTCGACACGTGGCTTCATCAACGGTTACCTTCAGTTAACGTTTGCGCTTCCCAAACCCATTTCGAAAAACCCTTAAACCCATTTTCGCTCCACTGTTCCATCACTTTCTTCGCATTCTCAAACGCTCCAACTTTCTTCTGCAAAAAAGCTCTCAACGTTCTTCAACTTCCTGAATCACCAACTTCTTCCATCACTCTTCCGATCATCAAAAGGTACTTCCTTTCCTTCTTCTGCTGGTTTTTCTTGCATTTTAATCGATTCGCATCATCCTGTAACTGTCTGGTGCATACGCTGTGGGTTGTTTTTTCCATTTCTCCTTTCTCGTAACTTAGTGCTTCGTCAATCGTTGCAACGAACCAACGTTCGTTCGTTTTTCACCCTTCTCCCATGATTGAGTCAGCCCCTGCGAACCCTGATCATTTTATCTTTTCTTCTTCCTTTGCAGCTTCAACAATGACTCGCTCAAAGATCACCCCAAATCCTCCTCCTTCATCACGAAACCCTTCCTCACAAGCACACGACCCACCGCGAGCACGCGGCGCTTCGTCTTCTCAGGCTGAGAGGCCTGCACCTTCCCGCCCCAACCTGGCCCAGGCGACTCCGCCTGTCACCGGAGGAGCCTCCGTCCCCCCACCAGACTTCAAAAAATTGTATCCCTGGGCCAACTCGACCTTGTTGAGGGAAACGTCTTCTGTGAACACTGCTGGGGCAGTTCTGCGATTGACGAAGGGGGATGAGCCTCACCAATCATTCCACAAGGAGCACAACGAGAAGATGACAGTGCTACCTTGCCCCCCCGACCTGTCAGTCTGCGCCGACGACAAGGCGAACAAGGGTGGACCCTTCTGCTTCGTCTACACAACCTCGTTCAAGAAGGTGAAACTCGGGTTTCCCTTCACTCGCTTTGAGAGGGAGCTTCTCACCAAGCTCGACATCGCCGCCGCCCAGCTCCATCCCAACAGCTGGGCGTTTGTGCGGGCGTTCCAAGTCATGTGCGACCATCTGGGGTTGCCAGCATCGGTGGATGTCTTCTTATTTCTTTTTGAAGCCAAGCACCCAGGAGATCGCCTATGGGTAAGCTTGAACGGGATTGCTGGGAGGTCGATCCTCTCCATCTTCCAGCAGTCCTATAAAGACTGGAAGGGCAAGTTCGTCCAAGTGCGCCCCAACGACAAGGACGCTTCCCTGCTCGACGGTTTCCCCTTGTATTGGGTGAACAAGGGGAACAAAGAGTCCAAAAGCAGCTTCAGGAGACCAAGAAGTCCTGATAGCATGGGCGCTTTAGACAGAGATCTCTGCTTCTTCTGGAAGAGTGTGGCAGATGCCAACATCACCTTCCTCACCACCACACTCATTAGCTTCGAGTTCTTCGAGGACCAACTCGAAATTCGCATAGGTTAGAACGTCTAAGTCTTTGTTCTAACATTACCTTTGTTACCTGTTTCTGGGCGTCTTGTGCGTTGTGCACAAGACTTTGGTTTTATTTTTCTGCACTATTTGTCTTCTTTGCTGCATACTACCTTATGCATTTATTTTCTCTCTGAACTAACCCATGCATTTTTGCTCTATGCAGATAATATGTTGGGCCAGGGCAAGCTCGCTGAACTGAGGGCGCTCGCCCAAACCCATGGGTTGGCATCGGGTTCCCAAACCGTGCCAAACTCTGTGGTGGAGATCGCCGCTGCTCAAGGCAGATCGCCACCCAGGGGCCCAACTTCCTCCGAGGCCCAACCCGCCAACCAACGCAAGAAGCTGGTCCTCAGGAAACCCAAGAGGAAAGCCCCCCAGATAGTCCATGAGGAGGAAGAGGAAGACGACGAGGTCACTGAAGATGGCCTCGTCACGAAGAGGAAGAGGGTGGCACCTTCTTCTCCACCTGCTCCACCCCCTCTTCCAACATCAACGCCACCAACTACACCTGCTCCGCCTCTAACACTGCCACCTCCACCAGCTCCTGCCTCACCAGTCCAAGCAATCCCACTAGCGACTGCGCCACCTGCGGTTGAGGCCCCCGAGCCAAACTTCATGGAGGACCCCCCGAGCGCCTCCACGCCTTGTGCAACAGCTGGAGGGGGTCCCCCTTCAAATGCCTCAGCCGCAGACGTTGCTCCAATCGGGGATGAAGTTGCCCATAACTCTCCAATTCTGATTACTGAATCCCCGACGTCGCCACCGCGTCAAGAAGCACCTGCTGAGCAACCAACTAAGGAAGGTGGCGGCGAGAGCCAACAACAGGCCCACCCGGTGCCTCCACAGGCAGGTCTCTCTATTGAGGTTAAGAGGATGTGGGAGCCTTTCTCCGCTAAACTGAAGATGATGGCAGAAGACTTCCCCACCATTATCTCTAGAGCTGTGGAGAGCTCCACCAGGAAGCTCCAGGATGACCTCTTCAACCTCCGAACTGAGAATAGCACTATGAGGGTTGAGGTGGAGAAGTTATCCTTCAATCTGACACTCGCGAAGATTGAACACTCCCGAGTAGAAGACGCAATGAGCACCGAGCTCCGGTTGGCACGCAAGGAGGCCACCGATCTACGCCACAAGGTGCAGCTTCTGGCTCAAGAGAAGATTGAGCTGGAAAGCAAGATTGTACCCTATCGCGTTAGGGTGGCTGACCTAGAGGCCTTAATAAAAACTGACGCCGCCAAGGTGAAGAAACTGGAGCAAAGGTCAGCCGACCGGGAGGTCTTCCTGGGAACGGTGGAGAAGGCGAGGGACGACGCCATGGCTGAGCTTGCCGAAGCCAACAAAGAGAAGGGGAAGATTGCTGCTGAATTGGGCCAAGTGCAAGCAGAATCCAAGAAGGTTGCTGAAGACCTTCTCCAGGCTCAAGAAACCAACGAAAAACTCAAGAAGCAAGTTGAAGAGCTGGAGCAGCAGAACAAGGGGCTGAAAGAACAAACTGAAGAACTCAAGAAGCAGATTGAAGAACTTAATCTGAGTTCTGCCCAAATTCTGGCTGCTGGATTCGAGGCTGCACGGGAACAGTTCGCCTGCTTATTCCCTGATCTGGATCTCAGCATGGTGTCCCTTAACAATGAGGTGGTGGATGGGAAAGTGGTTCCCGCTGAAGACTGATCAATTTCCCCTCATCCACCACCCTTATGCTTTTTCTTTGTATGTAATTGTAATGAACTTTTTTCTTTTTTCTGTATATGTGCCCCGAACTGATATTTACTTAATGAAATTGCCTTTGTATTTCTTCTTGTAACCTCTTTGTCTGCTTTAACCTTCCTTGCGTGATTTACTTCAAAGAAATGACTTAGCGATTTCGTAGGCACGATCTTATACTTAACTGTTTCGAACCACTTCGGCTTCAAATAATAATCACTTTAACAACTTGTAATCTTAAGGCAATTAACCTTAGCGCAAAATTACTCTTCAAGCAACGAACTTTAACTCAACTACTGGCTTAAAACATCGCTTCACCCGTTCTCTTTCATCAAAACGGGTCTTTAACTTTCTCGCCACTGTTTGAACTTTTTCTGGTCGCCAAAGACTCTTGGCGATATCAGCTTCTTTCTGGCTTCATACCTTGGCCATTGTTCTTTATCTGGGGGTAGAGGCGCCTTTCGGATCCTTCTCTACCTTCCTGAACTTTAGAGCAAAAGACCGGGTGGCTAGGCGCTCTCTTCGAACCTACCTTAGCCACCTCCCAAACTTCTTCCACCCTTTACACCATACCTGAACTCGTTCGAGACGAGAAGGATTTTATCTTGCCTGAACTCGCTCATAGGCGAGAAGGTCTTTAACTCGCCTGAACTCGCTCATAGGCGAGAAGGTCTTTAAATCGCCTGAACTCGCTCATAGGCGAGAAGGTCTTTAAAACGTGCCTCTACATTGCCCCAGGGGTTACATCTCCTCCCCCCCAGAAACACTGAGGACTTTTCACTGGTGCCTCTACATTGCCCCAGGGGTTACATCTTCTCGCCCCCAGAAACACTGAGGACTTTTCGCTCTTCCTCGCCTGCACTCGCTCGATGGCGAGGAGGTCTTTAACTCGCCTCAGGACGCGCGAGGGCGTTGAGGTCTTTTAACTGGTGCCTCCGATCGCCGAAAGACGATGAGGACTTTAACTTTAACTTGTGCCTCCGATCGCCGAAAAACGATGAGGACTTAAAACTTTAACTGATGCCTCCGATCGCCGAAAAACGATGAGGACTTAAAACTTTAACTGATGCCTCCGATCGCCGAAAAACGATGAGGACTTAAAACTTTAACTGATGCCTCCGATCGCCGAAAGACGATGAGGACTTAAAACCTTTTAGAAAGCATGCAATATATCTTTAACTTGCCTTAAGTCACATATAAGTGACAAGGTCTTTCTTCAAAACTTTCTGAAAACAACAGGCACGCAATCTAAAACAACTTGCACTTTGAAAACTTCTCTTTTATTGGGTGGCCTCATTAAAAACCCTCCTTAGGGAAAAAAGAGTGCCCCCTTCAAATTGTTTTAATAGAGACATTGTAATGTAACTTCGTGTTTATCTTTACTTACAAAGTTCTCAACTGTAATACAACTTCAGGTGCGTGGCGTTCCAAGTGCGAGGAATCACCCCTCCTTCCAATGTCTCTAAGCGGTAGGCGCCGTTCCCGAGCGCCTCGGTTATTCTGAACGGCCCCGTCCACTTGGGCGACAGTTTATTCTCCATCTCGTACTGGTGGGCTTTCCTCATCACCAGGTCGCCTTCTCTAAACTGTCTTGGCATCACCTTCGAGTTGTATCTTCGTTCAATCCTTCTCTTCACCGCTTCAGCCTTCAATCTCGCCTCTTCCCTGATCTCATCCAGTAGATCCAGGTTTAGCCTTCTCTCTTCATTCGAGTCTTCCTTTACGAAGTTCTGGAATCTCGGCGAGCTCTCCTGGATCTCTACTGGAATCATTGCATCACACCCATAGACCAAGCTGAACGGGGTCTCATGGGTTCCTGACTGCTCAGTGGTGTGGTACGCCCAGACTATACGGGGTACCTCCTCAGCCCAACTTCCTTTGGCTTTCTCTAGCCTCCTCTTCAAACCTCTCAGCAACACCCGATTAGCTGACTCTACCTGGCCATTTGTCTGGGGTGCTCGACGGATGCAAACACTTGTTGAATTCCCACCCCTTCGCACAGCTTCTTCAACAGGTGGCTTGCAAACTGAGTCCCATTGTCCGACACCAGGCGCTTGGGCACTCCAAACCGGCACACAATGTTCTTCCACACGAAACCTTCGATCTTGTGTGCGGTGATCTGGGCCACTGGTTCTGCTTCGATCCACTTGGTGAAATACTCAATCGCCACCACCAAGTACTTCATCTGCCTGATCGCCAGCGGGAATGGTCCCAGGATGTCGATTCCCTAAGTATGAAACGTCCAAGGGCTGTAGATCGACTTCAACTCCTCGGGAGGCGCCTTGTGCCAATCGGCGTGCTGTTGGCATTGTTTGCAACACTGCGCGTACTTCTTGCAGTCTTCTCTCATCGTTGGCCAATAGTAACCTGCACGGAGGGTCCTTGCGGCCAGAGCTCGACCCCCGACGTGGCTTCCGCATATACCCTCATGGAGCTCTGCCATAATCCTCGTGCATTTCTCACCATACACACATTCTAGGAGTGGGTGAGTGAACCCAAACCTGTACAGCTCGCCATCGATCATTGTGTACTTGCTAGAATTTTTCTTTACCTTCCTAGCCTCTGTCGGATCCAGTGGGAGAAGGCCATCTGCCAGGCACCGCTTGTACTGTGTTATCCAGGTGTCTGGCTCATGGATAGCGCAGACCTGCGTCATGTTCACCTTCTCTCCTCGACATGCTCTAATTCTCGGCGATCTCAAAGTCTCTTGAGTCAGGGACTTATGACTTCTCGCTGCTTTCTCCGTCGACTTGCTTATTTGAAGAACCAGGTGATCTGCTACAAATGCTCTCGGCGTCTTCAGAGTTTCTTGAATCACCGTCCTCTGCCTACCCCCCTTGCCTGAACTGGCGAGCTTAGCTAGCAAGTCAGCTCGGGCATTCTGCTCTCTGGGCACATGCACTACTTCAAAGGAGGCAAAAGAACTCTTCAATTCCTGCACATACTCCAAGTAAGCCGCCATTTGTGGATCTTTAGCCTGGAACTCGCCTGTTACTTGCCCTGTGACTAGCAGCGAGTCACTCTTAGCCATTAACACCCTGGCTCCCATCTCTTTGGCCAGCAAAATCTAGGCGATCAGCGCCTCGTATTCTGCTTGATTGTTACTGGCTTTGAAGGCAAATCTCAAAGATTGTTCGATCAGCACGCCGTTGGGTCCTTCCAAAATGACTCCAGCACCGCTACCCTGCTGGTTCGACGATCCATCCACTGAAAGCACCCAACGGAAGTCGTCCCCTTCAACTCGTGTCGCCTCGGATGAGAGCTCGACCACGAAATCTGCGAAGATTTGCCCCTTGATCGGGCCTCGGGGCTCATATTTAATATCAAACTCTGACAATTCTACTGCCCACTTCACCATCCTTCCCGCAACGGCTTCTTCAAGACCTTCTGGATGGGCAGGTCAGCCATCACTAGTATGGTGAAGCTATGGAAATAGTGGCGCAACCTCCTCGCCGAAAATACCACAACCAGCGCAGCCTTTTCAAGGGCCTGATATCTCGTTTCGGGGCCCTGCAGCACCTTACTAACAAAATAAATAGGCTTTTGAACCTGATCTTGATCCTGGGCGAGCACCACACTCACTGCCCTCTCAGTTACAGCAAAATACAACCTGAGAGGGGTTCCCACCAGCGGTTTGCACAAAACCGGCGGGCTCGCCAGATACTCCTTCAGCTTGACGAAGGCTTCCTCGCACTCCTTTGTCCAAACAAACTTGTTATTGCGCCTCAAGCACTAAAATAGGGATGTCCCTTCTCTCCGCTAGCTGACACGAAGCGAGACAGGGCTGCCATTCGACCTGTTAGCTGTTGAACTTCCTTCACCGTAGCTGGGCTCCTCATCGCCAAGATGGCGGCACACTTATCCGGGTTGGCCTCTATGCCTCTTTCAGTCAAGAGAAATCCCAGGAATTTTCCAGCCTCCACACCAAAGATGCATTTCTCTGGATTCAGCTTCAGTCTGAACTTGGCGATTGTCGTGAACAATTCTTCCAAGTCTGCAACGTGCTTGCTTTTTTCCGGCGAGGTCACGACCATGTCATCGACGTACGCTTGTACGTTCCTTCCCAGCATCGGTGCAAGTACTCGATCCATCAACCTCTGGTACGTGGCCCCCGCGTTCTTCAACCCAAACGGCATCACCTTGTAGCAGTAGCACGATCTCTCCGTCATGAAGGCTGTCTTCTCTTCATCCATGGGATGCATCTTGATCTGATTATACCCCGAGAAGGCATCCAGGAAGCTCAACAACTTGCACCCTGCAGCGCTATCTACCAGGGCGTCTATGCTTGGTAAAGGATATGAATCCTTTGGGCAAGCCTTGTTCAGATCAGTGAGATTGACGCACATGCGCCATTTCCCATTACTCTTCTTCACCAGCACGACATTTGCCAGCCATTCAGGGTACTGGACTTCCCTGATGTGGCCTGCAGCGAGGAGTTTCTGTGTTTCGTCCCTGATCGCTTGCCTCCTCTCCTCGTTGAACTTTCTTCTTCTTTGTCGCACTGGTCTCACCAAGTTGTCCATCGCCAGATGATGGCACAAGAAGTCGGGATCGATCCCGGGCATGTCCGAAGCGGACCATGCAAACGCATCCAGATGTCGCTCAATCACCTTGGCGATCTGGTCCTGGAGCTCAACCTCCAGGGATCTTCCCAGCTTGAAGATCTTTCCCCCGATTTCTCTCTCGAGCCACTGCTCGACGGGTTTTGGTCTGGTTTCTCTGGCGATCACTGCCCTGGCAATTCCCAGTTCTCTCGCTTCCTCAGGGCGATTCCTTGCCTCTTCCTCCCCCAGACCAGCGTTCCCCTCCCCCAGCTCAGCGTCCACCATCTCCACGTCCCTTCCGGCGGTCTCTTCTGTTACCGTCGATCTGGGCTTCACACCAGGAGGCAGGGTGGTCGTTACGTAACTTACCGATCTCTTGTTTTTCAGGCTATTCTCATAGCACTTCTTCGCTTCTTTCTGATCGGATTTGATGGTGATCACCACCCCCTCCATAGACGGCAACTTCACCTTCATGTGCCGGGTCGACGGTATGGCACCTATCCTGTTGAGCGTGGGTCTTCCCAACAGGATGTTGTATGCTGAAGGAGCGTTTACAACAAGATATTTGATTTTCTCCGTTCTTGAACCCGCCACATCTGTAAACGTTGTCCTCAATTCTATGTACCCCCTGACCTCCACCTGGTCGCCAGCGAAACCATACAAACACCCTCCATAGGGCCTCAGCTGGTCAAGGGGCAGTTCCAGCTGCGTGAAAGTCGGCCAGAACATCACGTCTGCCGAACTTCCTTGGTCCACCAGCACCCTGTGGACCTTTCTTCCTGCTGTTATCAACGAAATTACTATGGGATCGTTGTCATGAGGCACAACATCCCGGAGATCTTGCTTGGTGAATGTAATATCCACTTCCGGCAAGTGGTCTTCAAACATATCCACCGTCATCACAGACCTCGCGTACCTCTTCCTCTGTGATGCGGTGCATCCACCTCCTGAGAAACCCCCTGCAATGGTGTGGATTTCCCCGTGCGTAGGCATCTCGTGCTGCTGAGCCTCAGCATCTGCTGGTTGGGAGCTCGACGCGCCCCCCGTTCTTCTATCCAGCAAATAGTCATTTAGGAACCCGCTCTTAACCTGATCGTCGAGCTGGTATCCTAAAGCTAAGCACGATTCAACTGTATGGCCAAAGCCCTGGTGAAACTCACACCAGACGTCTGGCTTTGGTCCCAGCACCTTGTCGCCCACCTTTTCTGGCGCTTTCAACCTAGCAGATATATTGGGAATGGCAATCAGGTCCGCCAATCCCATGACAAACTTGTGCTTAGGCGGGCGATTGTATTCCCGGCGTGCTGGTTGCTGGCGTCCTTGACCCCTACCCTTGTTCTTCCTTGGATCATAAGGATGGCGAGTCCTCTGATCCCTTCTGGCCGCCGCTGTCTCCAGCACCCTCTGTGGCTGGATCCTGGTCTGGGCGCGTGGCCTAGTGGGGGCCACGCTCCCTCTTTTCTCGGCGACTTCACTCTCATCGGCGATGTGGGCCACCGCAAGTCGCCTAACCTCAGCAAATGTGGCGGGGTGAGCCCTGATCAATGCCTCGCAGAATGGTCCCGGCAGCACGCCCTTCTTAAATGCATAGACCAGCATTTCTTCATCCTTGGCCGGCGATCTGACCATCTGCGCTCCAAAACGATTCAAGTAGTCCCTGAGGGACTCTCCCTGGTATTGCCTTATATCAAACAAATCGTAAGACACCCTGGGAGGTGCCTTATTCACGATGTACTGCTCGACGAAAATCTTCGAGAACTGTTGAAAATTGGTTATGTGACCGTTAGGCAGGCTCACAAACCATTGCAGCGCCGTCCCCTGGAGTGTGCTCACGAACATCTTGCAGTATACGGCGTCTGTCCCCCCTGACAGCATCATCTGCGTATGGAACGTGGTGAGATGAGCCTCTGGATCCTCCACGCCCGTAAAAACAGCCTTAACAGGTACCACACTCGTAGGAATAGGCGTGTCAGTAATCGCCTGAACGAAAGGCATAGGGAAAACACGAGGCGGCGTCGACGGCGCGACCTCTTCAGCAATAGGACGCCCTTGCTGCTCCTGAAGAGCTTGACGCAGCTCCGCAGTCACCTTGCTAAGCTCGTCATTCCTGGCGCAAGAGGCGGCCAGGTCCTCATGCATTCTCGCCTGCTCTATGCGCGAGGCTTCCACAGTTGCCTGCAACGAGCGCATAATCTCTACCATCTGCGCCATGGTCATGGCGGCGGCGCCTTCAGCAGCAACGGGCGCAACTGGACTTGAACGGTTGCTTCTCATTTTTCTCATGAAAACTCAGCAAATCACAGAGAGTAATGAGCAACACTTCCTTCAGCGACGATCGACTCAGCGATCAATCGGTCAAAACTGCGCGAAACTCCGCAAGAAAACTCGAAAACACAGCGAACCTCCACAGGAAACTCCAACCCCACCAAAAACCACCGCTTTTCCCTCGACAAACCAAACGAGCCAAAGAACTCAAATCTTCACCGAACAAATCTCGCGCAAACGGCAAAAAACTTCACTTCACCGAACAAAAACCCAAACGATCGGTGGAAAACGCGAAATCACCGAACAAAACTAGATGAACAGCGAACTACGGTTGCACCAGCACACAACCACACATAAAATCACGAAAACCTCCAAGAACTCACGTTGCGGATGGGAACAAGTTTTACACGGCCCCACGGTGGGCGCCTGATGATCCTGCCTGTTGACCAGAACGTTGGAACTTGCCTCGTCAAACTTGGATCGACGTGTGCACCGCTTCTACCTCCGTCCTTCGTCGCGATCCACCTCAAGAACCTGCAAAAGAACAGAGCGGCGCCGCTGTGGCCGATCGCACTCCAACGCCCAAGTCAGTGACCGAACCACCAAATACTAAGAGCAATAACACTCAAGAACTCTCAAGAAACCGTGCAATGTTCTCTCTCACAGTATGCTCAAGAACTCGCAAGCGTAAAAAGTATAATCTGAACGTGCGTACCTCAAAAGTTCGTTGGGGAACCCTTAAATACCTGGTCACTTTCTCTCTCCTGGCAGTTACAGACCTGGACACGTGGCTCGCATCCAGTCGTACACGTGCCATCATCTGGAGCCTCCTTGACTTGGGCGCTGCTTCTGAATCTCTTTTTGGCTAAGTTACTTATGCATGGTACTGCCCAGTGCATAGCCAACTTGGGAGCGCGATCTCTACTGGAATTGGCGAGTTAGGGTGCCTTCGTACACCTTCCCTGTGGTCTCGTCGACCGCCTTCATAATCTGCACCACCTTCTCTTCGGTGATGTGCTTGCTCTGGCGATCTCTGATCACTTGGTCGCCTGGTTTACATCTGGCGACTTCATCTTCAACTGGGTGATCGCCGGTTCTGGTATGTTGGAGATTGGAGCACGCCAACTTCATAACTGGCGACTTCACGAGCCCCCCGACTTCCTTCCCTTCCGTAAATCTGGCGTCTTGTCAACACGCCGATACTGTAGCTTGGTGCCACGTCATCACTTCCGACTACCAGGGCGGTACACAAGCCCCCCAGTCTTAAGCGAAGACTTGTCCAGCGAAAAGACTAAAAGAGTCACGTCAATACCAGTCTACTTGGCACTGGCGCAGAATTTCAAGCGGTTGTACTTTCTGCTTCTCTGACGCTCCACCAAACCCCTCACCCATCGCTCGACACGTGGCTTCATCAATGGTTACCTTCAGTTAACGTTTGCGCTTCCCAAACCCATTTCGAAAAACCCTTAAACCCATTTTCGCTCCACTGTTCCATCACTTTCTTCGCATTCTCAAACGCTCCAACTTTCTTCTGCAAAAAAGCTCTCAACGTTCTTCAACTTCCTGAATCACCAACTTCTTCCATCACTCTTCCGATCATCAAAAGGTACTTCCTTTCCTTCTTCTGCTGGTTTTTCTTGCATTTTAATCGATTCGCATCATCCTGTAACTGTCTGGTGCATACGCTGTGGGTTGTTTTTTCCATTTCTCCTTTCTCGTAACTTAAGGCTTCGTCAATCGTTGCAACGAACCAACATTCGTTCGTTTTTCACCCTTCTCCCATGATCGAGTCAGCCCCTGCGAACCCTGATCATTTTATCTTTTCTTCTTCCTTTGCAGCTTCAACAATGACTCGCTCAAAGATCACCCCAAATCCTCCTCCTTCATCACGAAACCCTTCCTCACAAGCACACGACCCACCGCGAGCACGCGGCGCTTCGTCTTCTCAGGCTGAGAGGCCTGCACCTTCCCGCCCCAACCTGGCCCAGGCGACTCCGCCTGTCACCGGAGGAGATAATATTATAAATATTAAAAATATTACTAATATAAAAATATTAATACATTAAAAGTATTAAAAATATTAAAATTATTAAAATATTCAAAATATTCAAAATATTAATAATATTAAAAATATTGAAAATATTAAAAATATTAATAATATTAAATATTAATAATATTAAATATTAATAATATTAAAAATATTAATAATATTAAATATTAATAATATTAAAAATAATACTAAAATTATTAATATTCTTAATTATTAATATTCTTAATATTATTAATTTTTAATATTGTTAATATTATTAATTATACCGCCCTGGTAGTCGGAAGTGATGACGTGGCACCAAGCTATAGTATCGGCGTGTTGACAAGACGCCAGATTTGCGGAAGGGAAGGAAGTCGGGGGGCTCGTGAAGTCGCCAGTTATGAAGTTGGCGTGCTCCGATCTCCAACATACCAGAACCGGCGATCACCCAGTTGAAGATGAAGTCGCCAGATGTAAACCAGGCGACCAAGTGATCAGAGATCGCCAGAGCAAGCACATCACCGAAGAGAAGGTGGTGCAGATTATTAAGGCGGCCGGCGAGACCACAGGGAAGGTGTACGAAGGCACCCTAACTCGCCAATTCCAGTAGAGATCGCGCTCCCAAGTTGGCTATGCACTGGGCAGTACCATGCATAAGTAACTTAGCCAAAAAGAGAGTCAGAAGCAGCGCCCAAGTCAAGGAGGCTCCAGATGATGGCACGTGTACGACTGGATGCGAGCCACGTGTCCAGGTCTGTAACTGCCAGGAGAGAGAAAGTGACCAGGTATTTAAGGGTTCCCCAACGAACTTTTGAGGTACGCACGTTCAGATTATACTCTTTACGCTTGCAAGTTCTTGAGCATACTGTGAGAGAGAACATTGCACGGTTCCTTGAGAGTTCTTGAGTGTTATTGCTCTTAGTATTTGGTGGTTCGGTCACTGACTTGGGCGTTGGAGTGCAATCGGCCGCAGCGGCGCCGCTCTGTTCTTTTGCAGGTTCTTGAGGTGGATCGCGACGAAGGACGGAGGTAGAAGCGGTGCACACGTCGATCCAAGTTTGACGAGGCAAGTTCCAACGTTCTGGTCAACAGGCAGGATCATCAGGCGCCCACCGTGGGGCCGTGTAAAACTTGTTCCCATCCGCAACGTGAGTTCTTGGAGGTTTTCGTGATTTTCTGTGTGGTTGTGTGCTGGTGCAACCGTAGTTCGCTGTTCATCTAGTTTTGTTCGGTGATTTCGCGTTTTCCACCGATCGTTTGGGTTTTTGTTCTGTGAAGTGAAGTTTTCTGCCGTTTGCGCGAGATTTGTTCGGTGAAGATTTGAGTTCTTTGGCTCGTTTGGTTTGTCGAGGGAAAAGCGGTGGTTTCTGGTGGGGTTGGAGTTTCCTGTGGAGGTTCGCTGTGTTTTCGAGTTTTCTTGCGGAGTTTCGCGCAGTTTTGACCGATTGATCGCTGAGTCGATCGTCGCTGAAGGAAGTGTTGCTCATTACTCTCTGTGATTTGCTGAGTTTTCATGAGAAAAATGAGAAGCAACCGTTCAAGTCCAGTTGCGCCCGTTGCTGCTGAAGGCGCCGCCGCCATGACCATGGCGCAGATGGTAGAGATTATGCGCTCGTTGCAGGCAACTGTGGAAGCCTCACGCATAGAGCAGGCGAGAATGCATGAGGACCTGGCCGCCTCTCGCGCCAGGAATGACGAGCTTAGCAAGGTGACTGAGGAGCTGCATCAAGCTCTTCAGGAGCAGCAAGGGCATCCTATTGCTAAAGAGGTCGCGTCGTCGACGCTGCCTCGTGTTTTCCCTATGCCTTTCGTTCAGGCGATTACTGACACGCCTATTCCTACGAGTGTGGTACCTGTTAAGGCTGTTTTTACCGGCGTGGAGGATCCATAGGCTCATCTCACCACGTTCCATACGCAGATGATGCTGTCAGGGGGGTCAGACGCCGTATACTGCAAGATGTTCGTGAGCACACTCCAGGGGACGGCGCTGGAATGGTTTGTGAGCCTGCCTAACGGTCACATAACCAATTTTCAACAGTTCTCGAAGATTTTCGTCGAGCAGTACATCGTGAATAAGGTGTTGAAGCTGGAGGAAGCTTCTTCCCTACCAAGGCTTGATGTGTGTTTGATGAAGAAAATGGCTTGAGTGCTTTGAAGATTGTAATAGGTTTTTAGATTCATTTGTAATTAGGCTTGTAAGTGTGTATGATTGCCTTTTGCTGTGTAACCTATCCTAGATGCCTAACCAAGTCTAGATCAAGCACATGATGTGGTTAAATGGTTTTTGAAAAGCCTTTTAAAATGTTTTTAACAGTTTTAAAACAGTACACAGATAAATCTGTTTTATGGAGAAAGAATCTGTTTATTTCTTCTCTGTTAAAAAGGCTTTCGTTAAATGGTTTTTGAAAAGCTTTTTAAAATGGTTTTAACAGTTTTAAAACAGTACACAAATAAATCTGTTTTATGGAGAAAGAATCTGTTTATTTCTTCTCTGTTAAAAGGCTTTTCTAAATTTCTGTTAAGGCACCAAGGGAAAGCTTAGTTCGTTATTTCAGTTAAGATGAGCTGGCTTGTGTGTTATACTTTAATCTGTTTTACTGTGAAAGAACAGGTTTATTCTTTGGTCTGCTGAAAGGTTTTTCACAAGTTAGTTAGGGCACCAAAGGTACCTTTCAGACAGTTATTTCTGTTAAGCTGAGTTGGCAGTTTTCACAAAATAAATCTGTTAAGTTCAAAAATGAATCTGTTGTTTTCTTAACTGCTTTTCAACTGTTTTTGAAAAGAAGTTAGAAACTGTTTTCTATATAAAGAAAAGTCTCTCTCACATGAATTAGTGCTGAGGAATTACGCTTTTGACAGAGATCAAACAATTTCCATGTGAGAAGAAGGATTGAAAGAGTTTTTTGAAAGGTTTTCCAAAGAGATTTTCAAGTGTGCTTGTTCTAGGAAACCTTGAATCTTGGTGAAGGTGCTGGTGCAGTTCTGCAGCAAATTGAACTACTGGTTTTGAGTTCTTGCATCTTCTTTTCAGGTGTAATCTTTCCTTTATTCTGTTTTGTAAAGGTGTAAGTGTTAGTCACTCCTTGATAGGGTTTCTTGGAGTGCAAGGTGTGCTGAAATAGGGTTTTTCAGCATTGTGTGTGTTGTTCTTGTAGTGTTCAAGAACTGCTGGTTTTGTAAGTGATTGGTACTGTTTTTAGTGAATTCCACCTTGGGGTAAGGTGAGACTGGATGTAGCTCTGTATGAGTGAACCAGTATAAAAACGTGTGTATCTTGTATTCTCATCCCTGCACTCTTTTCTGGTTTGTGCTTAATTCTGTCAAGAACTAAATCTGTTCTTTTTAAATTGAATCTGTTAATTCTGGGTTAAGTGAAAACTGTTCTTCCTGATTTGTTGAAGTTTTCTGATCATAAACAAGGTTGCTGCATATAATGGTTTAAGTGAATTGTGAACAAACTGATCATTCATTAAAACCTGAGAAAGGATCATACTTCTTGAAATCTTGTGTTGTGTAGCTTTTGATTGATTTCTAAGCACAGCTGTATCCTTCATCCTCACAATATTAAGTTGATCTGGTTCTGTTATATTTCTTGTTGAACACAATTTTACATTGAACAGAATTCAAATTGTGCCAAGACTGCTCTGAAGAATCAATCTGTTTCATGTAAAAACAATCTGTTCTTTTTGCCTCTGGAATACTGAAAAAATTGTGTGTTCTTGCGAAAATCTTATAAGCTCAATTCACCCCTCCCCTCTTGAACTTAGACACTAATAGACCCAACATAAGGCACCGCCCAGGGTGTCTTACGATTTGTTTGATATAAGGCAGTACCAGGGAGAGTCCCTTAGGGACTACTTGAATCGTTTTGGAGCGCAGAGGGTCGGATCACCGGCCAAGGATGAAGAAATGCTGGTCTATGCATTTAAGAAGGGCGTGCTGCCGGGACCATTCTGTGAGGCATTGATCAGGGCTCACCCCGCCACGTTTGCTGAGGTTAGGCGACTTGCGGTGGCCCACATCGCCGATGAGAGTGAAGTCGCCGAGAAAAGAGGGAGCGTGGCCCCCACTAGGCCACGCGCCCAGACCAGGATCCAGCCACAGAGGGTGCTGGAGACAGCGACGGCCAGAAGGGATCAGAGGACTCGCCATCCTTATGATCCAAGGAAGAACAAGGGTAGGGGCCAAGGACGCCAGCAACCAGCACGCCGGGAAAACAATCGCCTGCCTAAGCACAAGTTTGTCATGGGATTGGCGGACCTGATTGCCATTCCCAATATATCTGCTAGGTTGAAAGCGCCAGAAAAGGTGGGCGACAAGGTGCTGGGACCAAAGCCAGACGCCTGGTGTGAGTTTCACCAGGGCTTTGGCCATACAGTTGAATCGTGCTTAGCTTTAGGATACCAGCTCGACGATCTGGTTAAGAGCGGGTTCCTAAATGACTATTTGCTGGATAGAAGAACGGGGGGCGCGTCGAGCTCCCAACCAGCAGGTGCTGAGGCTCAGCAGCACGAGATGCCTACGCACGGGGAAATCCACACCATTGCAGGGGGTTTCTCAGGAGGTGGATGCACCGCATCACAGAGGAAGAGGTACGCGAGGTCTGTGATGACGGTGGATATGTTTGAAGACCACTCGCCGGAAGTGGATATTACATTCACCAAGCAAGATCTCCGGGATGTTGTGCCTCATGACAACGATCCCATAGTAATTTCGTTGATAACAACAGGAAGAAAGGTCCACAGGGTGCTGGTGGACCAAGGAAGTTCGGCAGACGTGATGTTCTGGCCGACTTTCACGCAGCTGGAATTGCCCCTTGACCAGCTGAGGCCCTATGGAGGGTGTTTGTATGGTTTCGCTGGCGACCAGGTGGAGGTCAGGGGGTACATAGAATTGAGGACAACGTTTACAGATGTGGCCGGTTCAAGAACGGAGAAAATCAAATATCTTGTTGTAAACGCTCCTTCAGCATACAACATCCTGTTGGGAAGACCCATGCTCAACAGGATAGGTGCCATACCGTCGACCCGGCACATGAAGGTGAAGTTGCCGTCTATGGAGGGGGTGGTGATCACTATCAAATCCGATCAGAAAGAAGCGAAGAAGTGCTATGAGAATAGCCTGAAAAACAAGAGATCGGTAAGTTACGTAACGACCACCCCGCCTCCTGGTGTGAAGCCCAGATCGACGGTAACAGAAGAGACCGCCGGAAGGGACGTGGAGATGGTGGACGCTGAGCTGGGGGAGGGGAACGCTGGTCTGGGGGAGGAAGAGGCAAGGAATCGCCCTGAGGAAGCGAGAGAACTGGGAATTGCCAGGGTGGTGATCGCCAGAGAAACCAGACCAAAACCCGTCGAGCAGTGGCTCGAGAGAGAAATCGGGGGAAAGATCTTCAAGCTGGGAAGATCCCTGGAGGTTGAGCTCCAGGACCAGATCGCCAAGGTGATTGAGCGACATTTGGATGCGTTTGCATGGTCCGCTTCGGACATGCCCGGGATCGATCCCGACTTCTTGTGCCATCATCTGGCGATGGACAACTTGGTGAGACCAGTGCGACAAAGAAGAAGAAAGTTCAACGAGGAGAGGAGGCAGGCGATCAGGGACGAAACACAGAAACTCCTCGCTGCAGGCCACATCAGGGAAGTCCAGTACCCTGAATGGTTGGCAAATGTCGTGCTGGTGAAGAAGAGTAATGGGAAATGGCGCATGTGCGTCGATTTCACTGATCTGAACAAGGCTTGCCCAAAGGATTCATATCCTTTACCAAGCATAGACGCCCTGGTAGATAGCGCTGCAGGTTGCAAGTTGTTGAGCTTCCTGGATGCCTTCTCGGGGTATAATCAGATCAAGATGCATCCCATGGATGAAGAGAAGACAGCCTTCATGACGGAGAGATCGTGCTACTGCTACAAGGTGATGTCGTTTGGGTTGAAGAACGCGAGGGCCACATACCAGAGGTTGATGGATCGAGTACTTGCACCGATGCTGGGAAGGAACGTACAAGCGTACGTCGATGACATGGTCGTGACCTCGCCGGAAAAAAGCAAGCACGTTGCAGACTTGGAAGAATTGTTCACGACGATCGCCAAGTTCAGACTGAGGCTGAATCCAGAGAAATGCATCTTTGGTGTGGAGGCTGGAAAATTCCTGGGATTTCTCTTGACTGAAAGAGGCATAGAGGCCAACCCGGATAAGTGTGCCGCCATCTTGGCGATGAGGAGCCCAGCTACGGTGAAGGAAGTTCAACAGCTAACAGGTCGGATGGCAGCCCTGTCTCGCTTCGTGTCAGCTAGCGGAGAGAAGGGACATCCCTATTTTCAGTGCTTGAGGCGCAATAACAAGTTTGTTTGGACGAAGGAGTGCGAGGAAGCCTTCGTCAAGCTGAAGGAGTATCTGGCGAGCCCGCCAGTTTTGTGCAAACCGCTGGTGGGAACCCCTCTCAGGTTGTATTTTGCTGTAACTGAGAGGGCGGTGAGTGCGGTGCTCGCCCAGGATCAAGATCAGGTTCAAAAGCCTATTTATTTTGTTAGTAAGGTGCTGCAGGGCCCCGAAACGAGATATCAGGCCCTGGAAAAGGCTGCACTGGCTGTGGTATTTTCGGCGAGGAGGTTGCGCCACTATTTCCATAGCTTCACCATACTGGTGATGACTGACCTGCCCATCCAGAAGGTCTTGAAGAAGCCTGACGTTGCGGGAAGGATGGTGAAGTGGGCAGTAGAATTGTCAGAGTTTGATATTAAATATGAGCCCCGAGGCCCGATCAAGGGGCAAATCTTCGCAGATTTCGTGGTCGAGCTCTCATTCGAGGCGACACGAGTTGAAGGGGACGACTTCCGTTGGGTGCTTTCAGTGGATGGATTGTCGAACCAACAGGGTAGCGGTGCTGGAGTCATTTTGGAAGGACCCAACGGCGTGCTGATCGAACAATCTTTGAGATTTGCCTTCAAGGCCAGTAACAATCAAGCAGAATACGAGGCGCTGATCGCCGGGATTTTGCTGGCCAAAGAGATGGGAGCCAGGGTGTTAATGGCTAAGAGTGACTCGCTGCTAGTCACAGGGCAAGTAACAGGCGAGTTCCAGGCTAAAGATCCACAAATGGCGGCTTACTTGGAGTATGTGCAGGAATTGAAGAGTTCCTTTGCCTCCTTTGAAGTAGTGCATGTGCCCAGAGAGCAGAATGCCCGAGCTGACTTGCTAGCTAAGCTCGCCAGTTCAGGCAAGGGGGGTAGGCAGAGGACGGTGATTCAAGAAACTCTGAAGACGCCGAGAGCATTTGTAGCAGATCACCTGGTTCTTCAAATAAGCAAGTCGACGGAGAAAGCAGCGAGAAGTCATAAGTGTCTGACTCAAGAGACTTTGAGATCGCCGAGAATTAGAGCATGTCGAGGAGAGAAGGTGAGCATGACGCAGGTCTGCGCTATCCATGAGCCAGACACCTGGATAACACAGTACAAGCGGTGCCTGGAAGATGGCCTTCTCCCACTGGATCCGACAGAGGCTAGGAAGGTAAGGAAAAATTCTAGCAAGTACACAATGATCGATGGCGAGCTGTACAGGTTTGGGTTCACTCACCCACTCCTAGAATGTGTGTATGGTGAGAAATGCACGAGGATTATGGCAGAGCTCCTTGAGGGTATATGCGGAAGCCACGTCGGGGGTCGAGCTCTGGCCGCAAGGACCCTCCGTGCAGGTTACTATTGGCCAACGATGAGAGAAGACTGCAAGAAGTACGCGCAGTGTTGCAAACAATGCCAACAGCACGCCGATTGGCACAAGGCGCCTCCCGAGGAGTTGAAGTCGATCTACAGCCCTTGGCCGTTTCATACTTGGGGAATCGACATCCTGGGACCATTCCCGCTGGCGATCAGGCAGATGAAGTACTTGGTGGTGGCGATTGAGTATTTCACCAAGTGGATCGAAGCAGAACCAGTGGCCCAGATCACCGCACACAAGATCGAAGGTTTCGTGTGGAAGAACATTGTGTGCCGGTTTGGAGTGCCCAAGCGCCTGGTGTCGGACAATGGGACTCAGTTTGCAAGCCACCTGTTGAAGAAGCTGTGCGAAGGGGTGGGAATTCAACAAGTGTTTGCATCCGTCGAGCACCCCCAGACAAATGGCCAGGTAGAGTCAGCTAATCGGGTGTTGCTGAGAGGTTTGAAGAGGAGGCTAGAGAAAGCCAAAGGAAGCTGGGCTGAGGAGGTACCCCGTATAGTCTGGGCGTACCACACCACTGAGCAGTCAGGAACCATAATGAGACCCCGTTCAGCTTGGTCTATGGGTGTGATGCAATGATTCCAGTAGAGATCCAGGAGAGCTCGCCGAGATTCCAGAACTTCGTAAAGGAAGACTCGAATGAAGAGAGAAGGCTGAACCTGGATCTACTGGATGAGATCAGGGAAGAGGCGAGATTGAAGGCTGAAGCGGTGAAGAGAAGGATTGAACGAAGATACAAATCGAAGGTGATGCCAAGACAGTTTAGAGAAGGCGACCTGGTGATGAGGAAAGCCCACCAGTACGAGATGGAGAATAAACTGTCGCCCAAGTGGACGGGGCCGTTCAGAATAACCGAGGCGCTCGGGAACGGCGCCTACCGCTTAGAGACATTGGAAGGAGGGGTGATTCCTCGCACTTGGAACGCCACGCACCTGAAGTTGTATTACAGTTGAGAACTTTGTAAGTAAAGATAAACACGAAGTTACATTACAATGTCTCTATTAAAACAGTTTGAAGGGGGCACTCTTTTTTCCCTAAGGAGGGTTTTTAATGAGGCCACCCAATAAAAGAGAAGTTTTCAAAGTGCAAGTTGTTTTAGATTGCGTGCCTGTTGTTTTCAGAAAGTTTTGAAGAAAGACCTTGTCACTTATATGTGACTTAAGGCAAGTTAAAGATATATTGCATGCTTTCTAAAAGGTTTTAAGTCCTCATCGTCTTTCGGCGATCGGAGGCATCAGTTAAAGTTTTAAGTCCTCATCGTTTTTCGGCGATCGGAGGCATCAGTTAAAGTTTTAAGTCCTCATCGTTTTTCGGCGATCGGAGGCATCAGTTAAAATTTTAAGTCCTCATCGTTTTTCGGCGATCGGAGGCACAAGTTAAAGTTAAAGTCCTCATCGTCTTTCGGCGATCGGAGGCACCAGTTAAAAGACCTCAACGCCCTCGCGCGTCCTGAGGCGAGTTAAAGACCTTCTCGCCATCGAGCGAGTGCAGGCGAGGAAGAGCGAAAAGTCCTAAGTGTTTCTGGGGGCGAGAAGATGTAACCCCTGGGGCAATGTAGAGGCACCAGTGAAAAGTCCTCAGTGTTTCTGGGTGGGGAGGAGATGTAACCCCTGGGGCAATGTAGAGGCACGTTTTAAAGACCTTCTCGCCTATGAGCGAGTTCAGGCGATTTAAAGACCTTCTCGCCTATGAGCGAGTTCAGGCGAGTTAAAGACCTTCTCGCCTATGAGCGAGTTCAGGCAAGATAAAATCCTTCTCGTCTCGAACGAGTTCAGGTATGGTGTAAAGGGTGGAAGAAGTTTGGGAGGTGGCTAAGGTAGGTTCGAAGAGAGCGCCTAGCCACCCGGTCTTTTGCTCTAAAGTTCAGGAAGGTAGAGAAGGATCCGAAAGGCGCCTCTACCCCCAGATAAAGAACAATGGCCAAGGTATGAAGCCAGAAAGAAGCTGATATCGCCAAGAGTCTTTGGCGACCAGAAAAAGTTCAAACAGTGGCGAGAAAGTTAAAGACCCGTTTTGATGAAGCAGATTGGGTGAAGCGATGTTTTAAGCCAGTAGTTGAGTTAAAGTTCGTTGCTTGAAGAGTAATTTTGCGCTAAGGTTAATTGCCTTAAGATTACAAGTTGTTAAAGTGATTATTAGTTGAAGTCGAAGTGGTTCGAAACAGTTAAGTATAAGATCGTGCCTACGAAATCGCTAAGTCATTTCTTTGAAGTAAATCACGCAAGGAAGGTTAAAGCTGACAAAGAGGTTACAAGAAGAAATACAAAGGCAATTTCATTAAGTAAATATCAGTTCGGGGCACATATACAGAAAAAAGAAAAAAGTTCATTACAATTACATACAAAGAAAAAGCATAAGGGTGGTGGATGAGGGGAAATTGATCAGTCTTCAGCGGGAACCACTTTCCCATCCACCACCTCATTGTTAAGGGACACCATGCTGAGATCCAGATCAGGGAATAAGCAGGCGAACTGTTCCCGTGCAGCCTCGAATCCAGCAGCCAGAATTTGGGCAGAACTCAGATTAAGTTCTTCAATCTGCTTCTTGAGTTCTTCAGTTTGTTCTTTCAGCCCCTTGTTCTGCTGCTCCAGCTCTTCAACTTGCTTCTTGAGTTTTTCGTTGGTTTCTTGAGCCTGGAGAAGGTCTTCAGCAACCTTCTTGGATTCTGCTTGCACTTGGCCCAATTCAGCAGCGATCTTCCCCTTCTCTTTGTTGGCTTCGGCAAGCTCAGCCATGGCGTCGTCCCTCGCCTTCTCCACCGTTCCCAGGAAGACCTCCCGGTCGGCTGACCTTTGCTTCAGTTTCTTCACCTTGGCGGCGTCAGTTTTTATTAAGGCCTCTAGGTCAGCCACCCTAACGCGATAGGGTACAATCTTACTTTCCAACTCAATCTTCTCTTGAGCCAGAAGCTGCACCTTGTGGCGTAGATCGGTGGCCTCCTTGCGCGCCAACCGGAGCTCGGTGCTCATTGCGTCTTCTACTCGGGAGTGTTCAATTTCCGCGAGTGTCAGATTGAAGGATAACTTCTCCACCTCAACCCTCATAGTGCTATTCTCAGTTCGGAGGTTGAAGAGGTTATCCTGGAGCTTCCTGGTGGAGCTCTCCACAACTCTAGAGATAATGGTGGGGAAGTCTTCTGCCATCATCTTCAGTTTAGCGGAGAAAGGCTCCCACATCCTCTTAACCTCAATAGAGAGACCTGCCTGTGGAGGCGCCGGGTGGGCCTGTTGTTGGCTCTCGCCGCCACCTTCCTTAGTTGGTTGCTCAGCAGGTGCTTCTTGGCGCGGCGGCGACGTCAGGGATTCAGTAATCAGAATTGGAGAGTTATGGGCAACTTCATCCCCGATTGGAGCAACGTCTGTGGCTGAGGCATTTGAAGGGGGACCCCCTCTAGCTGTTGCACAAGGCGTGGAGGCGCTCGGGGGGTCCTCCATGAAGTTTGGCTCGGGGGCCTCAACCGCAGGTGGCGCAGTCGCTAGTGGGATTGCTTGGACTGGTGAGGCAGGAGCTGGTGGAGGTGGCAGTGTTAGAGGCGGAGAAAGTGTAGTTGGTGGCGTTGATGTTGGAAGAGGGGGTGGAGCAGGTGGAGAAGAAGGTGCCACCCTCTTCCTCTTCGTGACAAGGCCATCTTCAGTGACCTCGTCGTCTTCCTCTTCCTCCTCATGGACTATCTGGGGGGCTTTCCTCTTGGGTTTCCTGAGGACCAGCTTCTTGCGTTGGTTGGCGGGTTGGGCCTCGGAGGAAGTTGGGCCCCGGGGTGGCGATCTGCCTGGAGCAGCGGCGATCTCCACCACAGAGTTTGGCACGGTTTGGGAACCCGATGCCAACCCATGGGTTCGAGCGAGCGCCCTCAGTTCAGCGAGCTTGCCCTGGCCCAACATATTATCTGCATAGAGCAAAAATGCATGGGTTAGTTCAGAGAGAAAATAAATGCATAAGGTAGTATGCAGCAAAGCAGAGAAATAGTGCAGAAAAATAAAACCAAAGTCTTGTGCACAACACACAAGACGCCCAGAAACAGGTAACAAAGGTAATGTTAGAACAAAGACTTAGACGTTCTAACCTATGCGAATTTCGAGTTGGTCCTCGAAGAACTCGAAGCTAATGAGTGTGGTGGTGAGGAAGGTGATGTTGGCATCTGCCACACTCTTCCAGAAGAAGCAGAGATCTCTGTCCAAAGCGCCCATGCTATCAGGACTTCTTGGTCTCCTAAAGCTGCTTTTGGACTCTTTGTTCCCCTTGTTCACCCAATACAAGGGGAAACCGTCGAGCAGGGAAGCGTCCTTGTCGTTGGGGCGCACTTGGACGAACTTGCCCTTCCAGTCTTTATAGGACTGCTGGAAGATGGAGAGGATCGACCTCCCAGCAATCCCGTTCAAGCTTACCCATAGGCGATCTCCTGGGTGCTTGGCTTCAAAAAGAAATAAGAAGACATCCACCGATGCTGGCAACCCCAGATGGTCGCACATGACTTGGAACGCCCGCACAAACGCCCAGCTGTTGGGATGGAGCTGGGCGGCGGCGATGTCGAGCTCGGTGAGAAGCTCCCTCTCAAAGCGAGTGAAGGGAAACCTGAGTTTCACCTTCTTGAACGAGGTTGTGTAGACGAAGCAGAAGGGTCCACCCTTGTTCGCCTTGTCGTCGGCGCAGACTGGCAGGTCGGGGGGGCAAGGTAGCACTGTCATCTTCTCGTTGTGCTCCTTGTGGAATGATTGGTGAGGCTCATCCCCCTTCGTCAATCGCAGAACTGCCCCAGCAGTGTTCACAGAAGACGTTTCCCTCAACAAGGTCGAGTTGGCCCAGGGATACAGTTTTTTGAAGTCTGGTGGGGGGACGGAGGCTCCTCCGGTGACAGGCGGAGTCGCCTGGGCCAGGTTGGGGCGGGAAGGTGCAGGCCTCTCAGCCTGAGAAGACGAAGCGCCGCGTGCTCGCGGTGGGTCGTGTGCTTGTGAGGAAGGGTTTCGTGATGAAGGAGGAGGATTTGGGGTGATCTTTGAGCGAGTCATTGTTGAAGCTGCAAAGGAAGAAGAAAAGATAAAATGATCAGGGTTCGCAGGGGCTGACTCGATCATGGGAGAAGGGTGAAAAACGAACGAACGTTGGTTCGTTGCAACGATTGACGAAGCCCTAAGTTACGACAAAGGAGAAATGGAAAAAACAACCCACAGCGTATGCACCAGACAGTTACAGGATGATGCGAATCGATTAAAATGCAAGAAAAACCAGCAGAAGAAGGAAAGGAAGTACCTTTTGATGATCGGAAGAGTGATGGAAGAAGTTGGTGATTCAGGAAGTTGAAGAACGTTGAGAGCTTTTTTGCAGAAGAAAGTTGTAGCGTTTGAGAATGCGAAGAAAGTGATGGAACAGTGGAGCGAAAATGGGTTTAAGGGTTTTTCGAAATGGGTTTGGGAAGCGCAAACGTTAACTGAAGGTAACCGTTGATGAAGCCACGTGTCGAGCGATGGGTGAGGGGTTTGGTGGAGCGTCAGAGAAGCAGAAAGTACAACCGCTTGAAATTCTGCGCCAGTGCCACGTAGACCGGTATTGACGTGACTCTTTTAGTCTTTTCGCTGGACAAGTCTTCGCTTAAGACTGGGGGGCTTGTGTACCGCCCTGGTAGTCGGAAGTGATGACGTGGCACCAAGCTACAGTATCGGCATGTTGACAAGACGCCAGATTTGCGGAAGGGAAGGAAGTCGGGGGGCTCGTGAAGTCGCCAGTTATGAAGTTGGCGTGCTCCGATCTCCAGCATACCAGAACCGGCGATCACCCAGTTGAAGATGAAGTCGTCAGATGTAAACCAGGCGACCAAGTGATCAGAGATCGCCAGAGCAAGCACATCACCGAAGAGAAGGTGGTGCAGATTATGAAGGCGGCCGGCGAGACCACAGGGAAGGTGTACGAAGGCACCCTAACTCGCCAATTCCAGTAGAGATCGCGCTCCCAAGTTGGCTATGCACTGGGCAGTACTATGCATAAGTAACTTAGCCAAAAAGAGAGTCAGAAGCAGCGCCCAAGTCAATGAGGCTCCAGATGATGGCACGTGTACGACTGGATGCGAGCCACGTGTCCAGGTCTGTAACTGCCAGGAGAGAGAAAGTGACCAGGTATTTAAGGGTTCCCCAACGAACTTTTGAGGTACACACGTTCAGATTATACTCTTTACGCTTGCGAGTTCTTGAGCATACTGTGAGAGAGAACATTGCACGATTCCTTGAGAGTTCTTGAGTGTTATTGCTCTTAGTATTTGGTGGTTCGGTCACTGACTTGGGCGTTGGAGTGCAATCGGCCGCAGCGGCGCCGCTCTGTTCTTTTGCAGGTTCTTGAGGTGGATCGCGACGAAGGACGAAGGTAGAAGCGGTGCACACGTCGATCCAAGTTTGACGAGGCAAGTTCCAACGTTCTGGTCAACAGGCAGGATCATTAATGATTATAATAATAGTATTCATAGATCTAATTTAATTAATATAGTTCATATTATTTTTATTATTTCTGTTATTATGAATAGTTTTAATATTTGTAATATTATAAATAACATTAAAATTATTATAATATTTATAATATTGTTAATGTTATTAATATTATTCATGTTATTTTTATTTTTGTTAGTTTAATAGTATTTATTAATATTATAATATTAATAATATAAATATTCATCAACTGTAATCCATAGGAAATATTCATTAATTTCAATCTATAGGTAATATCTATCGACTTTTGTAAGGACCGAAAAAAATAGTCTTAGAGTATAAATGGTACAATTAAAATGGCAATTGAATATTTTATTATTAAAGTGAAAAGGCTATATAAATAGAAATTTAGTTATTCAGGTTTCATTCTAAAAGAACCATCATCTCTCTAAAAACTCATTTTCCTTTCCTCTGTCTTCTCTCTAAAATTTTGACATCCTCGCTCATCAGATCAACAATCGGAGTTCGCCATTGGACTCCTGGCAGTGAACTCTACAAGATTGACCGATCAAAATCTTAGATAGAGTAAATTCTTTCTTGGCTCCTTTTCCTTTAAGATAGTTTTGATCTGGTTATGTTGCCTTTTAGTTTAAGTTTGCATGTGAGGTTTTTATATTCAGAATTAGTCTTTGTTAGCTCAGGGTCCTAGTGATATAGTTAGATTTGTGATCAGGACTATGTGGTGCAGGTTAGGGTATCCTTAAGCTTTTGGTGGGTTTGGAGCTCTTAGTGAGCATCTGCTAAAGTCCAGGTAAGGGAAGTTAGTTTAAAATTTTCAATAGAACCCTAGGTTAGAAGATTTGAATGTAAGTGTGACGTGGTCACCAATTCCAAATTTTGTTGCAAGATTTCTTGTGTTTGAGTAGATTGTAGTTTGATTGAAATTGAAAGTGTTGTGATTGAGAATTGGTTGTTCGATTTAAATGGTTTTGGAATTAGAAATCATATATATATATGTATGTATGTATGTATGTATAGATGGACATAATAGCTCAATGATTCAATTAGAGTGATTGTATCATGCTGAACAGGAACTGTCAATGTAATGTGTAGATTTATAATTTATGAATTGAATGAGATATTGATTTATAATCTAATAGGTATATTAAGTTATGCATAATTTTTCTGCATATTTCGCTCAAGCTAGCAAGTTCTAGCTCAAGCTAAAAATTATAGGTGCTCTCCGGAGGATTCTAACTCAAGCTAGCGAATTCTAGCTCAAGCTAAAATTCTGGGTGCTATCTGGAGGATTTTAGCTCAAGCTAGCGAATTCCAGCTTAAGCTAAAATTTTGGGTGCTCTCTGGAGGATTTTGGCCCAAGCTAGCGAATTTTAGCTCAAGCTAAAATTATGGGTGCTCTTTAGCGGATTTTAGCTCAAGCTAGCGAATTCTAGCTCAAGCTAAAATTTTGGTTGCTCTCTGGGGAATTTCTAGCTCAAGCTAGCAATTTCTAGCTCAAGCTAGAGTCTAAAAAAATAAATAATAATAAATAAATAAATAAAAATAAAAATATTAAACTAATTTTTATTTGCTTTTAAAAAAGATTGATTTATTTATTTCTATATAGTTTTTCTTATAAAGTATGTAAACTTTTATTTCATGTATAGTTAATTGAAAATCTCTTTTATTAGACATTTATATGATTAGTCAATGAATTGTTGTGTATTTTGGAAATTCTAAACATTGGTATGCTTTGATTGTTTGATGTTGGATATTATGAGGCTCAAAATATGAATTCTAATCAAGACATAGTATTTTCAGGAAAGAAAATACTGTGTTAAGATTGTTTAGAATGTGCATTGACTAGGAATTCGTCTAGAAGGATATATCCTGACTCTCTTGAGATAATAGAATCATATAGATGAAGTTATTCAGGTGGTGAGAGTCGAAGGAGGTTCATATGAATGGGTAAGTTGTTTGAAAGATAATTAACTTGACCTGTTATATGAATTAACTTTGTCATACTAGGAGAGAGATGATATTGAGATTATTTATGCGCATAGCTGTGTGGATTTCACAGTGATGTAGTATGACAGGTGCATATCTCTGAGTCTAAGTCAACGCACGAGACTTCCAAAAGTAGAGTCAAGTGTCTATGTGTTATGAGTCAGTAGAAGTCTGACATGAGAAAGATGAATATTGAAATTGTTGATAGACATTTGATGGTTATGTGAAATGCATGAGAAATGATGGATTTATGTGGATGTTTAAAGTTATATTTATGTTATAAGTTTTAAAAATACCTAGCTTACCCTTTGTTTTGTTTTGTGGTTGTTTTTCTTTGATCTGTGATGATCGTGTATTTTACACGGGAGCAGATGATGTTACAGGTGATAAAGTTTCAAGATACGAAGATGGATGATGGAAAAAAAATGTTTTTTTTTTCTTTTGAAATTTTGTTTTTAATTTATGTATATGTTTCAAGTCTTATGAAGAGAGAGATAATTTGAAACATTTCAATAATGAAATTGTAGATATATTTGTATTATGTTTATATATTTATTTTAATATTTCATACAGATTATGGTTATTAGATATGAGAAAATATAGGGATGTTACAACTTTAGTGTATAGGAAACACTTATCCACTCTAGTTCGTAGTAATACCCGACAACTCGAGTTCGTAGGTAATACCCAACAACTAAAGTTCGTAGGTAATACCTACCATCTTTCGATTGATAAATCTGTAGGTAATATTCCACACCTTTTTTTATCATTGTTTTCATTATTATTTTTTACGTTTTTATTATTTACAAATCTTATTTTTAATTATTATATTGATTAAATTATATACTAAAATATTAATTAAAAAATAATTTTAAATAAAATAATTAGTTATTATATTCAATAAATTATATACTATTTTAAAAGACTACAAAAATAATTAAAAATATTAATATTAATATAATTGTACCGACCAGCCCTCGGGCGTCGTTGACAAGTGATAATATTGGTGCCACGTAAACAGGGTCTCACGAGCGGCGTGGGCCAGTATCTCGCGATATCGGTCACCAATGCCCGAGTCACCAATGTCCGACCTCTCCACACTGTCTAGTGGCACGTGCGCCAAGGAACCAAAGAGTGGTCAGACATCGGTCACCAGGATGTACCGACGTGCCACTAGACAGTGTGGAGAGGTCGGACATTGGTGACTCGAACAGCAGAGCTGGGCCACAAGAGGTGGATCCCAGACCACACACCACTTATCAGAAAGGGAGAAGCCTAGGTCACGAGAGTCCATGCGTGTAGAGTGGATGGTGCGTTTAGGCGTAACACAAGTATAGGGCCACTGGAAAGATATGACCTGTGAGGGTCGCGATCTAGGGGTGAGCTGCATGCATGGCACGTGAACAACTAGGACATTTCCAAAGGCAGGTGACCCCAGAGATGAGGTGCACGAGGAGGCACCCAGGTGGTCACCCGGTTAGAGGTTGCACTCCAGTTAGGGAACCCACGCACTAGGTTATCCTAAGAGTGGGTAACAACAGTGCTGGGCCCACCCCCTCAGAAAGCCCATTTTGGGTAAAGAGGAAACCCTAGTTTTAGTCTATATAAAGGAAAGCAACAAACTTAACAAGGTACGTTATTAATTTTCACCGCTTAACACACAGTTACTTACGTTATACAGTTTTGATGTTTCCTAACCCTAAGATTGACTTGAGCGTCGGAGTGCAAACGACCTCTAGGGCGCCCTTTGTCTTTGTGTTTTCAGGCATAAAGCACGTGTGAAGCGCAGGGATTCTGGACGTGAGAGTGACATAGGCGCACAAAGATATATTTGGTCAACCGGCAGGAACATTTGGCGCCCACCGTGGGGCACGATACAAAACATTGTCCCGCTAGCAAGAACCAGACAGATCCAGGAGATGAGAAGTACGAGGGAGGGACTTGTTGCACCAAACGGGGGTGAAGACCTCACCCTGCAACAGGTTATGGAGACGATGCGAGCCCTTCAGGAAGAAATGGTCGCGTCAAGAGCAAACTAAGAATGCATCAAGGCTGACTTATTGGTGTCGCGAGTAACGAGCGAAGAACTACGCCGTTCGAATGAGGAACTGCGTAGAGATCTGCAAAATCGCGCAGGCGAGCGTGAGGAGGAGGATCAAGAACCTACGACTCCGCCTAGGGAGTTCCCGACGCCGTTCTCGCAAGAAATCATGGATGCCGTAATACCAACCACACTTGTAGGGCCCAAGGTGACCTTCACTGGTACAGGGGACCCGGAGGCCCATCTCACGGCTTTACATATGCAGATGATGCTGGTTGGGGGCTCCGATGTGGTGAGATGCAAGCTGTTCATGAGCACCCTGGCGGGAACAGCAATGGACTGGTTCATCAGCCTCCCTTATGGGCATGTGACGTCATTCCCACAACTTACAAAGCTGTTCAGGGCACAGTGCATCGCGAATCGGGCTCCCCCGTCTATCTCTTATGATATCTTTGACATAAGGCAATATCAGGGAGAGTCTTTGAAGGAGTTCATCCACCGCTTTGGAGCAAAGGTAGTGAGGTTAAACCTCAAGGACTAAAGGATGATGGTGCATGCGTTCAGGAAGGGCATTGTGTCAGGCCCCTTCATCGAATCACTTATCCAAAACCACCCTAAGACCTCCGCTGAGATAAGGCGTCGCGCGGTGGCACATATTGTGGCGGAGGAGGAAGTTAATGAGAAGCGCACGTGTGTGGTTCCCACGCGCCCGTGTTCGTCAGGTCGCCCTCAACCCCTAAGGGTGCATGAGGCGACGACAAAGAAGAAGACCCCCGTAAAGCAACAACCTTATCAACCGAGGAAGCCACAAACCAAGGACGTGAGAGGGAGAACGTGCCACCAAGGCACGACTTCGTGGTAGAATTAAAGGACCTCATCACTATCCCAAACGTAGCGGAGAGGCTGAAGGTACCCCTCAAGACAGACAAGAGGCTCAGGCCAAACAAGAACACCTGGTGTGAGTTCCACCAAGCATTCGGCCATCCCATACGCAACTGCTTGGAACTGGGACACCAGCTAGATGAGTTGGTGAAAAACGGTCTCATGAGGGATTACTTGCAAGAAAAGCAGGGGACCGAAGACATGGCGGTTACAGGGGGTGGCCTGGGGCACGAAGTCCCCGTGCATGGTGAAATTCACACCATCGCGGGAGGTTTCTCGGGAGGAGGTTGTACCGCCTCTCAGGAAGGAGATACGCACGGGCGGTGATGTCGGTAGAAGCAGAAAGGGCCGACGATGCTTTCAATGTCAACCTTGTCTTCACCAAGGCCGACCTTCAAACGGCACAGGATCTGAATGCCAAGGTCTGACCTGTCCACTAGAGGGCGAAAGAACGTCACCTAATTAACTTAGAAGGTCTGTTCATAAAGATAGCTGAGAACAAGCTGAAGATGGACCCCGAGAAGTGTGTGTTCGGAATAGAACCAGGGAAGTTTCTAGGTTCCTTGCTCACTGAGCGTGGTATGAAGACAAACCCAGAAAGGCGCGCACTGTCGAGGCACATGTCTGTCTTGTCTGGATTTGCACCAGTTGAAGGAGGAGGCGGCCTCCCTTACCAAGAGTGTAAAGAGGCGTTCATCAGTTTGAAGGAGTACTTAGCCAGTCCTCCAGTCCTGTGCAAACCACAGCCAAGCACGTCACTTAGTTTGTATCTAGTGGTGATCGATCAGTTCAGTCCTTGTTCAGAAACAGGACCAGTTTCAAAAACTCATATGCTTAGTGGGCAGAGTACGACAAGGACCTGAGGAAAGATACCAGGTACCGGAGAAGGCAGCCCCATTGGTTTCACGTCAGGTCTCCCCCGTATGGACTGGTTATTTTAGAGTAACGGAGGTCCTCGGGACCAAAGCATGCAAACTTGAGACGCTGAAACGAGGCCCGATTCCTCGCACATGGAATGTGGTCGTCTTCAAGTTTTATTTCAGTTAAGTAGTAACGTTGTACATGGTTATAGGGACACTTTTTTTCCCTTATAAGGGTTTTTTAATGAGGTCACCAAATAAATTTCGATTGAAATATTTTCTCGAGTTATGTACAATTCAGTTAAGAACTAGTTTTCCTTGCGTTAGAAGTCTCGTGAGCGGAGAGGTAGGTTTGTAGAGAACACCTCCCCTTTCGAGTGAAAGCGCCAAGGTTGAACGAAATAGTTCGCTAGTTAAATCCTCCTCGCCCTTGAGCGAAGCCGAGGTCATTTGAGGGCTTGTTTCCCTTGCGTTAGAGGCATCGTGAGTGGAGAGGTAGGTTCGTAGAGAACACCTCCCCTTTCGAGTGAAAGCGCCAAGGAGGAACGACCTAGTTCGCCAGATAAATCCTCCTCGCCCTTGAGCGAAGCCGAGGTCAGTTGAGGACTTGTTTTCCTTGCGTTAGAAGTCTCGTGAGCGGAGAGGTAGGTTCATAGAGAACACCTCCCCTTTAGAGTGAAAGCACCAAGGTTGAACGAAATAGTTCACCAGATAAATCTTCCTCGCCCTTGAGTGAAGCCGAGGTCAGTTGAGGGATTGTTTCCCTTGCATTAGAGGCCTCGTGAGTGGAGAGGTAGGTTCGTAAGAGAACACCTCCCTTTTCGAGTGAGAGTGCCAAGGAGGAACGACCTAGTTCACAATTAAACCCCCTCCTTTCTAGATTTATACAGTGAGGGCAGGATATCAAAGAACGCTAGAAAAATATCACGGTGCCAAGCCCACATGCAAGCCCACCAAAGGGTAGATTTGGGCCAACCACTAGAGTTATGGCCAAGAGGATCCAAGAAGACGTTCTTTTACATATTCAAATGCCATAAACTCTAGTGTAGATTAGATTTTAATTTCTTATCAAAATTATCATAGGAACTTTATTTGTATTTTTTCTTAGAATTAATTTTGGCACCTAAAACACCAACCTAGGTAAACTTAGAGTTTCTAAAAACCTCTAAATTTACCTAGGCCAGTCTAGGAAGCCCATGGAGGGGGTGAGCATAGAAACTAGACTCACCCCTCCCCATGTGCTCATTTAGGCTCCACTTTTGGGAGGGAATTCATTTGAATTTCCCTCCACTTTCTTTTGAATTTCCAGCCCTCTAAACACTATAAATAAGAGGGCTTGGCTCATGTATTTGCAAGATTAATACATTAGTGAATTGCTGCCAAATTGTGCCAATTTCACTTCTTGCCCAAAACCTCCTAGGTTAGGCTTTTAATCTTCACAAACTTTCCCTTTCCAAGTAGAGTTGGCCTCACCACTCTCAAATCCTACCTCTCATGCACCTTCAAGGTCACCACCAATCTTTGGAGGACCTTGCTTCATCTTCAGTCCATGATGATTTCGCCATTCACCAACAAATTCCAAAAATATGAAAACACATCTCCATCATTTGGTATCTAGAGCCATGGTCTTCGAGAGCTAAGTGCCTTATTTTGTTTTAATTTTTGTGTTCATCTTGTTTCCGTGTTGTTCTTCATGTTCTTCATATTGTCTTGCTAATTTTTTACATTTTAATTTGATTTAGGTGCTGTTTGGAGAAATCCAATCGGTGCTTTGTGTTCAAATTGTTCTTGAGCTTCTAATTTTCAAATTTGTGTAGGAATCCATATAGAATTGTGTTGCTGTACTGTTTTTAGTTTATTTGAGTCTTATTTTCAATTCTAATCGGTTCATATTGTGTGTCTTGATTCATTTTAATTTTTGAATCCAATTGTGTTTTGTCCAAGTCATGTTTCTCCTAAATTGTCATCAATTCCATGTAGTGTTGTTTTTGATAATTTTGGTTTCTTGATTTAATTTGAGTCCAGTTTTATTATGAGTTTGTTTGATCCTTTGGTGCATTTTTCTTTTTAGTTTTGAGTTCTTATTTGTGTGTTAGATCCATACAAATTCATATACGTCCACTCCATTGTGTTTTTGAAGTTTCTTCAATCTGTTTTTAATTCCAGAATTAGGATTACTCTGTTTTTCAATTCTGTGTTGTCTGTTTTCTATTATGAAATTAAAATACGTTGAAGAAAAATTATGAAAAGCTGGATCTATACAGATTGATGTATTAGGAAAAAAAAAGAATCAGATCAAAAGACTAAACAGAAAAAAATGATAAATCAAACAAAAAAAAGTGTACATCCTGGCGCCAACAGAAACAGTAATTTGACAAGAATTTTGAAAAATTTATCACAATTTTTTGGTGCATAATTTTGGTGTGATTCCAGAGCCAAAAGTTTGCTAAGATCTTGAATTGTTTTTGGTTCAAATTTCAGATTCAGATTTCAAATAGCCAGCTCAACATAAATTTTATAAGTCACGCTTTTTGGTACCTAAAATTTCCAGTAGTACTGGTTTATTTTTTTTAATCAATTCTAGTGCCATTCTCTAGGTTCAATTTGTGTGCCACCTTTTGTTGAGTGCCTATTTGATTGCTTGTCAAATTTATTCCTAGTTGTGTCCTACAAATTAATCCATTTGCTGTTGTCCTATTTTTTTAAATTTGAATTGTTCTTTGCTTTAATTCTTGACCTCTAATTGTTGGTGAACAAAAATTCAAAATTGGTGCTTGATAAGTTGGAATTAACCTTGTGGTGAGTCCATCCCTACTGAGTAGGTACTGTTTTGAAGATTTTAATTGGCTAACCATAAGAGGTTAAGGCAAGGAGCTGCAGCAAATATAATACAAACACATACACATTATAGAACACATCAAGGAAGATCAACCACAAGCCAAGGAGTGCATAGTTTAGGAAATCTGAATTTTATTTTGTGTAATTCAATTTCTTTGTATTTCCTTTTAGTTGTAATTACATTTAACTTTGATTAATTAGTGGAATAATTACGTGTAGACGGTGAGTGTGTCTTCAATGACTCCAAGTGTCTAGAAGCCTCACCTTAGGATTCGTCTAGTTTAAAGCTTTTTAGTTAACAATCTTTAATTTGTGCGTAGTTAATTATTTTGCTTTAATTACTTGTTTTGTATTGCTAATTGCTTTGCATTGTTTTCTTTGCATAAAATTGTGTTTTCATTTCTACTTGTGATTTACGTAGTTTACTTAGAAAAAGGTTTGTGACAAGTTTTGAAGGATAGGTTTTGGCAAGGAAAGACTTGATACTTAAGAAGTCCTGGTGACTCACCTTTCTTTCCTAGATAGCTACCTTCACTACTATCCTTTTCTTTTTTGGGGTAAAATACTTATAACACAAAACTTTAACCATATCTTTTTAAGCTCGTAATTCTAATGAAAGTGAGGGAACATCAATAAAATCTCTTTTGGAAAAAATTGCACAAGATGTTCAAGCACTTTCATATAGACAATTGCAAATGGTTAAAGAGATGAATACACCAAATAAAAAAAAATCGCATGCATCTAGCTCTAGGGGAAATGAATCATATGGAGAACAAAGTCTTAAAAATGAATACTACCAACCACCCCCTAGGAGAGTTAGAAAGGAAAAGAAAGAAAGCCCAAGAGAGGTTAGGGTAGATCTACCTCATTTCCATGGCAAAGAAAATGTAGAAATCTATCTATATTGGGAGATGAAAGTAGAAAAATTGTTTGCTTGTCATAAATTGATTTAAGAAAACAAAGTACCCTTAGCCACTCTATGTTTTCAAGGCAATGCTATGTATTGGTGGATGGCCCTTGAGAGAGATAGGCGTCTTCATAAGGATCCTCCCATAGAATATTGGAATGATCTTAGGGGTGCCTTAAGATGCCACCATATTCCTTCATATTACAATAAGGAGTTGATGGACAAGCTCCAAAGACTCCAACAAAAGACCATGAGTGTAGAGGAATATAGGTAGAAAATGGAACTATACATGATGAAAGCCTCCATTAGGGAATGCAAATCCATTACCATAGCAAGATTTTTAAGTGGGCTTAACCTTGAGATTAGAGATAGAGTTGAACTTTTGCCTTACCAAGACTTGAATGATTTGATTCAACTATGTATCATTGTGGAACAATAAATTTTTGAGGAAAACTTCAAGTCATAGGGAAAGCTCATACTCTAACTCTTATCCCAAAAAGGAGTATAAAAGGGAGGAAAGTGTATCTAAAGAAAAACCAAAAGAAACTCCCAAGAATGAAGGAAAAGATGTGCTCACTCCACCCACCCATAGTAGAGATGTTAAATGCTTTAAATGTTATGGTAGAAGTCATGATCAAGCCCAATGCCCAAACCAAAGAACTATGTTCTTAAGAGGGGTAGATGAATATAGTAGCCATGATGATGAATCTAGTGGGGGAGAAGAAAAAGAAAAAGAAAATAGCGAAGTAGCATATCCATGTGAGGGTGAGTTAATGATGATCCAAAGATCCCTCAACAACCAATCTAGTGTGAACCAGAAGACTCAAAGAGAGAACATTTTCCATACAAGATGTAAAGTTTTTGAAAATGTTTGTTCTCTCATTGTGGATAGTGGCTCTTGCTGCAATTGTTGTAGCACTAGAATGGTTGAAAAGCTAAATCTACAATTAATACCTCATCTTAAACCTTATAAACTTCAATTAATCAATGCAAATGGGGAATTAGTTGTAGATAAGCAAGTGAAAGTCGAGTTGTCTATGAGAAACTATAAAGACAAAGTTTTATGTGATATAGTTCCCATGGAAGCTTGTCATATTTTGTTGGGTAGACCTTGGCAATTTGATAAAAAAAACTATGCACAATGGTCTTACCAATGAGATTACTTTCACTTACAAAGAAAAAAAGTTTATACTTTATCCTTTATCACCTTCACAAGTGGTAGAGGATCAAGTGCAAATGAAAAAAAAGAGAGAGGAAGAAAAAATAATAAAAATAGAAAACCAAGAGATGTGATCCTGCCTGTTGACCGGAACGCTGGAGAATGCCTCGTCAAAGGATCGACGTGCGCACCGCTTCTCACCTCCGTTCCTCTTCGGGATCTATCTCAAGAACCTGCAAAGAAACGATACGGCGCCGCTGCGGCCGATCGCACTCCGACGCTCAAGTCAGTGACGGTATCACCAAATACTAAGAACGAGAACCGTGCAAATCCTCTCTCACAATCAGCTCTATCACTCGCAAGCGTAAAGTGTATGAACTGAACGTGCGTACCTCAGAAAGTTTGTTAAGAACTCTTATATACCTGGTGGCTTTCTCTCTCCTGGCAGTTACAGACTTGGACACGTGGCTCGCATCCAACTGTACACGTGCCATCATCTGGAGGCTCCCTGACTTGGCGCTGCTTCTGCTCTTATTTTGGCTAAGTTACTTATGCATGGTACTGCCCAGTGCATAACTAACTTAGGAGTGCGATCTATACTGGAACTGGCGAGTTAGGGGCCTTCATACACCTTCCCTGTGGTCTCGCCGGCCGCCTTCATAATCTGCTTCTCCTTCATCTTCGGCGATGTGCTTGTTCTGGCGATCTCCGACTGCTTGGTCGCCTGGGTCTACATCTGGCGACTCCATCTTCAACCTGGCGATCGCCTATTCTGGTAAGCTGGAAGTCGGAACACGCCAACTTAACAATCGGCGACTACACGTGCCTCCCGACTTCCTTCCTATCTGCCAACCTGGCGCCTTGTCAACACGCCTACACTGTAGCAGGGTGCCACGTCATCATACCCGACCACCAGGGCGGTACACAAGCCCCCCAGTCTTAAGCGAAGACTTGTCTAGCGAAAAGACTGAAAGAGCCTTCGTTAACACTGATCTACGTGGCACTGACGCAGAATTCCAAGCGATTGTACTTTCTGCTGCTCTGACGCTCCACCAAACCCTTCACTCATCGTTCGACACGTGGCTTCATCAACGGCTCTCTTCATCTGCCGTTAGCGCTTCCTAAAATCATTTCGAAAACCCTTAAACCCATTACGCTCCACTGTTCCATCACTTTCTTCGTGCTTGCAAACGCTCTCACTTCCTTCTGCGAAAGCTCTCGACGTTCTTCAACGCTCTAGATCACCATCTCCCTTCACCGTCTTCCTGATCATCGAAAGGTAACTACTTTCCTTCATCTGCTGGGTTTCCTTGCTTTTTCACCGATTTGCATCATCCTGTAACTGCCTGGTGCATACGCTGTGGGTTGTTTTTCCATTTCTCCTTCTGCGTAACTTAGGGCTTTGTCGATCGTCGCAACGAACATACATTCGTTCGTTTTTTCACCTTCCTTCTGTGATCGAGTCAGCCTCTGTAATCCCCTGATCGTTTTTTCTTTCTTCTTCCTTTGCAGTTGCTATCATGACTCGCACAAAGATCACCCCGAACCCCCCTCCTTCAGCACGAAACCTTCCTTCACAAGCACACAACCCAACACAAGTTCGTGGCGCTTCGTCTTCGCAGGCTGTGAGGCCTGCGTCTTCCCAAACTGCCCTGTTTCAGGCGACTCCATCTAACGCTGGAGGAGCCCCCGTCCCTCTGCCAGACTTCAAAACTCTATACCCCTGGGCTAACCCAACCCTTCTGAAGGAGACCTCGTCGGTGAACACTGCGGGAGCAGTTCTGCGGTTGACTAAGGCGGACGAGGCCTATCAATCGTTTCACAAGGAGCACGACGAGAAGATGATGGTGCTGCCTTGCCCCGCCGCCCTGCCAGTGTGTGCTGATGACAGAGTAAGCGCCGACGGGCCCTTCTGCTTTGTTTACACAACTTTCTTCAAGAAGGTCAAGCTCAGGTTCCCTCTCACCCGATTCGAGAGGGAACTTTTGACTGAGCTCAACATCGCTGCCGCCCAGCTTCACCCCAACAGCTGGGCGTTTGTTCGAGCCTTTGAAATAACGTGCGACCACCTGGGGTTGCCCGCGTCGGTGGACGTGTTTTTGTTCCTTTTTGAGGCCAAGCACCCAGGAGATCGTCTGTGGGTCAGCTTGAATGCAATTGCTGGGAGATCCATTTTTACCATCTTCCAGCAATCGTACAAAGACTGGAAGGGGAAGTTCATCCAAGTACGTGCAAACGATAAAGACACCTCCCTTCTTGATGGCTTCCCCTTGTACTGGGTGGACAAGGGGAAAAAGGAGTCCAAGAGCTGCTTCAGGAGGCCCAGAAGTCCTGATAGCATGGGAGCATTGGACCGAGACCTCTGTCTATTCTGGAAGAGGGTGGCGGATGCCAACATAACATTCCTGACCCCCACCTTGATCTCCTTCGAATTCTTTGAGGACCAGCTAGAATTCCAAATAGGTTAGGACATCCAAACTGTTGCTTTGATACTGCTTCTGATATTGCTTCTGGGCGTCTTGTGCGATACGCACAAGACTTTGGTTTTACCTTTTCTGCATATACTACCTGTTTTGCTGTTTTATTACCTCATACACTTATCGTTTTCTTCTCTGAGCTAACTCATGCATTTTCGTTTCATGCAGACAACATGTTGGGTAAAAACATGCTCGCCGACTTAAAGGCGCTCGCCCGAAACCACGGGTTGGCGACCGGTTCCCAAACGGTGCCCAACTCGGCAGTCGAGAAGGCCATCGTTCATGGGCGATCACCGCCCAAGGAACCCACCCAGCGCAAGAAACTGGTCCTTAAGAGGCCTAAGCGAAAAGCCCCTCAAATCGTCCAAGAGGAGGAAGAAGAGGACGACGAGGTCACAGAGGATGGCCTTGTCACGAAAAGGAAGAGGGTGGCACCATCTTCTCCACCTGCTCCACCCCCTCTTCCAACCTCAACACCACCATCAACGCCTGCTCCTCCTCCCTCATCGCCAACACCACAAGCCCTTTCATCACCAGTCCAAGCAGTTCCACTGGCCACTGCGCCACCTGCAGCTGAGGCCCAAGAGCCAAATTTCTTGGAGGACCCCCCAAGCGCCTCTACGCCACATGTGTCAGCAGGAGGGGGCCCCCCCTTCAAACACTTCAGCTGCAGGAAACGTTCCAATCGGGGATGAGGTTGCTCATACCTCTCCAATTCTAATTACCGAATCCCCGATTGCGTCGCCACGCCAGGAAGCAAACACTGAAAATCCTGCTAAGGAAGGTGGCGGCGAGAACCCTCAACAAGCCCCCCTGGCGCCTCTCCAAGCAGCAAACCTTTCCCTTGAAGTCACAAGGATGTGGGAACCTCTGACTGCTAAGTTGAAAACCATAGCGGAGGATATCCCCGCGATCATAACGAGGGCTGTGGAGAGCTCCACCAGGAGGCTTCAAGATGATCTCTTCAACCTCAAGACCGAAAATAGCACTATGAAGGTCGAGGTGGAGAAAATGTCATTCAGCCTGACGCTCGCAGAAATAGAACACTCCCGAGTGGAGGATGCCATGAATACCGAGCTCAGGCTGGCGCGCAAGGAAGCTGCTGACCTTCGCCGCAAAATTCATGATCTTGCCCAAGAGAAAGTCGAGTTGGAAAGCAAAATCGTGCCTCTTCGCACCAAGGCGAGCGACCTGGAGGCTCACATTCAAGCTGATGCCGCCAAGTTGCAAAAACTGGAGCAGAGGTCGATCGACCGCGAGAAGCTAATTGGGCAAGTAGAAAAAGCGAGGGACGACGCCATGGCTGATCTCGCCGAGGCAAACAAGGAAAAAGGAAAGATGGCTGCCGAGTTGACCCAAGCTCAAACGGAATCCAAGAAGGTTACTGACGACCTTCTCCATGCTCAAGAGACCAACGAACAACTCCGAAAACAGGTCGAAGAGCTGGAGCAGCAGAACAAGGAGCTCAAGAAACAGGTTGAAGAACTTCAAGGGCAAATTGAAGAACTTAAGCTAAGCTCTGCTCAGATTCTGGTTGTTGGATTCGAAGCCGCTCGGAAACAATTCGCATGCCTATTCCCCGATCTCGACCTCAGCATGGTGTCGTTGAACAACGAAGTAGTAGATGGAAAGGTCGTTCCCGCCGAAGACTTAACCAACTCCACCTCGTCTGCTACTTTATAATTTCGCTTGTATATACCTTGTAATAAAAACTCGTGCATATGTGTTTTGAACAGATACTTATTTCAATCACAAAACTTGGATATTCTCTCCCCTGACTCCTTTTAAGCGCTCTAGCCTTCTTTGTATGTTTAACTTTGTCGGATTTAACTTAACAATTTTGCGAATACGACTTTTGACGTAACTGCCTTGAGCCAATTCAAACTTTAAGCAATAATCGCTTTAAAAAACTTGTACTCTTGAGGCACTAACCTTATCATAAGAATACCTTCCAAGCAACGAACTGTAACTCAATCATTGGCTCAAACAACGTCCCACTCGACCTGCTTTGTCAAACAAGCCTTTCAACCTTCTCGCCGTGTTTGAACTTTTCCCGATCGCCAAGACCTCTTGGTAACATCAGCTTTTCCTAGCCTCATGCTTTGGCAATCGTTTCTTTATCTGGGGTAGAAGCGTCCTTTGGGATCTTCCTTTGCCCCCCTGAACTTCAGAGCAAAAGACCGGCTGACTAGGCGTTCTCTTCGAACCTACCTTAGCCACCTTTCAGGCTTCTTCCACCCTCTTCGCCATACCTGAACTCGTCCGAGACGAGAAGGATTTTATCTTGCCTATGCTCGCACATAAGCGAGAAGGTCTTTTAACTCGCATGAACTCGCTCAACGGCGAGAAGGACTTTATCTGGTGCCTCAACTTGCCCAGGGTGTACATCTCCCCCCCTGGATGCACTGAGGACCTTTCTCTTTCTCGCCTGCACTCGCTCGACGGCGAGGAGATCTTTAACTTGCCTCTACATTGCCCCAGGAGTTACATCTTCTCGCTCCCAGAAACACGGAGGACTTTTTCTCTTTCTCGCCAGCACTCGCTCGACGGCGAGGAGGTCTTTTACTTGCCTCAGGACGCGCGAGAGCGTTGAGGTCTTTCATCTGGTGCCTCCGATCGCCGAAAGACGATGAGGACTTTGAAAACTTAACTGGTGCCTCCAATCGCCGAAAAACGATGAGGACTTAAAACTTAACTGGTGCCTCCAATCGCCGAAAAACGATGAGGACTTAAAACTTAACTGGTGCCTCTAATCGCCGGAAAACGATGAGGACTTAAAACCTTTTAGAAAGCACGCGATATATCTTTTCTTGCCTTAAATCATGTACAAATGACAAGGTCTTTCTTCAAAACTCTTGAAAATAGCACACATGCAATCTGAAAACACCTTATACTTCGAAAACTCTTCTTTTATTGGGTGGCCTCATTAAAAACCCTCCTTAGGGAAAAAAGAGTGCCCCCTTCAAACTATTTTAACAGAGACATTGTAATATAACATTGTGTTTGTCTTTACTTACAAAGCTCTTAACTATAGTACAACTTCAAGTGTGTGGCGTTCCAGGTGCGAGGAATCGCCCCTCCTTCCAGCGTTTCCAAGCGGTAGGCTCCGTTCCCGAGCGTCTCGGTTATTCTGAACGGTCCAGTCCACTTGGGTGATAGTTTATTCTCCATCTCATACTGGTGGGCCTTCCTCATCACCAGATCGCCTTCTCTAAACTGCCTTGGCATCACCTTTGAGTTGTATCTTCGCTCGATCCTCCTCTTCACCGCCTCAGCCTTCAGCCTCGCCTCTTCCCTGACTTCATCCAGCAGATCCAGGTTCAGCCTTCTCTCTTCATTCGAGTCTTCCTCTACAAAGTTCTGGAATCTCGGCGAGCTCTCCTGGATCTCCACCGGAATCATGGCGTCGCACCCATAGACCAAGCTAAACGGGGTCTCATGGGTTCCTGACTGCTCGGTGGTGTGGTACGCCCAGACTATACGGGGCACCTCCTCAGCCCAACTTCCCTTGGCTTTCTCAAGCCTTCTCTTCAAACCTCTCAACAACACCCGATTAGCTGATTCCACCTGGCCGTTTGTTTGGGGGTGCTCGACGGATGCAAACACTTGTTGAATTCCCACCCCTTCGCAAAGCTTCTTCAACAGGTGGCTTGCAAACTGCGTTCCATTATCTGACACCAGGCGCTTAGGCACTCCAAACCGGCACACGATGTTCTTCCATACAAAACCTTCAATCTTGTGTGCGGTGATCTGGGCCACTGGTTCTGCTTCAATCCACTTGGTGAAATACTCAATCGCCACCACCAAGTACTTCATTTGCCTGATCGCCAGCGGGAAAGGTCCCAGGATGTCGATTCCCCAAGTATGAAACGGCCAAGGGCTATAGATCGACTTCAACTCCTCGGGAGGTGCCTTATGCCAATCGGCGTGCTGCTGGCATTGTTTACAACATTGGGCATATTTCTTGCAATCTTCTCTCATGGATGGCCAGTAGTAGCCTGCACGGAGAGTCCTCGCGGCCAGAGCTCGACCCCCGACGTGGCTTCCACATATACCTTCGTGGAGCTCTGCCATAATTCTCGTGCACTTCTCGCCGTGTATACATTCCAGGAGTGGGTGAGTGAACCCAAACCTGTACAGATCGCCATCAATCAATGTATACTTGCTGGAATTTTTCTTTACCTTCCTAGCTTCTGTTGGATCCAGCGGGAGGAGGCCATCTGCCAAGCACCGCTTGTACTGTGTTATCCAAGTGTCTGGCTCATGGGCGGCGCAGACCTGCATCACGTCCACCTTCTCTCCTCGACATGCTCTAATTCTCGGCAATCTCAGAGTTTCTTGCGTCAAAGACTTATGGCTTCTCGCTGCTCTCTCCGTCGACTTGCTTATCTGAAGGACCAGGTGATCTGCTACAAATGCCCTCGGCGTCTTCAGAGTTTCTTGAATCACCGTCCTCTGCCTACCCCCCTTGCCTGAGCTGGCGAGCTTAGCAAGCAAGTCAGCTCGGGCATTCTGCTCTCGGGGCACATGCACTACTTCAAAAGAGGCAAAGGAACTCTTCAATTCCTGCACATATGCCAAGTAAGCCGCCATTTGTGGATCTTTAGCCTGGAACTCGCCTGTTACTTGCCCTGTGACTAGCAGCGAGTCACTCTTAGCCATCAGCACCCTAGCTCCCATCTCCTTGGCCAGCAGAATCCCGGCGATCAGCGCCTCATACTCTGCTTGATTGTTGCTGGCTTTGAAGGCAAACCTCAAAGATTGTTCAATCAGCACGCCGTTGGGTCCTTCCAATATGACTCCAGCACCGCTACCCTGCTGGTTCGACGATCCATCCACCGAGAGTACCCAACGGAAATCGTCTCCTTCAACCCGCGTCGCCTTTGATGAGAGCTCGACCACAAAATCTGCAAAGATTTGCCCCTTGATCGGGCCTCGGGGCTCATATTTAATATCAAACTCTGACAACTCCACTGCCCACTTCACCATTCTTCCCGCAACGTCAGGTTTCTTCAAGACCTTCTGGATGGGCAGGTCAGTCATCACCAGTATTGTGAAACTGTGGAAGTAGTGGCGCAACCTCCTCGCCGAAAACACCACAGCCAGCGCAGCCTTCTCCAGGGCTTGATATCTCGTTTCTGGGCCCTGCAACACCTTGCTCACAAAATAAATAGGCTTCTGAGCCTGATCTTGATCCTGGGCGAGCACCGCACTCACCGCCCTCTCAGTTACAGCAAAATACAACCTGAGAGGGGTTCCCGCCAGCGGTTTGCACAGAACCGGCGGGCTCGCCAGATACTCCTTCAGCTTGACGAAAGCTTCCTCGCACTCTTTCGTCCAAGCAAACTTGTTATTGCGCCGCAGACATTGAAAATAGGGATGCCCTTTTTCTCCGCTAGCTGACACGAAGCGAGATAGGGCTGCCATCCGACCTGTTAGTTGCTGGACTTCTTTCACCGTAGCCGGGCTTCTCATCGCCAAGATGGCGGCACACTTGTCCGGGTTAGCTTCTATTCCTCTTTCAGTCAAGAGAAAACCCAAAATTTTCCAGCCCCCACGCCGAAAATGCATTTCTCCGGGTTGAGCTTTAACTTGAACTTGGCGATCGTCGTGAACAATTCTTCCAAGTCTGCAACGTGCTTGCCTTTCTCCTGCGAGGTCACGACCATGTCATCGACGTAGGCTTGCACGTTCCTTCCCAGCATTGGTGCAAGTACTCGATCCATCAACCTCTGGTACGTGGCCCCCGCGTTCTTCAGCCCAAACGACATCACCTTATAGCAGTAGCACGACCTCTCCGTCATGAAGGCTGTTTTTTCTTCATCCATGGGATGCATCTTGATCTGATTATAGCCCGAGAAGGCATCCAGGAAACTCAGCAGCTTGCACCCTGCAGCACTATCAACCAGGGCATCAATGCTTGGTAAAGGATACGAATCCTTTGGGCAAGCTTTGTTCAGATCGGTGAAATCGACGCACATGCGCCATTTCCCGTTACTCTTCTTCACCAGTACGACATTTGCCAACCATTCAGGGTACTGGACTTCCCTGATGTGGCCTGCAGCGAGGAGTTTCTGTGTTTCGTCCCTGATCGCCTGCCTCCTCTCTTCATTGAATTTTCTTCTCCTTTGTCGCACCGGTCTCACCATGTTGTCCATCGCCAGATGATGGCACAAGAAGTCGGGATCGATCCCGGGCATGTCCGAAGCGGACCAAGCAAACGCGTCCAGATGCCGCTCAATCACCTTGGCGATCTGGTCCTGGAGATCGACCTCCAGAGATCTTCCGAGCTTGAAGATTTTCCCTCCGATCTCCTTCTCGAGCCACTGCTCAACAGGTTTGGGCCTGGATTCTTTGGCGATCACCGCTCTAGCGATTCCCTGTTCCCTTGCTTCCTCGGGGCGATTCCGCTCCTCTTCCTCTTCCAGGCCAGCATTCCTCTCCCCTAGCTCAGCGTCTATCATCTCTACATCCCTTCCGGCGGCCTCCTCTGTTACCGGCAGTCTAGGCTTTACACCGGGAGGTGGGGTGGTTGTTACATAACTCACTGATCTTTTGTTTTTCAGGCTATTCTCATAGCACCTTTTCGCTTCTTTCTGATCAGACTTGATCGTGATCACCACCCCTTCCATGGACGGCAACTGCACCTTCATGTGCCGTGTCGACGGAATGGCGCCTATCCTGTTAAGAGTGGGCCTACCCAACAGGATGTTATATGCTGAAGGGGCGTTTACGATGAGGTACTTGATTTTCTCCGTCCTCGACCCGGCCTCATCTGTAAACGTGGTTCTCAGCTCAATGTACCCCCTGACCTCCACCTGGTCACCAGCGAATCCATATAAGCACCCTCCATAGGGCCTTAGCTGGTCAAGGGGCAATTCCAGCTGCGTGAAAGTCGGCCAGAACATCACGTCTGCCGAGCTTCCTTGGTCCACCAGAACTCTGTGGACCTTCCTCCCTGCTGTTATCAACGAAATAACTATGGGATCGTTGTCATGAGGCACAACGTCCCGAAGATCCTGCTTTGTGAACGTAATGTCCACTTCCGGCGAGTGATCTTCAAACATGTCCACTGCCATCACCGATCGCGCATACTTTTTCCTCTGCGATGCGGTGCATCCACCACCTGAGAAACCCCCTGCAATGGTGTGGATCTCCCCATGGATTGGCATCTCGTGTTGTTGGGCTTCTCCACCTGCTGGCTGGGAACTCGATGCTCCCCCCGTCCTCCTGTCCAGCAGATAGTCATTTAGGAACCCGCTCTTAACCAGATCGTCGAGCTGGTATCCTAAAGACAAACACGAGTCCAGGTTGTGGCCAAAACACTGGTGGAACTCGCACCAGGCGTCCGGCTTTGACCCCAGCACCTTGTCTCCCACCTTCTCGGGTGCCTTCAACCTAGCAGATATGTTAGGGATAGCGATCAGGTCCGCTAGTCCCATGACGAATTTGTGCTTAGGCGGGCGATTGTACTCCCGGCGTGCTGGTTGCTGGCGTGCTGGTTGCTGGCGCGCTTGGCTTCTTCCCTTGTTTCTCCTGTCGTAGGGATGGCGAGTCCTCTGGTCTCTTCTGGCCGCCTCCACCGTTTCCAGCACCCTCTGCGGCTGGATCCTGGTCTGGGCGCGTGGCCTGGCGGGAGCCACGCTGCCTCTCTTCTCGGCGACTTCACTCTCGTCGGCGATGTGGGCCACCGCAAGTCGCCTGACTTCAGCAAACGTTGCTGGATGAGCCCTGATCAAGGCCTCACAGAATGGCACTGGCTGCACGCCCTTCTTGAAGGCATAGACCAGCATTTCTTCATCCTTGGCCGGCGATCTGACCATCTGCGCTCCGAAGCGATTGAGGTAGTCTCTGAGGGACTCCCCATGGTACTGCCTTATATCAAACAGATCATAGGACACCCTGGGCGGTGCCTTATTCACAATGTACTGCTCGACAAAGATTTTCGAGAACTGTTGAAAATTGGTTATGTGGCCGTTAGGCAGGCTCACAAACCACTCCATCGCCGTTCCCTGGAGCGTACTCACGAACATCTTGCAGTAGACGGCGTCTGACCCTTCCGACAGCATCATCTGCGTGTGGAACGTGGTCAGATGAGCCTCTGGATCCTCCACGCCGGTAAAAACAGCTTTAACCGGAACCACGCTCGTGGGAATTGGCTTGTCGGTAATCGCCTGAACGAAAGGCATTGGGAACACACGAGGTGGCGTCGACGGTGCCACCTCTTCAGCAGAAGAACGTCCCTGCTGCTCCTGAAGAGCTCGACGCAGCTCCTCAGTTACCTTGCTGAGCTCCTCGTTCCTGGCGCGATAGGCGACCAGGTCCTCATGTATCCTCGCCTGCTCTACGCGCGAGGCTTCCACAGTTGCCTGCAACGAGCGCATCATCTCTGCCATCTGCGCCATGGTCATGGCGGCGTCGCCTTCAGCAGCGACAGGCGCCACGGGACTGGAACGATTGCTTCTCATTTTTCTCATTAACTTCAGCGTACCATAGGAATACAACAATCAACACTTCAGCCACGATCGAATCAGCGATCAATCGGAGAAAACTCAAGAAACTGCGCAAGAACTCAAGAACACCGCAAACCTTCGAAGAAAACCACAACTTCACCAAAAGCCACCGTTTCCCCGCGGACAACCAAACAATCGAAAGGACTCGGACTTCCACCAAACAGATTGCGCGCAAGCAACAGCAGACCTCACTCCACCGATCGAAAACCAAACAAAAGGTACAAAACGCAAACTCACCGAACGAAACTCAAAGAAACTGCGAACGACGGTTGCACCAGCACACAACCACGCAGAAAACCTCGAAAACTTCCACGAACTCACGCTGTGGATGGGAGCAAGCTTTACACGGCCCCACGGTGGGCGCCTGATGATCCTGCCTGTTGACCGGAACGCTGGAGAATGCCTCGTCAAAGGATCGACGTGCGCACCGCTTCTCACCTTCGTTCCTCTTCGCGATCTATCTCAAGAACCTGCAAAGAAACGATACGGCGCCGCTGCGGCCGATCGCACTCCGACGCTCAAGTCAGTGACGGTATCACCAAATACTAAGAACGAGAACCGTGCAAATCCTCTCTCACAATCAGCTCTATCACTCGCAAGCGTAAAGTGTATGAACTGAACGTGCGTACCTCAGAAAGTTTGTTAAGAACTCTTATATACCTGGTGGCTTTCTCTCTCCTGGCAGTTACAGACTTGGACACGTGGCTCGCATCCAACTGTACACGTGCCATCATCTGGAGGCTCCCTGACTTGGCGCTGCTTCTGCTCTTATTTTGGCTAAGTTACTTATGCATGGTACTGCCCAGTGCATAACTAACTTAGGAGTGCGATCTATACTGGAACTGGCGAGTTAGGGGCCTTCATACACCTTCCCTGTGGTCTCGCCGGCCGCCTTCATAATCTGCTTCTCCTTCATCTTCGGCGATGTGCTTGTTCTGGCGATCTCCGACTGCTTGGTCGCCTGGGTCTACATCTGGCGACTCCATCTTCAACCTGGCGATCGCCTATTCTGGTAAGCTGGAAGTCGGAACACGCCAACTTAACAATCGGCGACTACACGTGCCTCCCGACTTCCTTCCTATCTGCCAACCTGGCGCCTTGTCAACACGCCTACACTGTAGCAGGGTGCCACGTCATCATACCCGACCACCAGGGCGGTACAAGATGCTAAAACATTCTAAAGATTGGATTTACCTTTTGAAATTGTGTCTACTGTTTTCATAAGATACAAAACTTTCTTTTGATGAGATTCACAATTTTTGCAAGGGGATGTTCGTGTTTCTTCCAAAAAAGTATAATCCCACGAAACCTCGAGTAGGTTTGTACCAATATCCTTAGCAGCTGACAATAAAGAAGCTATAGGATCGTCAACGGGAACCAGAAGCTTCTTTTGCAGACTTGGTTTCCGAAGAGGTTTCTACAAAATAAAGAACATTTGTATTAGATGTAATACATAAATATAAATTAATATAATGAAATTATAAATTCTTATCGGGGGTTCTAGAACAATTTGAATGAGGTGTATGGGCCAGATTATGAATGTCTAAACTGCCTCGAATACAATAGTTACCTCATCTACAAGTAGTGAAATACGAGCATGAAAAACTCATACTTTGTCCACCGTAACCTTCACCATATCTGGGGGGAGAGACACGTTCTGTAAGGTCATGACCTCTTGAAAGACTTTTCCAGCCACCACTTAAGGAAAGATGTTGCCCTTTATAAGTAACTCACATTGGCTTATCTGGCCAATGACTCCCTTGACATTGTAGGAGCTGCACAACTCCCCTTTATACTCCAAAGAGTGGGAGCAACAAGTAGCTTAGCACAAAGCTAATGTTGTAGAAACTCTTGTCGCAATAGTCGATTCTTCTCCTCAAACTCTAGCGGCATCCGCTCGCTATCCTGTTTCATCATCCATGGACTCAATACCAACACATATAAAAGAATTATAAATATACGTATAACATAAAATTAACAAATTTAATCATATATACAATTCAATGAAGAATATTAATTATAAACCATTAAATTACTTATAAAATAATATTACTTTGATTACAATCTAAGTAATTAATAATTTTATTCTAATAATTAACATAATATAAATTAACAAATTATAAATTAATAATAACTACAATTAACATAATATAAATTAATAATAATTACCTAAAAAATTAAAAATACTAAAATAGAAAAATTATAATAAATACTAGAATATATAAATTATCATAAAAACTAAAAAAAAATATTAAAATAAGTTAAAAAAAAACACCAATCTCAAGTGGAAGTGTTGATGGCAACGACGGTGGTGGAGGGCAGCGGTAGCAGTGTGTAGTGCAGCAACGACAACGTGGAGTGTAGTGGTGGCGAACGAAATTGGAGCACAATGGTGGGAGCAATAAGAGAAACGAGAACAAGAAAAATGGTGAAGAACCTAAAGCAATGAACCAATGGAAGAATAAACAAAGAGGGTAGGAAGAACTTACAAAGACAATGAGTGAAGATAGTTGAAATGAAATGAAGAGAGAGCACGAAGAAGAAGAAACGAAAACGCAGAGAAGGAAAGTGTAAGTGGCGTGGGCTTTGAATTAGGGTAATAACGAGGTATAAACGACAATTGTGGGGTAAAACCGTTGTCTAAACCCAAATGCATAAGAATATACAATAGTTCTACCCCTACAACCGCCATTTATCCCCTTTGTTATTTAAATAAAGAGCGGTTGTATTATGAACTACCGTCTATTTGCTCATTTTAATTTCAAAAAATGTCACTGTGTTTTTGATGGACAACATTTGAGAATGAAATCGATGTATATTAGTTGTCGTAATGTTCCATGGATGCTTCGTGATCGATGAAATACTTGTCTTAATTACTGTGGGAAAATTAGGTTTAGGGTTACTCATATTTTTCGTGAAGGGAATGTAAGTGCTGATAAGTTGTCTAATTTTGGATATATTCATAGAGAATCATTTCATTGGTATAATAGGTTTGCATCTAGTATGTTCTTAGAATTCTTTATGAATAGGTATACTCTACCTATGTATCATTTTTGTTAACATATGGGTTTTGGTCTAATCCTCCCATATTTTTTTTGTATTTCCTTTCTTTTTTTCTTTTTTAATAATACTTTTTTCATGTGATGGCAAATGATTGTTGTTAATTGAGGTGCCAACCTAACTGAGATGTCAAGTTGCATAGTGATGCCTAACATGAAAGCTTTTATTAAAAAAAAGACTTTCTGCAGTAGTGTGGTTCGAATCATAATTATCATAATAAGTAATTTTCTATGACAAATATTTCTACCACCTGTCTTAGTAAATCAAATTTTTTATGCCAAATATTGCAATAACCGTCATAGTAAATTAGTGTTTTAAAAAAAAAGTTTTGCTTTATTAGTTTTCCTCCATTCACTAGTAAAAATTACACATGTAACAATGTACAATTCCCATAAAAATTCATTCATTGATAATTCAATAATATCTAAAAAACATTTTTAAAAAAAAGATAAATATAACATTCAGTTGTATATTTAATAAACTAAAGAGTTTTACAACTTATTAGAAACACTTAAAAAAATGAAGTTCACTGTTTTCTAATGTCTTCTGTATCTTTATCCGATGAAGATGAATCATTGAATAACTAAAATGAATGACTTAATAAAAAGTGGAATTTATCATTAAATAATTAAAATATTTGAAGAAATTATTTATTACCTCTCTTCACGAATAAGTATTGTTTGCATATTTGTGTGCATGTATTTCATTGCATAAAAATGTTAGAAAGAAAATTTAACTAAAAATTTCTATGTAAAAGATCAACTTTGACCAAATCAATCATGATAAATTGATATATTAATTTGTTTATGCTAATTAATAATCCATTTACTTTTGAATGTATACTTACCTTTTACTACAAGGTTGTTATTAATTTAAATTATTCTAATAACTTATTACCAATAATATATAATATATCATAATATATTATTTTATAATTAATTTATTTTAAAGGAAAGGCATTTTAGGTCTCCCAAGATTTAGAACAAAATAGTTTTGGCCCTAACATTTTGTTATATATAATGAACCAGATGTTTAAAGACAGAATCTATCATCTATCGTATTTTAAAATACGAGGACCAACATTTTTATTTTTAAAATAAAATTATTAAAACCAAATTTAATTTTTCTTTTAAAAACTCAAACGAGAATTTTGCATATAAAATCTTTCAAAATCATTAATCAAAACTTATAATAGACATTAACCATTATAAAAACACCTATTTTTGTTCTTATTGTTGTCATTTTTCATAATTTATTATCCAATTAACATCAATCAGGTACAAGTTACTTTTGTTTTTTACTCCTTAAAAATGAGTTGATCTAGTTCCAATTCTATAAATATGTGTACAAAAATAAATAAGTTTCTACTTCATAGCACATCGCCAATCCCTTATGCTCATTTTATCCACCCAGCTTTTCTCAGTTTTATATGACTTACAATTTAAACATGACACATGATAGAATTTATTAAAATACCTTGGACCAATAACATCTCTGACTTTTAGCCATGTAATATGTAAACTTGTACACTATGATTGAAGTGCATACAAATGGCATCATGAGTGATTTACAGATATGTGCAGTAAAATGCATTCAATAAATATATATATATATATATTTAAATATTTTAGGTTAATGTATACATTTTATAAAGATATTTAAAAAAAATATTTCTTCACAAAACACTGGAAAATAGATGGGGTCACTGACCATAAACTAAACTACCCATGTTAACTATGTTGGTCACACTTGGGAGTACTTGGCTGCATTATCCATGGTTACTTTTTTTTGTTGATGCTTCACCATTTTAGGCTGTTGTAACCTGAAACTTTTTAACCAAACATGACTTATAAAATGCCTAACTAGAGAGTATGTTTGACAAAAGGAAGCAGAACCTCAATCTCTAATCCATATCTAATCAAAGAAACTCTTAGTCTAAAAGAACCTCATTTTAAAAATATGAAATATGTGACTTGAAAAACCTTACATATAACAAAAGTGAATTTTTTGAACCATGAGCACCAAAATGCACTAAATATGTATTGAAAATGATGCTTTGATGTCTTCAAAAATGTGTGGAAGACTTGAAGAACTAGTTGCTATGTGTGTGTGGTTTAGTAGTTTTTGACTTGTTAATTCATACCTTATATTGATCCAAGCTTCATTGACTCTTAATCTCTTTTAAAAAAAATGTTTTCTTAAAAGCTGAGAAATTTTAGTCAGTTGTTTTCCAAATCAACAAGTTGAAAAAAGCTGCTACTCAAAAGTATTGAGACTAAAACAACTTTTTCAACCTATTGAATTGTAGAAACAACTAGTTATTTGACACTTAGTGGTTTTCAAAATGTTTTGAAAACTCTTTGCTTTAGTTTGGCTTTGTTGTCAAACTGAAACAACCAGTTATTTTGATAAAACAACTGGTTGTTTTTATGAAAACCTTAACATAAGATTTATTTTAATCTATTGTTTTGGAAAACAATTTGTTGTTTTTATAACAAAATTTTGTTAAGAGTTTGAAACAATTTTAAATGATTTCAACTGCTTTTGATTTATGATCTAACAGTTTTAACCACTTCCATAAGTCTATATAAAATTTTTTTTATGATCTTTCCATGTGGCTAAGATAGAGAGATTATTAAAAATGTTTTCAAGAAAATCAAGAGCTGAATCATCACTTGTCTGTGGAATAAGACTGGGTCTTTGTATACTTATGTTCTTCTACTTTGGAAAGCCTAGGTGTATTCTATTTCCTTCACTTTGAACATTGTAATTATGTGTATTTGGTGTAAGGCAGTTTTAGAAAAGGGTTTCTGAAAACTATGGTGTTGCCAAAGAGTGGTGTGTGTTCTTAAGGGGTTCAAGATCATCACTCTTGGTGGGTGTTTGTAATCTTGATTTGATTACTTAGTGAATTCTTAGTGGTTAGCTGAAGACTGGATGTAGCTCTTATAAGTGCCTAATTTCAATAATATTTCATATTAAAATATAGGTACTTATGAGTATTAATTGCTAAATTACATATAAAATAATCCCTAATTTATGATTTTATACCTTTTTACACATTTTATGATCTTTATTTAAATAAGATCTTTTATTCCCAAATTTGGTGTTAATTTCAGGTTTTTAGAGATGAATGGAGTTTTTAAATAAGATATTTGGGCTAAAAAGGAATTATATAAGTTATAAGGAAAAAGCTATAAGGCCCAGGAACGCACAAAAGTACAAAAAGCCAACTCAGCAATAGAGCAACTCGCTCAAGCGAGCCTTGAGCGAGAATGCTCCAGTGGCAGTGTTAAAAATCGACACCTTTCTCACTCAAGCGAGTTATATCTCGCTTGAGTCAAAAAATGCTAGAACCATTGCACCGTTTTATGTTTTAATCAACAAGCCCATTAACGCGACGCAAAAAATCACCTAACACTAGCAAATTAGGTTAAATAGGGAGCTTGAGGCTCGACCCTAGTGTGCATGATTGAGAGGAAAACACCATTGAGTGAATTGTAATCCAATTGGGAGAATAGAAGGTGTTAGAAGATGCGTGGCTAATTCTACCCTTTAGGATTGAGAGTAATCTATTCAAACTCTTATGTATTGAGGTGATCTATGAAGATAATATCGTGTTCTTGATTGATTATTGGTACACTAGTGCAGATATGTAAAACAAATGCGGCTATTTTCAATTTACAAATGCGGTCATAGAACCGCATTTGATCAGCACGCATTCGTAAATATGGAATTTACAAATGCGGTCCTATGACCGCATTCATAAATCACATTTACAAATGCGGTCATTTCAGGTAACCGCATTTGTATATTATTCTGAATTAGGGAGTGGGTTTGGGGTTTAGGATTTATGAATGCGGTCTTGGTAAAAACCGCATTCATAAATCAGTATTTACAAATGCGGTCTTGGTAAATGACCGCATTTGTAAATAGTGATTTTTTTTTTTAAAATACACTATGTTTTGTGCAGAAACCATATATTTATATAACCTGCATAATGATCAAACCCAGCCAGACAAATACAAAAATGTAGTGATCAATTGAAATCATCAAAATGTACATTTACAAGTGATCAAATTACATATAATAAAACCACTATTGTTTACCTATGCTAGAGTTATAAAAATTAATGAAATATGTGGATCAAGAATCTCTAACATATGAAATGCCTTCCTCACTCATTGGTGTTTCTTCTGTGAATAACTGCATTGCAAAGTTGACATAAATTAGTTTCTAGATATATATATATATGTTCAAGAATTATAAAAATGATTTAACATATACCTCTTTCCAACCAGTTTTAACACCTAGTCTTATAATGGTAATCATCCATTGCATAATGTAATAGCCACACTCATAGCTTCCTGGTTGTTTATTACACTATAATTCAATAAAAAGTAATATGTTAGTATATTGATAAACAATGATAATAGAGAAAGAAAAAAATTACAAACCTTTACTCTTATGTAGTTCAAATTATTTGAACTGGATCGACCTTTTAGGATGTTATATCCACGCCATAAACTGGTTAATACAAAAAACCTCGTTAGTAGATGGTTAATTAGTAACATACAAAGTTAAGTTTATATTATACTTACGTATCAATGATATCCTTAAATTTTGTGGGCATCTTCTTGTGTAGGGAACAGAACCACACAGCAGTCTTATCAATGGTTGATAAGACAAGTAACTGCCAATGATGCCTATATGATCATTGAAAAGAGTTAGTAAATATTTAAAACATGAAATAATAATAATTGATGACATATAATTAAACTTACTCATTAATATAAGGGCATAAATAAATTTGTTTTCCCTCTTTTTCCAGGATGTTAGTGATGTATGCTTGAGTCTCAGTTGAGTTTGGTCCAACGGGATTAGTATATGCAGGATCTAAGAATCCATACATATTTTCCTTCCCCTCAGTGATACAGACTCTATGCAAAAACCTACAAGTTTTTAGTTAAAGCATAATCAATAATAATTTAACATAAAGTAAATTGAATAATAGGTAAAGATACTTACATCATAAAAAATTGAATTATACTTATATTGAGCTCCTGTTTCCCATATATAAATTCTGATAAATCTGTGTTGTAAATCATCAGTGGCAGTTCAGTGTTGATTTGAAAAAATGTATTATCCCACGGAACTGGAAAAGGATCATTGCCAATCTGACTAGCAATGAGACGTAGGGAAGCCATAGGATCGTCAACTCGAACCTCACGCTTCTTTTTCGGACTTGGTGGCTGAAAAGGTTTCTACAAGATAAACAACATTTGTATTAAATTATATGTAATATATAAATATAAATAAAAAATAATATAATGAAACGAAATTATTACATGAGGTTCGGGCATAGATCGAATGAGCTCTCTGGGCCAGGCAACGAATGTCTGAAATGCATCGGCCACAGTGGTTACCTCATCTGAAGGTAGTGGAACACGAGCATCAGGAAATCGTACTTTTTCAACTGTTACCTTCGCCACATCAGGGGAGAGAGGAACGTTATGTAAGGTGGTGGCGTTTTTATAGACTTTTCCAAGTGCCACCACCCGAGGAAGTTTGCCGCCCACTACCAGTAGCTCACAATCCTCTGTCTGCCCATTGATATCATCCCCTGATGTTGGAGGAGTCGCACAACTCCCCTTTGTGCTCCTGGGAGTGGGACTAACAAGGGGTTCAATCGGCTCAGCACAAACTTGTTGCGATAGAAACTCTTGTCGCATTCTATCATTCTCCTTTTTAATCTCCAGCCACATCAAATCAGTCTCCTTTCTCATCTCCTCCATTATTTCTTCACGTAACTTACTCTTCTTGAGGAGGATGGTTGTCGTTCTGAAACTCCAAAATAAAGTTTAATTCCGACCCCTTTTCCAGCGGCACGAACACGACCAGAGTGTTCAGGTCGTCCAATTGCTTCAACTAGGATATCGTGACGACCTTCAGCAACAAATTTACCGTCGGATTCCAAGGAATCCTGCAAGAGTACACAAAAACCATATTTTCAATCATTAATATAATTAATGCTTTAAAAAAATTGAAAATAACAAAAATAACTTACAATTTTTTCGATTATAACCCCGGATTGCTCAGAACTTGGTGCACCCGACTTCTTAATTCGGGCCCTCTTCCATTTTACATGGCGAAAAGGTGGTGATGGAGGAGAAGTGACCCCTGTTTCCACATTCTCAGACAACGTCCCCTGTTGAGATTTCTCCTTTTCCACCATCAGTGTTTGCTCAAGTTTTCTATACCCCGAACGAGACATAACGTGCGGGGTAAGATTCTTCAAAGCTATCTCTTGAGCTTTCTTCCGACGATCCTGTCATAATTGAAATAAACAAACTGAAGTAAATAAGATAAACTTATTAATGTTATATAAACAAAAAAGTTACTTCACTTACCATCCAAGCCTCATTTTCACGGCTTTCTCTAAAAAGACGCCATGTCTCTTCATCAATATGTTGGTACTTTAAACATGGATTTTCGTCTTTAAGGTCGCCAAAAATGTATCTCGAAGTCAGTCTTGACTTAAAGGTACGAAATTTAAGTGCGATATTGGATAATATCTTTGATCGAAGCGGTTCCACATCAGGAATGTCAAAGTTTGCCTGGAAAATAACATCATCAAATTAAAATTAATTAATCAATATTAAAAAGCATTATATGATAACAATAATAATGTAAAGCTTACCAGAACATCCTCCCATAGCATGTTCCGATCAACCTCTGAAACCTCATCCCATGAATTAATCAAAATGGAGAGCCTCTCACGAGAAACGACTCCAAGATAGCTCATAAACTCATCTGCCTTAGGACCAAAAGCCACTCCAGTGTTGACGTCAATGTCAACATGTGTCTTCTCACCAGCAGCACGTCTCAATGCAAGACGCTTCAATCTAGTAGGTCCTCTATTGCCTCGTCCAGATCGAGGTCTGTTTGGAGTCTGGTCGTCATACATGTCTCTGTTAAAAAAATTAGGTAACAAACATTAGTTAATGTGAATCGAATTAAAATCATATAAAAATAATACAAAAAATTCTAAATGTTTATTTACATGTTGCATGTGGGTTGAATGTTTATTTGTAAATTCCTTCACTGTGGTCTTTACGGGTTGCATGTACATCATCAAGTACATCGTCATCTTTATTAGTTATCATTGGTGTGAATGAACGAGTTTCGCCATATTCAATATCATCTATGGCTTCCCCTTGTTTTTTCCCGTGTAAAACGACATACCAATGTTCTGACGTAGGATCTTTCACATAGAAAACCTGAGATGCTTGTTGAACCATTATAAATGGCTCATCTCGATACCCTATCTTTCGAAAGTCCACTAGTGTGAATCCTAATTCATCAATTTTAACCCCACTTTTATTGTCAACCCATTTACACTTGAAAACTGGAACGAAAAACTTAGTGTAGTCAATCTCCCATATCTCTTCTATAAACCCATAGTATGCCATTGATCCAAGTACTGGATTTGTATCTTTCGAAGTCGAAAAATGCATTGACTCGGCTTCCAGAGTAACACCAGAATTTTGAACTGTACTCTTTTCATCCATGGACTTCGTGTAAAATATACAATTATTCACTTCGTACGCTGTACATGAGATGACATCAAACTTCAATCCAACAGCCAACCAAGTCAAGGTCTCTGATGCCGTTGAATCCTTGAACACCTCATCTTTAAACCAAGGCATGAAAGTTCTATTATGTTCCATCAAGACCCATTTCTCTACTTGTCTTGGGTTATTTGCCTTCACAATGGCTTTATGAGCTTCTATGTAAGGTACAACTTCATCTGTGTTATTCAATTGTACAAATGTGCTTGCAAGACTTCTGATCGAGATTTGCTTACAATATTCACACCACGTAAACATTTAGTTGTAGAACGCCTGTGGTGCCATGAATTAGCTGGAACACCTATTGGATTTGCTTTTGTCATGTACTCTGAACAAAATTCAATACTTTCTTCAGCTATGTACCTTTCAATCATTGAAGCCTCTGGACGATAATGATTTTTCACATAACCTTTCAAAATTTTCATATACCGCTCAACAGGATACATCCATCTTAAGTACACTGGTCCACACAATCTAACCTCTCTTACCAGATGCACCACTAGATGAACCATGATGTCAAAAAAAGACGGAGGAAAAAACATTTCCAATTCACACAAGATAACAACAATTTCATTTTGAAGTTCATCTAGTTTTGAGGGATCAATGACTTTACAACAGATGGAAGAGAAGAATGAGCACAAACGGGTTATGGTGTGTCTAACATTTTTTGGTAAGATCCCACGGATAGCTACCGGCAACAACTGTTGCATCAAGATGTGACAATCATGAGACTTCAACCCAATTAACTTCAAATCTTGCATTGACACTAGGCTCTTCACATTTGAGGAATGTCCTTGTGGCACTTTCACACCCTTTAGACATTGACAAAAACTAATTTTTTCATCTTTTGACATTGTGTAACAGGCTGGGGGCAAATATGTACGCTTACCCATTTCTATGGGTGCCAACTCGCCACGTATGTTCATCTCAATCAAATCTAAACGAGCATTTAGACCATCCTTCGTCTTCCCGTTAATGTTAAGAAGTGTACCAATTAAGCTATCACACACATTCTTCTCAACATGCATTACATCTATACAATGTCTGACTTCTAACCTCGACCAGTACGGAAGATCAAAGAAGATTGATTTCTTCTTCCAAATATTTGTCACAAATGACTTTTTTTTGGACTTACCGAAGGTGTGGTCTATGTTATTTACCTTTTGGTAAACCTCAACACCGGTTAATGGAGTTGGTGGACCACTACCCTCTTGGTGTCCATTAAAGGCTTTTTTCAACCTCCGGTAAGGATGATGACTTCTAAGAAACCTCCGATGCCGAAGATATACTGTTTTCCTTCCATGTTTCAATTGTTGAGAATCAGTGTCTTCTTCGCATATTGGACACGCTTTGTGACCCTTAACCCTATAACCTGATAAGTTACCATATGCCGGAAAGTCATTGATGGTGCAAAATAACATGGCATGAAGCTTGAAAGTTTCATTAGCAAATCCGTCAAATACTTCGACACCCTGGTCCCACATTAACTTCAAATCTTCAATTAGGGGACTTAGATAAACATCAATATCATTCCCTGGTTGTTTCGGACCGGATATCATCATAGACAACATCATGTATTTTCGCTTCATGCACAATCCAGGAGGTAAGTTGTAAATAACTAGTAATACAGGCCATGAACTGTGATTTGTACTCATATTACCAAACGGATTCATTCCGTCTGTAGCTAAACCAAGTCGGATATTTCTTGATTCTTTACCAAATTCTGGAAAGTCATCATCAAATGTCTTCCATTGAATAGAATCAGCTGGATGTCGGTACATGCCATCGCATTTCCTCTCATCTGCGTGCCATCTAAGATTCTTAGCATCGTCTGGGTTTGCAAACAAACGCTTCATCCTTGGAATGATGGGAAGATACCACATAACCTTCATTGGGGGTCCATGCTTTTCCATGTCATCAATAGAATCATCATCTTTTTGTTTCAACTTATAACGTGATAACCCACACCTCGGACAACTTTTCAACAATTCAAAATCTTTCCGGTATAATATACAATCATTAGGACATGCATGTATCTTTTTGTACTCCATACCCATTGGACAAAGAATCTTTTTGGCCTCGTAATTACGATTAGGTAGACTATTTCCCTCTGGAAGCATATCCTTCAACAGCTGGAGCAATTCCGTGAAGCTTTTATCAGTCCATCCGTTTATTGCCTTCAAATTCATCAATCTTAACACCGCCGACAACCGTGTGAAGTTAGTTGATCCAGGATACAAAGGAGTTTCTGCATCTTTTGACATACTTTCATATCCATGCGCTTTTGTGAAACACTCAGCTCCCACATCACGAATCATGTCCTCCAATCGATCATCATCTCCATCATCGTGTACTGCTTCATCCATGGTAGAACCCACATATTCCTCAGTTACGGAAACACGTGGTAAATTTAATAATTCACCATGCCATGTCCAAGTTGTATAAGATCGAAGAAACCCATCACACAGCAGGTGTTCCCTCATGATATTCACATCCAGTATCCTTCCATTCAAGCAGTTAACGCACGGACACCTGATCTTTGCTCCATCATGACCACTAATAATCGCGTTACAAATTGTATAAATTCCTCTACTCCCCTTTCGTACTCATCACTTATACGAACAACATTAATCCAACTTCGATCCATTATATATTCTGGAATATAGTTAGGATTTTCTAATAATTAGTATTCTATTCAATCTCACACATTTGCCGAGGGTCGAACACCCCTGGACTCAATCCAAACACGATATTTCTATTCTAAAAGTAACAATAACTAACATAACATAAAACTTTTATTAAAATGTAATTAACAACTAACTAAATATATAATATAAATTTAAGAAAATAGAAATTATATAATACAAAAATTCAAAATACACACAAATATATAAATTATTAGTTATTAGTTATAAATTCCAAGTTGTATTAGTTATTAATTAAATATATATTATAATAAAAAAAATAACAATTCAAAATATTAAATATAAATTCAAAATATTAAATATAAATTCAAAATATTAAATATAAATTAAATACAACACCAACCTTTAGGTTGATGGTGATCGGAGTGGCAGAGGCACAAGACGAAGACGAGGACGAAGACGAAGACGAAGGCGCAGGCGGTGGCGGAAGTTTTCGACTATGACAGTGGCAGTGGCGGAGCAGAAAAAACCGGCGAACCCAATAGAACAGTAACCACCTATATGACAAAAACGAGTTAGGAAACGAAATGACAATGCCAAGGAAGTGAATAATGACAATGACAAAAACGAAAACGAAAACAAACGTTGAAGCGAAGAGAGCTGAAACTTACAATGCAAAGGGAGAGCTGAAACAGAACGTTGAAACGAAGAGCGGAGAAGACGAAAGTGAAAGTGAAAACTAGTGGCGCGCTTCAATTTTTAGGGTAAAATTGATTTACAAATGCGGTTCTATGGTAAGACCGCATTTGTAAATCATTCTGAATTGATTTACAAATGCGGTCATACTAAAGACCGCATTTGTAATTCAATTCAGAATGATTTACAAATGCGGTCATAGTAAAGACCGCATTTGTAAATCATTCGAATTGATTTACAAATGCGGTCTTACCATAGAACCGCATTTGTAAATCAATTTAATTACAAAAATGCCACCGCATTTTTTACAAATGCGTTTAAGCGCAAAGCCGCACTAAATAAAGGGTCGTTGTTTCCATATTTTGTACTAGTGGTATTATTATTTTGCTTCTAATTCTTGATCTAGAATCTTAAATCTGACTAGAAAGTAATTTTATGGTTCTAACCTATTCAATAATACTTAACATATCTGAGTGCTTGGAATAAACTTGAAATGTTAATTGCTATCAACGTATGATCTTAATATTGAGTTGTTTTATAAATATGCGAGATATCGATATTTAGGAAACATCTTAGGAATTTAATATGTGAGGAATCGATATAAATGATTTTTATATGGGCCTCAATATCAATCAAAGGACATAATATTATCAGGCTAATCTAAATACAAAAGAGTGAGAAAGATGAAACTCAATCCCTGTAGAATATGAAGCTTTGATGAAACAAAGTCTGTGAAGAAAGCCTGATGTTGTGCTATTTTGATTGAAGCTTAGTTCTAGGATGTTTAGAATTTTGTAAAGTTCATTCTTAATCCTATGCACAAGCTGAATCAATCTGTTTTGAAAAAGAAAAATATTTTTCTAAGCCAAGAGAAAAACAACCGGTTGATTTCACAGTTTAGTCAGTTGTTTTACACTTAGCTTGTTTGAGGGTTTTCAAAACTGATTTTTACTTGGTTGACTAACTGCTAAAACCAATTCAACCGGTTAAAATGACATTTCAACCGGTTGATTGTCATGTTTCTTAACAACTTTTCAAAAACCTATTAAACCTGTTTTCAATTAATTTGAAGCTGTTTTGGCTCGTTATTAACTGCCTAAAACGGCTAGATTTAAGAGTTATAAATCTGATTACCTTCCATATTAAAACAACACAGAAAGTGAGATTGAAAATGTTTTTGAGAAGAGATTTGATTCAAAGTTTTGCAAGATTTCCTAAAGGTTGTGCATTGATTCAAGAACTGATCTTAGGAGCTCTGTGATTTCCTAAAATACCAGGTGTAATTTGTTCCTTTTGATTCTTGTAATTGCTTTCCTTTCTATGCTTGTAAGTTTCTAAATCTATAAGGTCAGAGGTTTTTTTGACATTTTTTGTGTGAACAACAAAGAGGGTAAGTGTTCTTGTGTGGTCAAGATCACCTATTTTTGGTGTTGAGTGTTTGTAATCTGTTGATTGATTGCTAGTGGAATAGTCAGTGATTTTCTGGGGACTGGATGTAGCTTATGTGTTGAGTGAACCAGTATAAATTGATTGTGTAATATCTCTCTCTCTCTTTGACTTATTATAAACTGTTTGATGTGGTTTTTGTCTTTGCTATTATAAACAACCGATTAAAACGAAATTTCAACTGATTGTTTTTCTGCAAACAGTTTTAATTACTTTGATTGTTTGGCTTCCCTGATTGCTCTTTCTGTGATTATGGATAAAACTTCATTCTTAGCCAATATTTGTGAAAATATTTTGAAAAATTATTCACCCCCCCCCTCCCCTTTTGTTTAGCCCATTAATTCTAACAATTGACATTAAGAGTTAGGTTCTTGAAATTTATTCAAGTTCTGTTTTTTTTTTTTAAAACTGCTTTAATGGCTGACAAGGTTTCTTTCGAGGAAGGTGCTTCTTTAAATAAACCACCTTTATTCTGTGGTGTGAACTATCAATAGTGGTGTATAAGAATAAAAAATTTGTTGACTCAATAGATAGAAAAATCTGGAATGTCATTACAAACAGTTCTTTCATACCCTTGCTTAAAACCAATAGTGTTTTATCTAAAAATGAAAAAAGGATTATCTTGACTGTGTTGCTAAGAACATCATTGTTTATGCTCTTAATTCTAATGAATTTCTTAAAGTTTTAGAGTGTGTCTCAGCTAAAGAGATGTGGGATACTCTTGAAAGAATTCACAAAGATTCAAGAAATGCTTGGTTGGGCAGTGATGAGTCCTCTGCTGGATCATCCTCTGCATCTTCCAAAATGGATGTATGTCTGATGGCAAAAGAAGATTCTGCATCAAACAATGTATGTTCAAAGTTGTGTTTTTGGAAAATCTGGTTTGGGTTTTAAGCCACAAAGCAAGAACAGTGGCTGTTTAAAATCTTTTTCAATCATTACAAAAAATCAATCGATTGAAAAGTTGAAACAACCAGTTGTTTGTTGTTTCTACTGTATGAGAAAGGATCTCTTTGTTAGATTTTGCAGAATTCGTAAATTTTTTGTTCCTAAAGTGGGTTCCCGAGAATCCTAAGGTTCCTAACAATCAAATTAACATCCATGGACCCAAATTTATTAGGGGACCAAATCTTGCCACCTAATTTTAAATTTTGCAGAATTTCTTGATGAAAAACAAGCACCTATGGTATTTGGGCAATGACTGCTCCAAGCATATGACTGGAGATGCTTCAAAGTTTGTCAACATCACTCTTAAGCAGGAAGGCCATGTGACCTATGGAAATAATAACAAGGGAAAGATCCTTGGAAAAGGTACTATTGGTAATGAAAATAGTTTTCTAATTCATGATGTGTTCTATGTAGAAGGTCTCAAGCACAACATTCTGAGCATAAGTCAGCTTTGTGACAAGGGATATCTAGTCACATTCAAAACTAATTCCCGTGAGATTCATCTACCAAATTCAAAGGAAGTGTTGCTGGTTGGTAAGAGGATTAATAATGTCTATCTACCTGATATTTTAAATTCTACATCCATTGGTTGTCTCTTGTCTAAGCACGAAGAATCTTGGCTTTGGCACAGAAGAATTACACACATACATATGCATCACTTGAACAAATTAATTTCAAAAGATCTTGTTATTGGCTTACCCAAACTCAAGTTTGAGAAGGATCATGTGTGTGAAGCTTGCCAAAATGGAAAACAAACAAAATAATCTTTTAAACTGAAAAACATTGTTTCCACCTCAAAACCCCTTGAGTTGCTACATATGGATCTATTTGGTCCTTCAAGAACTATGAGCCTTGGAGGGAATTATTATGCTCTTGTTGTGGTTGATGACTTTTATAAGTTTACATGGACAATGTTTCTACATTAAAAAATGGAGGCTTATTCTGAGTTCAAGAAGTTAGCCAAGAGGCTACAAAACTCCTGCTGCAGCAACATTGGTGCCATTAGGAGTGATCATGGTGGAGAATTTCAAAATGAGAAGTTCAGCACCTTTAGTGACAAGTTGGGCCTCTTTCACAACTTCTCTGCACCAAGGACACCTTAGCAAAATGGTGTGGTGGAAAGGAAGAACATGTCACTTGATGAATTGGCAAAAACAATCCTGAATGAATCATCCTTACCTAAGTGCTTTTGGGCTGATGTAGTAAGTACAACATGTTGTGTGATGAAACTTGTTCTTATCAGGCCCATTCTAAAAAATGGAAGGAAGACATATGAACTGCTCAATGGAAGGAAGCCTTAAAGGTATTTGGATGTAAATGCTACATCCTAAACAATGGTAAAGACAGTCTTGGTAAGTTTGATGAAAAAGCTGACAATGGTATTTTTCTTGGTTACCCCCTATCTAGTCATGCATATAGAGTTTACAATAAAAGGCTTATAATTGTAGAGGAATTTGTACATATTGTTTTTTTATGAAACTAACAATGTAGAACAAAGACCAACAAAGTTCGATATAAAAGAAGATGAACAAAGTATCTTTTTGAAGAATCTGGAAAACTGTACAGAAAATCAACCGATTGATTCTGTGAAATAACCGATTGAAAATCTGGAACAATGTGATCTTCCAAAAGAGTGGAGGATCTGCAGAGATATCTCTGTAGAAAACATCACTGGGCAAATCAATAAAGGTGTATCTACAAGGAGGACTGTAGCAAAATTCTACAATCATATGACTTTTGTCTCCAAGATTGAACCAAAGACAATCAATGAAGCACTCAAAGATGAACATTAGATTGCTGCTATGCATGAGGAGCTCAATCAATTTGTAAGGAATGATGTGTGGTTTCATGTTCCTAGAACATATCAAATGAATGTCATAGGAAAAAAATGAGTTTTCAGAAACAAATAAGATGATTCAGGGGTAATCACAAGGAACAAGGCAAGACTTGTTGCTAAATGATACAACCAAGAAGAAGGGATAAATTATGATGAGACTTTAGCACCTATAGCAAGGTTACAAGTTGTGAGACTCTTACTAGCCTTAGCATGCATGAATGGCTTGAAGTTATTCCAAATGGACGTGAAGAATGCTTTCCTAAATGGAATTGTGAATGAGGAAATCTTCTATTTGAATTACAAGTTGAAGATTTGGAAAGTATTGTATGGTCTCAAGCAAGCACGCAAACAGTGGTATGAAAGGTTAAGTAGTTTTCTTCTATCTCACCACTATGAAAGAGGGAATATTGACAAAACCCTTTTCATTAAAGAGTATAATTCTACTATAATCTTAGTCCAAATATATGTTGATGACATTATTTTTGGCTCTACTAATGATAAATTGTGTGAAGAATTTGTGATAGCAATGCAGGGGAAGTTTGAGATATTAATGATGGGGGAACTCTCCTTCTTTCTTGGGCTGCAAATCAATCAATCCAAAGAAGGCATCTTCTTGTGTCAATTTATGTACTGTAAAGACATTCTCAAAAGGTTTGAGACGGAGAACTGTAAAGCTGCAACAACAGCCATGTCTACAAACTGTTACATGAGTGCTGATGAAGCGGGAACAACAATGGACCAAACTAAATACAGGGGGTTGATTGGTTCCTTACTATATCTCATTGCAAGTAGACCTAATATTATGTTTGTTGTTTGCCTTTGTGCAAGGTTCCAATCCAATCCAAGGGAATCTCACTTTAAAGCTGCCAAGAGAATCCTGAAATATCTTAACGGAACAACATCTGTGGGTTTATGGTATCCTTCACACTCTCATATACATTTAGTTGGATACTCTGATTCTGATTTTGCAGGATGCAAATTGGATAGAAAAAGCACAAGTGGGACATGTCACCTACTTGGTTCAAGCCTTATATCCTGACACAACAAAAAGCAAGCTTGTGTAGCTTTATCAACAATTGAAGCTGAGTACATAGTTGCAGGGAGCTGCTATGTATCAAGCAACAACTGGAGGACTTTGGGTTGAAAATCAGCAAGGTTCCTTTATTCTGTGACAATACAAGTGCAATTAATCTCACAAAGAATCAAGTTCAACACTCCAAAACTAAACACATTGAGATTCGACATCACTTTATTCGTGATGATGTTTGTAATGGTGACTGTGAGGTCCAATTCATTTCCACTGAAAAACAACTTGCAAACATCTTCACCAAACCCTTATCCAAGGACAAGTTTTTGTCATTAAGGAATTAGTTAGGAATCACTGATTTACATGCCTTACCTTAATCCATGTTGTTTTTAATCCTTCTTTTTGAATCTACTTGTGAAGACAAATAGGGGGAGAAGTGTTATGATTTGGGTTGTAATGTTCCTATTTTTGCATTTGTTTTACTTTTACATTTGCTTGAACATTGCTCTAACTGGTTTTAAGTTACTGTTATAAACTCTAATAAAAAATTTAACTGGTTATTCCTACGAAATAACCGATTGTTTTTCTGCTGCTGCACCTATGCTTGTTGGTTGGTTTCTCACATTGATTTGGCTGATGTTCCTCTTTGAAAATCACCTAGTGGAAACTAGTTTGTGGTGCCTGATTGATTTTGAATAGATTATCCTATGTTTCTACCTTTGTTTGTGATTGCAGGTTGTGGCAAAATTCTAAACAGAACATCCCAAAGCATCCCAGGGATTTGTCTTCATCAAATAGGGGAGATTGTAGAATATGAAGCTTTGATGAAACCAAAACCTGTGAAGAAAGCCTGATGTTGTGTTGCTTTGATTGAAGCTTAGTTCTAGGATGTTTAGAATTTGTGTAAAGTTCATTCTTAATCCTGTGCACAAGCTGAATCAATCTGTTTTGAAAAAGAAAAATGTTTTTCTAAGCCAAGAGAAAAACAACTGGTTGTTTTCACGGTTTAGTCGGTTGTTTTACACTTAGCTTGTTTGAGGGTTTTCAAAACTGATTTTTAATTGGTTGACTGACTGTCAAAACCAATTTAACCGGTTAAAATGACATTTCAACCGGTTGATTATCATGTTTCTTGACAACTTTTCAAAAACCTGTTAAACCTGTTTTCAATTAATTTGAATCTGTTTTGGCTCGTTATTAACTTCCTAAAATGGCTAGATTTAAGAGCTATAAATTTGATTACCCTCTATATTAAAAAAAACACAGAAAGTGAGATTAAAAATGTTTTTGAGAAGATATTTGATTGAAATGTTTGCAAGATTGCCTAGAGGTTGTGCATTGATTCAAGAACCAATCTTAAGAGCTCTGTGATTTCTTAAAATACCAGGTGTAATCTGTTACTTTTGATTCTTGTAATTGTTTTCCTTTCTATACTTGTAAGTTTGTAAATCTGTAAGGTCAGAGGTTGTTCTGACAGTTGTTGCATGAACAAGAAAGGGGGTAAGTGTTCTTGTGTGGTCAAGATCACCTTTTTGTGGTGTTGAGTGTTTGTAATCTATTGAATGATTGCTAGTGGAATAGCCAGTGGTTTTCTGGGGACTGGATGTAGCTCAGGTGTTGAGTGAACCAGTATAAATTGATTGTGTAATCTCTCTCTCTCACACACACACTTATTATAAACTGTTTGATGTGGTTTTTGTCTCTGCTGCTATAAACAACCGGTTAAAACGAATTTCAACTGATTGTTTTTCTGCAAACAATTTTAACTGCTTTGATTGTTTGGCTTCCCTGATTGCTCTTTCTGTGATTGTGGATAAAACTTCATTCTTAGCCAATCTTTGTGAAAATATTTTGACAAACAGTTCACCCCCCCTTTTATTAATCCCATTAATTCTAACAATCTCGATTTTTCCAACTGTAGCAACAACTCTTTGCTTTGTTTTGTTGTTAATCATTGACATTCCAACAAATCCCAACAAACTTTTATTATTCTGTTAATTATTTAGTGAATATTTTGATGAAAGCCTGAGAGATAAAGCATCCCCTGACCAAGCGCAACCCTTTAGAAGGATGACCCGGAGCATGACATTGGATCCAAGGCTAGGTCAGGACCCACCACTAGCTAGTGCTTCATAGCCCATCATTCCTCAAAGGATCACCAGGAGTAGAGCCCAAGCTATGGGAGTTGAGCACCAGTTAGTCTCTTTGTTTTTAATCTCAGTAGAGTAGGGTCCATTTAGCATCATAGGGGGGTGTATCTATCATTTTAACGTGTGCCTAATCCATTAGGGTTAGAAGGTAGCCCTAGCTTCTAGAAGCTAGGACTAAGGGGCAGCATTGACCTAGGCCAAAATCCTAGGTCGCCCCTCTCATATCCCTTTTCTACCCCTCCCCCACCTTGCCCACCAAGGCACCCATTCCTATAAATAGGGTGCCTTGCCTCATGTATTTTCACTTGATTTTGAATATAGTAAAGAAACTCTGCTTGAGTGATTAGATGATGCTTGTTATATTGCAAATCTCTTCTTTAAGGAAGTTGTTAGATTGCATGGGCTTCCTAGAAGTATAGTATCTGACAGAGACTCTAAGTTCTTAAGTCACTTATGGAAGACATTATGGGAAAAACATGGCACTAAACTCTTGTTTTCTAATACTTCACTCCCTCCCCCCTTTCCCCCTCTTGTTTTGGTCACACATTCTAACAATTGGCATTAGGAGCTAAGTTCTTGAAAGTTACTCAAGTTTCAATCCTAAAACCTTTTTGAAAATGACTGAAAAACTACCCTTTAGGGAGGGTGCTTCTATAAACAGGTCACATTGGTTTTGTGGAATGAACTATCAATTTTGGAAGGTAAGAATTAAATTTTTTGTTGAATCAATTGATAGAGAAATTTGGGATGCTATCACAAATGGTCCTTTTGTACCTAAGCTTGAAAAAAAATGATGTTTTTATTGAAAAACCTCGGTCCCAATGGACTGAGATTGAGAATAAAAGCCTCAATATAATTGCATTGTCAAGAACATTATAACTTCTGCCTTAAATTTAGATGAATTTTTTAGGGTCTCTCGATTTGGATTTGCAAAGGAGATGTGGGACATCCTTGAAGTAACCCATCAAGACACAACAGATGTGAAGAGGACAAGGAAGCATGCCTTGATCCAAGAGTATGAAATTTTTAGGATGGTGAAAGGGGAAACCATCTCGGATGTGTAAAAGAGATTTACTCATATAGTAAATCACCTCATTACCTTGGAAAAATCTTTCAAAGGGAGGATCTGAACATCAAGATCCTCAAAAGCTTAGACATATCTTGGCAACCAAAGGTCACTACTACTTCAAAATCGAAGGACTTGACTACATTGACCAGTACTTCCTTGTTTGGAAAGCGAAGAGAGCATGAGCTTGAGATGAACCGACTTAATGACTAAGAAAATGAAAAAAAGCATGTGAACAACATTGCTTTAAAAGTTGTTGGTCAAAAGGATGATCAAGACTCAAGTAAGTGTACCTCCTTGTTTGGAAAGCGAAGAGAGCATGAGCTTGAGATGAACCGACTTAATGACTAAGAAAATGAAAAAAAGCATGTGAACAACATTGTTTTAAAAGTTGTTGGTCAAAAGAATGATCAAGACTCAAGTAAGTGCAGTGATAATAAGACTCTCAACTTGCTCGCAAGGAAATTTAACAAGATTTTGAAGATGAATAGCCGAGACAAAAATCAACCATCAAGACGATGTGTAACAAAAAGAACCTCAGAATTTTAATAGCAACTGAAAATTTTAATAGCAGGATGCAACAAACTTCTAAAAAGTTTATTTCCTTAACAGATAAATATATTGGTAAATATATTTCTATAAGTTAAATTGTGAAAGTAAACTTTTGATAGTTATAAATTTAAACTATAGAAGAAAAACTCAATTAAAGTACAGGAGTGTAAGAAAAAGGAGAGTGTAAAAATTAATAACAGGATAAATAAAGTACATCTCTTATTTAAAGGACAATGAGTGATTGTTGTGTCTGGGGATAGAGTCCTAAAGGAGAGTCTAAGTCAAAATGGCTGAGAAAAATATTTTGATAACTTTAATTAATTAAAAGGCTTGGAGACAGTTTGAACAAATAATAATTTATAATAAATACATGTTGTTGCCAACAGAGATGCAATTTCAGAATTAGTTTGATAGTAGTCAGCCCCATCATTTTGGTATCTTGCATAGCAAGGTCCATAAGTACATACAACATATCATCCTCATTTTTTATTAATTTGTTATCCTATATATACTCCATTAACATTATTTAAATCAAATTATACTTCACAAATTCTGTTTCAAGCAGTGAAATGGTACTAAACTCTTTAAATTTTGAGGCCATGGTAAAGATGTGTAAAAGGCACTTTCATCATACCCCCACCATTTTCGATTTTGAGAAGTATAACACAATTCATAATGCAACAGAATGTTTTACACCGACTCAAGAAACAAACCATGAGAAATAATTGCATCCACAATCAGCAAAAACCAAGCTTAGTCACTCATTTCTGTAATAGCATAAAGAAGCAAACCAGTAAAAGTATAACACTCTTACCTTGGGGAAGTGAAAAAAAGGCGTCTTCTAATCATAAAATTAAAAAAAAAAAAAAAAAGATAAGAACGTGGAAGTTACAACGTGAATATTTGGCAACCTGTTCAATATTCAAAACTGCGTCATACAATCACTACCAATAATGACAGAATAATCAAGCTTATTTTTGTATGCAATGAGAGGGAAGTAAGAAAAGAGCATAACACTATTGAAATTTTCAAAATGTGCCCAAAACGGCTTATTATATATTTAATTTTTTATTTTTATTATTATTGAATATCCGTATTTTTATTTTTATTATTAATGCGCATCTATATTTTTTTATTATTATTATATATTTAATTTATTATTATTATTATTATTATTATTATTATTATTATTATTATTATGTTTTTACATTTTTTATTTCTATGTATATGTATTTTTTATGTTTATCATTATCACATATGTATTTGTATTTATTAAAATAATTATAAATTCACACTGTATTTTTTAAATATCAAACTACATATATGCATTTTTTAGTTTTATCATTATCATATGTATATTTGTATTTATTAAAATGAACTATAAATTTATATTGTAATATTTCAATTCTTCATAAACTTATGTGTATTTGTATTTTCTAAATATTAACATGTGTATTCACATTTTTTTATTTTTATTATTATTGTATATCCGTATTTTTATTTTTATCACTACCATATGTGTATTTATGTTTATTAAGAACTTTAATACATAATATACAATTTATTTTTATCATTCTTTTAATTCTATTGTGAATTTATTTTTTTAAATGTATTTTTTAATTAAATGAATGGTAATTTTAAAAAAATCGGATGCATATCACATGTTCTAAGAGGTAGGAATTTACCTAATAATATAAGAAAAATGAATGCAACAGTATATTATGAGTGATTTATTTTGGTTAATTAATAGTATAATTGATTATTAGAAGAGTGAAGAAAGATAAAGGGGCTAACAAGAAGTTTGAAAAGACATGAAAAGCAAGAAGAGCCTACATAGCTTGGCAAGACAATGATGATTCATCCTCAAGTTCATCATCAAAAGAAGACGAAGAAGCCAATGTGTTTGATGGCATAAGTTCTAACACTTATGTGAATTTTGAAAACTATAGTCAACTTCTTGATGCCTTTAAAAAACCTCATGAGGAAGCTAACAGGACGACCCTATTGAACAACCGATTGAAAGGGTTAAACAACTGGTTGGAAAATAGAGTCAAGACCTTCGAAGAAGATTTAATTAATTCAAAAACTGATTTTGAAAACCTGGAAATGATTTACCAAAACTCTTCTTGTAAGTGTGTGGATTCAAGCTTTTGCGAAAATTGTGATTCCCTTCAAAAGAAGGTTCATTATCTTTTAAAAACTATGGACAAGTTTTCCAAAGACCAATCTAATCTTGAAATTTTCCTTGCTTCTCCAAACTGTGTTTTTGGCAAGGCTGGACCGGGATTTAATCCAAACAGCAAGAACAAACCTTTTTCAAAACCTTTCTCAAGTTTCTTTGAAAAACAACCTGTTGTTTTGTTGAAACAATCGGTTAAAACTTGCTTTTACTAAATAAAAAGGGGCCACACTGTTAAATTCTGCATAGTTAAGAGGATTTATATTCCTAAAGATCTATTGAAATGGGTTCCTAAGATTTCTAAGGTTCCTATTAACATCATTGGACCCACATTCATAAGGGGACCAAATCTTTCTTATGAAACTTTCTTATAGGTATCTTGGGCAGCCAAGAATCACTTTTGGGTTCAAAGAATAACTACTCAAGGGAAAACTAACAAGAGTAAAGTTAGTCTTTGTGCTTGCACTTTTCAATTGTATATGTCTTGCAGAATTCTTTGAAAGTCAAGAGACATCCTTGGCACATGCATAATGTTTGCTCAAAAGAGAAACTTCAAGAATAAAGAGAGTATGTGTGTTTTCATTTCTCAACTTATGTAATTGTTCCTTGTGACCATATGAACATCTCAAAGTATTCTTTTGGGTGAATTTATTCAGGTACTCTTTGCAAAGGTATGAACAAATTGCATACTGCATTTTTCATCACTTTAAAAGATGATTATTTGGTTATGGAAAATGTTCTCTTTGTTCTCACACTAAAACAACCTATTGAAAATACGAAACAACCTGTTGTTTTGCCTTTGCACCTCTACATAAACCTGTTTCTGCTTTTCAAAATCTATTGTTGGTCAAATATGCAATAAGTATGCCTTAGAATCTGGTCATAAAGGAATATATTATGTTTTTCTTGGAAATTCAAAGCTCTTTATGAATGGTCAATCACAATAAAAGCTCTGTCAAAGTAATTTCTGTTTGGGTTTGACACACTTCTTTTTCCCACTATAGAAGATTCTTTTTCTCTTGAAAAACAACTAACTAAAAGACCATTTATCTCGGCCATCTTTTTCTACTTATATAAGAGTGCTTTCAACTGGATATTCCACAAAACAACCTATTTTTTTTCTCTTCTCTTCATCTGCACTGTGAAATTGTGTTTTCCTTGGTACATCCTAATAAATTTTTTTCTCTGCATTATAGCCTCCTCATGATACAATCCAAGTAGCAAAGTAGATGACCAAGGACTTAAGATCCAATTCACACGATGAGCAGTCATCTCAGCAATCAAGACAATGCCCCACCAAATATTAGATGAACCTCAGTAGAAGAAGAATTGGACATAGACCAGAACATCAAATGTTCTTTCTTCTGGTCTTCTTAAAAGACAAAAACATGTTTGTAAATAAATTGGGCTCACTTTGGGGGTCCAAATAGAAAATAGGCTAGAGTAGATTCACAAAGCATAAAAGGGAGTGTACTTAGCGAAATGGGCTTGTGCCAATCCCACTTTTTCAAGACAAGGCATCTAGGTTTAGGAAGGTTGACCTACCTTCTAGAAGACCTAGTTAAGGGGGTGTTTTGACCATGGTCAATCACCCTTGGCCCCTCTCTCATATTATCATTCTACCCTCCCCCATCATGCCCACCAAGACACCCCTTCCTATAAATAAGGTGCCTTGCCTCATGTATTCACAACTTGAATTTGAATAGTAAAGAAACTGCAGGAGTGATTTTTTGAGACTTGTGTATTGGGTGGGTAATATCTCAAGTGACGGCTCTAGTTATCTGGGTCTTATCTTGGGTAATATCTCAAGTGACGACTCTTGCATCACTCATATTGGAGTCCCTCTACTCCAAGTGGCGTGACTTCATTTCTTCACATAAGCACTCTTCATCCCTTCCTCTTTTACTCTTTATTTTGCGCTATCCTCCCTTCCATACATGTCTTCTTCTTCTCTTTAATTTTTTCTTTATTTTGTTCTTCTTCTTTATGTGTTCCTTGTCTCTAATTCCGCTGCACCATTGTCACCTTATAATTGTCTTTTCTCTTTTCCTTCTGAAGTGAACCTTCACACTTACTTAACCATTTAGTTAAGTTCGTGTCCAGTGGTAATCTTCCTAGGGTTCTCACCATAATTGTTAAATAAAAAATTATAAACAAAGAGTAACCAATAAAATGTGAAATCTTAAAATCAACTCACGTCATGTAGTATCAAAGCATGGTTATCTCATGCTTAATTGCTTTTGAGTTGATTTTTGCCTTTAGCATATTTAAATTCTTGCTTCTATCTTCAAGCAATTTCAATTTCGCCTTGAAATTCTTGTCATTTACAATTTTTCTTTTTATTCATTAAACACTTTAAATTATTTTTTGATTTTGTGTGTGTGTTAATTTTGTTTTTCTTACCTCTTTTTCTTGAGTCTTATGTTCTTAGTGTTTTAGGAGTCTTATTTCCTTTATACTTATTTTGATTTTAATTGTGAAGAGCTAAAAACAAATTATAAGTTGTTTGAGTAGTTATTGATTTAACTCCAAACATAGAATGCAAGTGTTCATATGATTTTAATCCAAACCCAACATCTTTTTTCGGAAATTGAAAGGTGAAATGACAAAATTAAATATCCATGCAAAAATGATATTGAACTTGAGTCCATAAAAACAAAGACAAAAGAAATGGAGAGCATTCACATTTCAACTTTCACTTTGCAAATTACTAAAGAGAATTCTAAGTATATGACAAATTGTGTTCATACTTGTGGAATTTAATCCTTCTTGCTTTCACAATTTCTAAGAACATACAAACCTTCATAATTAAAGTTTAAGTAAGTTTCTTTGAGCCTTTTTTTAAAGTGCTTTTCTTGTTTGTCTTCTCAAAGTTTTGTTACTATCTTTTTTCCCATTTGGTTTAGCTTTCTTTCTTTTAAGCTTTTCTTGCTTGTCTTTCAAAGTTTCTAAGTTTTTTTGTGGGGATCTTTCGTGAGCAAGTGTAAGAGTTTTGTCATCTTTCACTTGAAATGTTTACTACCAAATGTAGACCTTGTTTTTAGAGTGCAAATCTTTCTTGAGTTCATTACAATTCTTCCTTCCTTTACTAAATAGCCATGTGAAACAAGGGAGGAGTGGATAAGATTGTTATTTTTCACTAATTTTTTGTTTTCTTTTTGTGCAAATTATGGCTCATTTGTCTTCAAGAGGATCTTCAAAGCCACAATCTCCTCAAAAGGCATATCTTTTGGGAGAGCTTGCGAACACCAAGAAGACTTTGGCCCAAAAAGAAGAGCAGATGAGGCAATTAGTGGAAAGGTTGCAAAGATTAGAAGCGACTCAAGAGAGACAAACTAGAGAGAGGAGATGGGAATCTAGAAAAGCCTTTAGAAGTTACACACACTATGGGAGTCAAGAAGAAGACCAAGATTGGAGAGTGCATAACTTTGAAGAGAGGCGTCATCAATACTGATCCTGCCTGTTGACTGGAACGCTGGAAACTGCCTCGTCAAAGGATCGACGTGCGCACCGCTTCTCATCTCCGTTCCTCTTCGGGATCTACCTCAAGAACCTGCAAAGAAACAGCACGGCGCTGCTGCGGCCGATCGCACTCCAACGCTCAAGTCAGTGACGGTATCACCAAATACTAAGAGAACAAGAACCGTGCAAATCCTCTCTCACAGTTAGCTCTATCACTCGCAAGCGTAAAGTGTATGAACTGAACGTGCGTACCTCAGAAAGTTTGTTAAGAACTCTTATATACCTGGTGGCTTTCTCTCTCCTGGCAGTTACAGACTCGGACACGTGGCTCGCATCCAACTGTACACGTGCCATCATCTGGAGGCTCCTTGACTTGGCGCTGCTTCTACTCTCATTTTGGCTAAGTTACTTATGCATGGTACTGCCCAGTGCATAGCTAACTTAGGAGTGCGATCTCTACTGGAACTGGCGAGTTAGGGGCCTTCATACGCCTTCCCTGTGGTCTCGCCGGCCGCCTTCATAATCTGCTTCTCCTTCATCTTCGGCGATGTGCTTTCTCTGGCGATCTCCAATGACTAGGTCGCCTGAATCTACATCGGGCGACTTCATCTTCAACCTGGCGATCGCCTATTCTGGTAAGCTGGAAATCGGAACACGCCAACTTAACAACTGGCGACTACACGTGCCCCCCGACTTCCTCCCCTTCTGCCAACCTGGCGCCTTGTCAACACGCCTACACTGTAGCAGGATGCCACGTCATCACACCCGACCACCAGGGCGGTACACAAGCCCCCTAGTCTTAAGCGAAGACTTGTCTAGCGAAAAGACTGAAAGAGCCTTCGTTAACACCGATCTACGTGGCCCTGACGCGGAATTCCAAGCGGTTGTACCTTCTGCTGCTCTGACGCCCCACCAAACCCCTCACTCATCGTTTGACGCGTGGCTTCATCAACGGCTCTCTTCACTTGCCGTTTGCGCTTCCTAAAACCATTTCGAAAACCCTTAAACCCATTTCGCTCCACTGTTCCATCACTTTCTTCGTGCTTGCAAACGCTCTAACTTCCTTCTGCGAAAACTCTCAACGCTCTTCAACGCTCTAGATCACCATCTTCCTCCATCGTCTTCCTGATCATCGAAAGGTAACTACTTTCCTTCATCTGCTGGTTTTCCTTGCATTTTCACCGATTTGCATCATCCTGTAACTGCTTGGTGCATACGCTGTGGGTTGTTTTTCCATTTCTCCTTCTGCGTAACTTAGGGCTTTGCCAATCGTCGCAACGAACCTACATTCGTTCGTCTTTCACCTTCCTTCTACGATCGAGTCAGCCTCTGTAACCCCCTGATCATTTTTCCTTTCTTCTTCCTTTGCAGTTGCTATCATGACTCGCACAAAGATTACCCCGAACCCTCCTCCTTCAGCACGAAACCTTCCTTCACAAGCACACGACTCAACACAAGTTCGTGGCGCTTCGTCTTCGCAGGCTGAGAGGCCTGCGTCTTCCCAACTTGTCCTGGCCCAGGCGACTCCACCTAACGCTGGAGGAGCCCCCGTCCCTCTGCCAGACTTCAAAACTTTATACCCCTGGGCTAACTTAACCCTTCTGAAAGAGACATCCTCCGTGAATACTGCGGGAGCAGTCTTGCGGCTGACTAAGGGGGACGAGATCTACCAATCGTTTCACAAGGAGCACGACAAAAAGATGATGGTGCTGCCTTGCCCCGCCGACCTGCCCGTGTGTGCTGATGACAAAGTAAGCGCCGACGGGCCCTTCTGCTTTGTCTATACGACTTTGTTCAAGAAGGTCAGGCTCAGGTTCCCTTTCACCCGATTCGAGAGGGAACTTCTTACCGAGCTCAACATTGCTGCCGCCCAGCTCCACCCCAACAGCTGGGCGTTTGTTCGAGCTTTTCAAGTAATGTGCGCCCACCTGGGGTTGCCCGCGTCGGTGGACGTGTTTTTGTTCCTTTTCGAAGCCAAGCACCCAGGAGACCGCCTGTGGATCAGCTTGAACGCGATTGCTGGAAGGTCCATCTTTACCATCTTCCAGCAATCGTACAAAGACTGGAAGGGGAAGTTCGTCCAAGTACGTGCAAACGACAAGGACACCTCCCTTCTCGATGGCTTCCCATTGTACTGGGTGGACAAGGGGAAGAAGGAATCCAAGAGTTGCTTCAGGAGGCCCAGAAGTCCTGATAGCATGGGAGCATTGGACAGAGACCTCTGTCTCTTCTGGAAGAAGGTGGCGGACGCCAATATATCATTCCTCACCACCACCTTGATATGCTTCGAATTCTACGAAGATCAGCTAGAAATTCGAATAGGTTAGGACATTAAACTCTTGTCTTGATACTGCTTCTGTTTAGCTGTTTCTGGGCGTCTTGTGCGTTATGCGCAAGACTTTGGTTTTACCTTTCCTGCATATATCATCTGCTTTGCTGTTTTATTACCTTATGCACTTATTCGTTTTCCTTGAGTTAACCCATGCATCTTTGTTCCCTGCAGACGACATGTTGCCCAGAAACATGCTCGCTGAGCTGAAGGCGCTCGCCCGAAACCACGGGTTGGCGACCGGTTCCCAAACGGTGCCCAACTCGGTGGTAGAGGCCGCCATTGTCCAAGGGCGATCACCACCGAAGGAACCCGCCCAACGCAAAAAATTGGTCCTTAAGAGACCCAAAAGGAAAGCCCCTCAAGTTATCCATGAGGAGGAAGAAGAGGATGACGAGGTCACCGAGGATGGCCTCGTTACGAAGAGGAAGAGGGTGGCACCTTCTTCACCACCTGCTCCACCCCCTCTTCCATCCTCAACACCACCATCGACGCCTGCTCCTCCCCCGTCATCGCCAACACCACAGGCTCCTTCCTCACCAGTCCAAGCGGTTCCACTGGCCACTGTGCCACCTGTAGCTGAGGCCCAAGAGCCAAATTTCCTGGAGGACCCCCCAAGCGCCTCTACGCCATACGTGTCAGCCGGAGGGGGCCTCCCTTCAAACACTTCAGCTGCAGAAAATGTTCCAATCGGGGATGAGGTTGCTCATACCTCTCCGATTCTGATTACCGAATCCCCGATTGCGTCGCCACGCCAGGAAGCAACCACTGAAGAACCTGCTAAGGAAGGTGGCGACGAGAACCCACAACAAGCCCACCTGGCGCCTCTCCAAGCAGCAAACCTTCCCCTTGAGGTCACAAGGATGTGGGAACCTCTAACTGCCAAACTGAAAACCATAGCAGAGGATATCCCAGCGATCATAACCAGGGCTGTGGAAGGCTCAACCAGGAGGCTCCAAGACGACCTCTTCAACCTCAAAACCGAAAACAACACCATGAAGATCGAGGTGGAGAAGTTGTCCTTCAGCCTGACGCTCGCAGAAATCGAACACTCCCGAGTGGAGGATGCAATGAATACCGAGCTCAGGCTGACGCGCAAGGAGGCTACTGACCTTCGCCGCAAAGTTCACGATCTTGCCCAAGAGAAGGTCGAGCTGGAAAGCAAAATCGTGCCTCTTCGCGCCAAGGCGATCGACCTGGAGGCTCTCATGAAAGCTGACGCCGCTAAGGTGCAAAAACTGGAGCAGAGGTCGATCGACCGAGAGAAACTACTTGGGCAAGTAGAAAAGGCGAGGGACGACGCCATGGCTGATCTCGTCGAGGCCAACAAAGAGAAGGGAAAGATGGCTGCTGAGTTGGCCCAAGCGCAATTGGAATCCAAGAAGGTTACTGAAGACCTTCTCCAGGCTCAAGAGACCAACGAACAACTTAAAAAACAGGTTGAAGAGCTGGAACAGCAGAATAAAGAGCTGAAAGAGCAAACCGAAGACCTCAAGAAGCGGATTGAGGAACTTCAGGGGCAAACCGAAGAACTCAAGCTAAATTCTGCTCAGATTCTGGCTGCTGGATTCGAAGCTGCGCGGGAACAATTCACTTGTCTATTCCCCGATCTGGATCTCAGCCTGGTGTCGCTGAACAACGAAGTAGTAGATGGAAAGGTCGTTCCTGCTGAAGACTAATCAACTCCATTTCATCTGCTACTTTTATGATTTCCCTTGTATATATCTTGTAATAAACTCATGCATATGTGCTTCTAACAGATACTTATCTCAATGACAAAGTTTGGGTATTCCCTCTCCAGACTTCTTTAAGCGCTTTAACCTTCTTCGCATGTTTAACTTTGTCGGATTTATCTTAACGATTTTGCAAATACGACTTTTGACTTAACTGCTTCGAACCGCTTCAAACTTAAGCAATAATCACTTTAAACAACTTGTACTCTTAAGGCAACTAACCTTATTGTAAGAATACCTTTCAAGCAACGAACTGTAACTCAGTTATTGGCTCAAACACCGTTCCACTCGACCTGCCTCATCGAACAGGTCTTTTAACCTTCTCGTCGTTGTTTGAACTCTTCCCGATCGCCAAGATCTTTTGGTAACATCAGCTTTTCCTAGCCTCATGTTTGGGCAATTGTTTCTTTATCTGGGAGCAGAGACGCCTTTTGGGGATCTCTCTTTACCCTCCTGGACTTCAGAACAAAGACCGGCTGACTAGGCGTTCTCTTCGAACCTACCTTAGCCACCTTCCAAACTTCTTCCACCCTCTGCGCCATACCTGAACTCGTTCGAGACGAGAAGGATTTTATCTTGCCTAAACTCGCATGTAAGCGAGAAGGTCTTTAACTCGCCTGAACTCGCTCATCGGCGAGAAGGTCTTTATCTGGTGCCTCAACTTGCCCAGGGTGTACATCTCCTCCCCCCTGGATGCACTGAGGACCTTTCTCTTTCTCGCCTGCACTCGCTCGACGGCGAGGAGGTCTTTAACTGGCCTTAGCTCGCTCAACGGCGAGAAGGACTTTATCTGGTTCCTCAACTTGCCCAGGGTGTACATCTCCTCCCCCCTGGATGCACTGAGGACCTTTCTCTTTCTCGCCTGCACTCGCTTGACGGCGAGGAGGTCTTTAACTTGCCTCAGGACGCGCGAGGGCGTTGAGGTCTTTCATCTGGTGCCTCCGATCGCCGAAAGACGATGAGGACTTTAAAACTTAACCGGTGCCTCCAATCGCCGAAAAACGATGAGGACTTAAAACTTAACTGGTGCCTCCAATCGCCGAAAAACGATGAGGACTTAAAACTTAACTGATGCCTCCAATCGCCGAAAAACGATGAGGACTTAAAACTTTTTAGAAAGCATGCGATATATCTTTTCTTGCCTTAAATCACTTACAAGTGACAAGGTCTTTCTTCAAAACCTTTGGAAAAAAGCAAACATGCAATCTGTAAACGCCTTATACTTCAAAAACTCTTCTTTACTGGGTGGCCTCATTAAAAACCCTCCTTAGGGAAAAAAGAGTGCCCCCTTGAAACTGTTTTAACAGAGACATCGTAATATAAAATTTGTATTTGTCTTTACTTACAAAGCTCTTAACTATAGTACAACTTCAGGTGTGTGGCGTTCCAGGTGCGAGGGATCGCCCCTCCTTCCAGCGTCTCTAAGCGGTAGGCTCCGTTCCCGAGCGTCTCGGTTATTCTGAATGGTCCAGTCCACTTGGGTGACAGTTTATTCTCCATCTCGTACTGGTGGGCCTTCCTCATCACCAAGTCGCCCTCTCTAAACTGCCTTGGCATCACCTTTGAGTTGTATCTTCGTTCAACCCTTCTCTTCACAGCTTCAGCTTTCAACCTCGCCTCTTCCCTGACCTCATCCAACAGATCCAGGTTCAGCCTCCTTTCTTCATTCGAGTCTTCCTCTACGAAGTTCTGGAATCTCGGCGAGCTCTCCTGGATCTCCACCGGAATCATGGCATCACACCCATAGACCAAGCTGAACGGGGTCTCATGGGTTCCTGACTGCTCGGTGGTGTGGTACGCCCAGACTATACGGGGCACCTCCTCAGCCCAACTTCCCTTGGCTTTCTCAAGCCTTCTCTTCAAACCCCTCAACAACACCCGATTAGCTGACTCCACCTGGCCATTTGTCTGAGGGTGCTCGACGGATGCAAACACTTGTTGAATTCCCACCCCTTCGCAAAGCTTCTTCAACAGGTGGCTTGCAAACTGCGTCCCATTATCCGACACCAGGCGTTTAGGCACTCCAAACCGGCACACGATGTTCTTCCATACAAAACCTTCGATCTTGTGTGCGGTGATCTGGGCCACTGGTTCTGCTTCAATCCACTTGGTGAAATACTCAATCGCCACCACCAAGTACTTCATCTTCCTGATCGCCAGCGGGAAAGGTCCCAGGATGTCGATTTCCCAAGTGTGAAACAGCCAAGGGCTATAGATCGACTTCAACTCCTCGGGAGGTGCCTTATGCCAATCGGCGTGCTGCTGCCATTCTTTACAACATTGGGCATATTTCTTGCAATCTTCTCTCATGGATGGCAAGTAGTAGCCTGCACGGAGAGTCCTCGCGGCCAGAGCTCGACCCCCGACGTGGCTTCCGCATATACCTTCGTGGAGCTCCGCCATGATTCTCGTGCACTTCTCGCCGTGTATACATTCCAGGAGCGGGTGAGTGAACCCAAACCTGTACAGATCGCCATCAATCAACGTGTACTTGCTGGAATTTTTCTTCACCTTCCTAGCTTCTGTCGGATCCAGCGGGAGGAGGCCATCTGCCAGGCACCGTTTGTATTGCGTTATCCAAGTGTCTGGCTCATGGGCGGCGCAGACCTGCATCACGTCCACCTTCTCTCCTTGACATGCTCTAACTCTCGGCGATCTCAGAGTTTCTTGCGTCAAGGACTTATGGCTTCTCGCTGTTCTCTCCGTCGACTTGCTTATCTGAAGGACCAGGTGATCTGCTACAAATGCCCTTGGCGTCTTCAGAGTTTCTTGAATCACCGTCCTCTGCCTACCCCCCTTGCCTGAGCTGGCGAGCTTAGCAAGCAAGTCAGCTCGGGCATTCTGCTCTCGGGGCACATGTACTACTTCAAAAGAGGCAAAGGAACTCTTCAATTCCTGCACATACGCCAAGTAAGCCGCCATTTGTGGATCTTTAGCCTGGAACTCGCCTGTTACTTGCCCTGTGACTAGCAGCGAGTCACTCTTAGCCATCAGCACCCTAGCTCCCATCTCCTTGGCCAGCAAAATCCCGGCGATCAGCGCCTCATACTCTGCTTGATTGTTGCTGGCTTTGAAGGCAAACCTCAAAGATTGTTCAATCAGCACGCCTTTGGGTCCTTCCAATATGACTCCAGCACCGCTGCCCTGCTGGTTCGACGATCCATCCACCGAAAGCACCCAACGGAAATCGTCTCCTTCAACCCGCATCGCCTCTGATGAGAGCTCAACCACGAAATCTGCAAAGATTTGCCCTTTGATCGGGCCTCGGGGCTCGTACTTAATATCAAACTCCGACAATTCTACCGCCCACTTCACCATCCTTCCCGCAACGTCGGGTTTCTTCAAGACTTTCTGGATGGGCAGGTCAGTCATCACCAGTATTGTGAAACTGTGGAAGTAGTGGCGCAACCTCCTCGCCGAAAACACCACAGCCAGCGCAGCCTTCTCCAGGGCCTGATATCTCGTTTCTGGGCCCTGCAACACCTTGCTCACAAAATAAATAGGCTTTTGAGCCTGGTTTTTATCCTGGGCGAGCACCGCACTCACCGCCCTCTCAGTCACAGCAAAATACAACCTGAGAGGGATTCCCGCCAGCGGTTTGCACAGAACCGGCGGGCTCGCCAGATACTCCTTCAGTTTGACGAAAGCTTCCTCGCACTCTTTCGTCCAAACAAACTTATTATTGCGCCGCAGACATTGAAAATAGGGATGCCCCTTTTCTCCGCTAGCTGACACGAAGCGAGATAGGGCTGCCATCCGACCTGTTAGCTGCTGGAATTCTTTCATCGTAGCTGGGCTCCTCATCGCCAGGATGGCGGCACACTTGTCTGGGTTGGCTTCTATTCCTCTTTCAGTCAAGAGGAAACCCAGAAACTTTCCAGCCTCCACGCCGAAAATGCATTTCTCCGGATTAAGCTTTAACTTGAACTTGGCGATCGTCGTGAACAATTCTTCCAAGTCTGCCACGTGCTTGCTTTTTTCCTGCGAGGTCACGACCATGTCATCGACGTAAGCTTGCACGTTCCTTCCCAGCATTGGTGCAAGTACTCGATCCATCAGCCTCTGGTACGTGGCCCCCGCGTTCTTCAACCCAAACGACATCACCTTATAGCAGTAGCACGATCTCTCCGTCATGAAGGCTGTTTTCTCTTCATCCATGGGATGCATCTTGATCTGATTATATCCCGAGAAGGCATCCAGGAAACTCAGCAGCTTGCACCCTGCAGCACTATCAACCAGGGCATCAATGCTTGGTAAAGGATACGAATCCTTTGGGCAAGCTTTGTTCAGATCGGTGAAATCGACGCACATGCGCCATTTCCCGTTACTCTTCTTCACCAGTACGACATTTGCCAACCATTCAGGGTACTGGACTTCCCTGATGTGGCCTGCAGCGAGGAGTTTCTGTGTTTCGTCCCTGATCGCCTGCCTCCTCTCCTCGTTGAATTTTCTTCTCCTTTGTCGCACCGGTCTCACCATGTTGTCCATCGCCAGATGATGGCACAAGAAGTCGGGATCAATCCCGGGCATGTCCGAAGCGGACCAAGCAAATGCGTCCAGATGCCGCTCAATCACCTTGGCGATCTGGTCCTGGAGATCGACTTCCAGAGATCTTCCCAGCTTGAAGACTTTTCCTCCGATCTCCTTTTCGAGCCACTGCTCGACAGGTTTAGGCCTGGATTCTCTGGCGATCACCGCCCTGGCGATTCCCTGTTCTCTTGCTTCCTCGGGGCGATTTCGCGCCTCTTCCTCCTCCAGGCCAGCATTCCTCTCCCCCAGCTCGGCATCCACCATTTCCACGTCTCTTCCGGCGGCCTCCTCTGTTTCCGTTGATCTGGGCTTCACGCCGGGAGGTGGGGTGGTTGTTATATAACTCACTGATCTTTTGTTTTTCAGGCTATTCTCATAGCACCTTTTCGCTTCTATCTGATCAGACTTGATCGTGATCACCACCCCTTCCATGGACGGCAACTTCACCTTCATGTGCCGAGTCGACGGAATGGCGCCTATCCTGTTAAGAGTGGGCCTTCCCAACAGGATGTTATATGCTGAAGGGGCGTTTACGACGAGGTACTTGATTTTCTCCGTCCTCGACCCAGCCTCATCTGTAAACGTGGTTCTCAGCTCAATGTACCCCCTGACCTCCACCTGGTCACCAGCGAACCCATATAAGCACCCTCCATAGGGCCTTAGCTGGTCAAGGGGCAATTCCAGCTGCGTGAAAGTCGGCCAGAACATCACGTCTGCCGAGCTTCCTTGGTCCACCAGAACTCTGTGGACCTTCCTTCCCGCTGTAACCAACGAGATAACTATGGGATCGTTGTCATGAGGCACAACGTCCCGAAGATCCTGCTTGGTGAACGTAATGTCCACTTCCGGCGAGTGATCTTCAAACATGTCCACTGTCATCACCGATCGCGCATACTTTTTCCTCTGCGATGCGGTGCATCCACCACCTGAGAAACCCCCTGCAATGGTGTGGATCTCCCCGTGGATAGGCATCTCGTGTTGCTGGGCTTCTCCTCCTGCTGGCTGGGAACTCGACGCTCCCCCCGTCCTCCTATCCAGCAGATAGTCATTTAGGAACCCGCTCTTAACCAGATCGTCGAGCTGATATCCCAAAGACAAACACGAGTCCAAGGTGTGGCCAAAACATTGGTGGAACTCGCACCAGGCGTCCGGCTTTGACCCCAGCACCTTGTCGCCCACCTTCTCAGGCGCCTTCAACCTAGCAGATATGTTAGGGATGGCGATCAGGTCCGCTAGTCCCATGACAAATTTGTGCTTAGGCGGGCGATTGTATTCCCGGCGTGCTGGTTGCTGGCGCGCTTGGCTTCTTCCCTTGTTTCTCCTGTCGTAAGGATGGCGAGTCCTCTGGTCTTTTCTGGCCGCCGCCGCCGTTTCCAGCACCCTCTGCGGCTGGATCCTGGTCTGGGCGCGTGGCCTGGCGGGAGCCACGCTGCCTCTCTTCTCGGCGACTTCACTCTCGTCGGCGATGTGGGCCACCGCAAGTCGCCTGACTTCAGCAAACGTCGCTGGATGAGCCCTGATCAAGGCCTCGCAGAATGGCCCTGGATGCACGCCCTTCTTGAAGGCATAAACCAGCATTTCTTCATCCTTGGCCGGCGATCTGACCATCTGTGCTCCGAAGCGATTGAGGTAGTCTCTGAGGGACTCCCCATGGTACTGCCTTATATCAAACAGATCATAAGACACCCTGGGCGGTGCCTTATTCACAATGTACTGCTCGACAAAGATTTTCGAGAACTGTTGAAAATTGGTTATGTGGCCGTTAGGCAGGCTCACAAACCACTCCATCGCCGTTCCCTGGAGCGTACTCACGAACATCTTGCAGTAGACGGCGTCTGACCCCCCCCGACAGCATCATCTGCGTGTGGAACGTGGTCAGATGAGCTTCTGGATCCTCCACGCCGGTAAAGACAGCCTTAACCGGAACCACGCTCGTGGGAATAGGCGTGTCGGTAATCGCCTGAACAAAAGGCATTGGGAAAACACGAGGTGGCGTCGACGGCGCCACCTCTTCAGCAGAAGAACGTCCTTGCTGCTCCTGAAGAGCTCGACGCAGCTCCTCAGTCACCTTGCTGAGCTCTTCGTTCCTGGCGCGAGAGGCGACCAGGTCCTCATGTATCCTCGCCTGCTCTACGCGCGAGGCTTCCACAGTTGCCTGCAACGAGCGCATCATCTCTGCCATCTGCGCCATGGTCATGGCGGCGTCGCCTTCAGCAGCGACAGGCGCCATGGGACTGGAACGATTGCTTCTCATTTTTCTCATTAACTTCAGCGAATCACAGGAATGCAGCGAACAACACTTCAGCCTCGATCGAATTAGCGATCAATCGGAGAAAACAGTGCGAAACTGTGCAAGAAAACTCAAGAACACCGTAAGCCTTCAAAGAAAACCAAAACTTCGCCAGAAACCACCGCTTCCCCGCGAACAACCAAACAAGCGAAAGAACTCGAACTTCCACCAAACAGATTACGCGTAAGCAGCAGAAAACCTTACTCCACCGATCGAAAAGCCAAACGAACGGTTCAAAACGCAAATTCACCGAACGAAACTCAAAGAGACCGCGAACGACGGTTGCACCAGCACACAACCACGCAGAAAACTTCGAAAACTTCCAAGAACTCACGCTGTGGATGGGAGCAAGTTTTACACGGCCCCACGGTGGGCGCCTGATGATCCTGCCTGTTGACTGGAACGCTGGAAACTGCCTCGTCAAAGGATCGACGTGCGCACCGCTTCTCACCTCCGTTCCTCTTCGGGATCTACCTCAAGAACCTGCAAAGAAACAGCACGGCGCCGCTGCGGCCGATCGCACTCCAACGCTCAAGTCAGTGACGGTATCACCAAATACTAAGAGAACAAGAACCGTGCAAATCCTCTCTCACAGTTAGCCCTATCACTCGCAAGCGTAAAGTGTATGAACTGAATGTGCGTACCTCAGAAAGTTTGTTAAGAACTCTTATATACCTGGTGGCTTTCTCTCTCCTGGCAGTTACAGACTCGGACACGTGGCTCGCATCCAACTGTACACGTGCCATCATCTGGAGGCTCCTTGACTTGGCGCTGCTTCTACTCTCATTTTGGCTAAGTTACTTATGCATGGTACTGCCCAGTGCATAGCTAACTTAGGAGTGCGATCTCTACTGGAACTGGCGAGTTAGGGGCCTTCATACGCCTTCCCTGTGGTCTCGCCGGCCGCCTTCATAATCTGCTTCTCCTTCATCTTCGGCGATGTGCTTTCTCTGGCGATCTCCAATGACTAGGTCGCCTGAATCTACATCGGGCGACTTCATCTTCAACCTGGCGATCGCCTATTCTGGTAAGCTGGAAATCGGAACACGCCAACTTAACAACTGGCGACTACACGTGCCCCTCGACTTCCTCCCCTTCTGCCAACCTGGCGCCTTGTCAACACGCCTACACTGTAGCAGGATGCCACGTCATCACACCCGACCACCAGGGCGGTACAAACACCCACCACCAAAACCTTCTTTTCCTTTTGTAAATTTACCTAGTTTTAGTGGGGATAGTGACCCAAACGTATATTTAGGATGCGAAGCTAAAATAGAACAAATATTTAATGTGTATGAGATCGAAGATGACCAAAAAGTTAAAATAGCTTCCATAGAATTCGTAGATTATGCTATGCAGTGGTGGCATCAAGTTGTAAAGGACATTGGTTTGAACAAGAGGCCAATAATGATCTCTCGGTATGATTTAAAGGAATGCATAAGCGCGCGGTTTGCACCTTATTATAGGAAGGAACTCTTGTTGATGCTCCAACCGCTTCATCAAGGACCTAGGAGTGTAGATGAATACTTCAAAGATTCAGAAATAACTTTGACCAAGATTAATATGCATGAAACTGAAGAGTCAAAGATTGCTAGATTTGTGAGTGGATTAAGAAAAGCAATTCAAAATGTTGTAGAACATTATGAGTATACATCTTTGGAACAAATGGTTCAGCTAGCCATCAAGGTTGAATCACAACTTTTAAAGAAAACAACTTTCAAACATACTCATAATGATGGCTTCTATGACTCATCTTGGAAGGGTGAAAATAAATTTTCAAAACAAGATAATCCTTCCAAAGAATCTGTTCCTCCGAAAAGAACTTCGTGCGTAGCTTTGACTCGCGAACAAGGACTCCTTTGTCTCCAACTCAGATCTTCACCCTACTCCGTCGTGAGTACCTGAAAAGGAGTGAGCAAAGGGCGCCCTCGCGGCTGTTTGCACTCCGACGATCAAGTCAGCAAGCAAGAAACACCAAACACCTCCGTCTCGGAGCACCGTAACTGAATGCTCTGAAGGTGTGTAACTGAATCTTAACTAACTCTCTCTCTCTCTCCAACCACTCGTGCATACAATGAGTAAGCGAGCAAATGATTAGAAAGTGTGTAAACTCTGTGAAAACGTACCTTACTAAGCTTTCAGAAAAGCTTATATACCTTGGGTTTCAGTGCATACTGCCACGTGGCCTTCTGACTTAACCGCAACTCCACATGGAAGGCCTTACAACGCTGTAACCCAACTTAGGGAAATTCCAGCATGTAAGTCTTCCTTCCTCGAAGTGCATCTGGCGCGAGGGGTGACTACCTGGGTGCCAACTCATGCGCCCCAGCTTCTAGTCACTCGCCCTGGGAGTGTGTCTGCCTTCCTCTCGTACCATGCATATGGTTCACCCTTGGGCGTGGCCCTCTCTTGGGTCGTATTTGTCCCAGGGATTCTCCAGAGGTGGAGTGGGTACTTCACGAGTCAGGCTACCCCCTACTGGTACTGGGACTATGGCCTTGAAGCCACCTTTCTCTTCTCTTTATTACTATTCTGAGGTACCGGGGCCCGAGAACTCCTCGCCCGTACCGTGACCTCTTACTGTGCCGCCCCCTCCACGGTCTTCCCTACCCGTGGGTATCGGGGGTGACATTATCGACGCCTCAACCTGGCGACGCCCACACCCGGCGACGCCCAACGTGGTCAACCTATTGACTTCCTCCCTTAGGGGCCCTTGGTGGGTCCCACTATATGTTTGACTTTGACTTTGGTCAACGCCCGGGGATGGGTCGGTACACAAGCCCCCAGTCTTGAGCTGACACTTGTTTTCAGCGAAAAGACTAAGACCTCGCCCTACCATCCACGTGGCATTCTGATGACGTGACATTCTCTGAGCAGTAGATATGAAATTATCCGCGCTAGTGATGCGACACCTTAAGTCATGCCTTAATCTCTTGACACGTGGCCCAATCGCACGGCCACAACTTAACACCTCTCGCGCTCCTCAAGTTTACGTTATATCTTTCAAAAATGCGCGCTCACAGTTACTATTTCATCACTTTTCGCATTCCCCTGTACTGTTCATCTTCTCAAAGCTTCCTCTGCATTCTCTCTTCAAACCTCAAACTTTCCTCAACTCGATCATCCAAAGGTATGATTTTTCTCCTTCGATGGCTCTTTCTCTTGACTTTTTGTGTTAATATCACTGCCTGGGTCTATTTATTTCCTTCGCATTTGCACTTTTCTTCTTCATTTTTGTTTCCTCTCTTCTCAATCTCTCGCGTGGGTAGGGTTTTTCCTAGGGTTTCTTCCTTCTTTCACCTTAAACCTCATTTGATAAACCCTTTCCCTTCTTCATTCTTCAGCTTTCCTCAATGGCGCGTACTAAAACGACGACCAATCCTCCAACCCCAAGGGTCAACTACAGAGCCCTTTACCCTTGGGCCTCCGACGAGTTGCTCTCTGAGTGCTCGAGTCTAACCTCCATGAAGGATTGGAGGGATCACATTAGCGAACCAAGCGTCTACCACCATCGCGCTTTTGCTAGGAGGCACGACGTGGACATAGCTGTGCTTCCCTGTACTCCAGGCGAGCCTGTCTGTGGGGATGAGAGGTCCAACAATGGGGTACCCTTTTTCTACTTCTATCAAACAGTCTTCAAACGCATTGGGATGCGCTTGCCTTTTTCTGGGTTTGAAAGGGAGCTTCTCACGGAGATCAATGTCGCCCCTACCCAGCTTCATCCCAACAGTTGCGCTTTCGTTAAAGCCTTCGGGATTCTCTGTGGGTACTTCGGCCAGCCCCCCTAAGTGGACATCTTCCTTCACTTCTTCGAGGTGAAGAAGCAGGGTAAACGCTTATGGGTGAGCTTTAGCAGCATCACCGGAAGGGTCATCCTCTCCCTATTCCAGCAATCGTACAAAGGCTGGAAAGGGAAATTCTTCAAGGTGTGTTGCTCTGAGCACGAGCATGCTGCGTTGGATGGCTTCCCCCTGTACTGGGTTCACGAAGTCAAGCTGACCAAGCCCAAATCCTTAGATGAGCTACCCTCGACTGATCGAGAGGTTTTCCAAATCCTGACCAGCGTAGGGGTCCTCGACACCTCCATTCTGATAAGTCGTGAATACGACGCTGAAACCCTCACCCGCTACATAAGTACGAGAACCACCCTCTTTAACTATCTATTCTCTGCTTCTGCTTGTTTTTGCTTTGTACATGAATTATCTGCTCTTCTCATGTAGCAACTTAGCTTGTGCCTAACTCTTGCCATGTTTGTATTCTTGGTGCATATTTGAAAGTGGATAAGCAAAGGAGGTGGAAACTCACCCAAGCCTTGAAGTCTAAGGGCGAGGCTTCGTCCAAGGGGGTTGGGGATTCCATCCTCCCAACCTCTGAAACCGCTGCTACCTCTCCAAACCTTCCTCCCTAAAACTCTCCTACAACAACACCTCCCCCAGCTTTTCCCTCTCCAAACCACCCCAAAAAATCACCACCCCCCATAGCGGCCATCCCCTTTGCCTTGGCCGAAACTACTGCTGCCCCAGCCCCCCTTGACAAAGGTAAAAGGGTGGTGGTGGTTCCTTCGGAAGATGAAGAGGTGCCTGCTGAAGGACAAGTCTTCAAGAGAAGAAGGACCACCCAGGTTGTCCCCAAGCTGTATCCTCCACATCCTCCTCCTCAAACCATGGTGCTGATTCTCTAAGGGAGCACCCTCCAAGCGCCACTTCACCTCCACAACAAATGGCCTTGGAAGGCGGGGTCGAATCTATACCTGCTCAAGTTGTACCTGCACCAGAGCTTCCTCCACCAGTCCTTGGCGTCTTCATGGCTTGTGCCAACACTTGGCGCGATAAAGCCAAGGCCAAAGCTAGCGAGGCCTCTGCTATCCAAGCTTTGGAGAAGGAAAACTCCTCGCTGAAAGAGGAGAAGGAGACCTTGGCACGTCGCTGTGCCCGCCAAGAGGAAGCCTATAACGATTCCCTAAAGCTAGCTCAAAAGGCCAAGGAAGAGGCTAGCAAAAGACTGCCTGAGGCGGGGCAAGCCCATGCTGAACTCTTGGGGCAGGTGGTGCCTCTTCACGTACAAGTTGTGGACCTCAAAGACGCGGTGGAGACTTCTAAGGCACAATAGAAGAAACTTGAAGACCACAGCATCGATCGGGAGAAGAAGCTGGCCAAGACTGAGGCTGCACTCGAGGCCAAGATCAACTCTTGTCACTTTTTGGAGGTTGAAATCACAACACTGCGGGCAGAGATGACCAAGGCTCTGGAGGTTAAGGATCAAGAGCGGGTCGCAGCTGTAGCGGCCAAGGATGAGGAGCTGGCCTCACAAGCAAAACACTTCCAGGAAACGGAGGAAAGGCTATGTTGAACCAAGTGGTGTTCAAGCTTTGAAGAATCCAAATCCTTTGAAGGATGTTGAAGCCTTTTTTGTGCTTGGTGTTGCTGTGCTAGTTTAGCTTAGTTCTGGGGTAGTTTGAATGTTGTAATCCACCCTTTGATTAAATCTAAAGCATAAGCATTTCAATCTTTGTGAAAGTAAAATGTTTTCAAACTAAGTTAAAACAACCGATTGTTTTGTCGAAACAACCGATTGTTTATACTTAGGTGTTTTAAGAAAAAGATTGAAAACTGTTTTTAAAATGGTTGAACTGTTAAGAACCAAAACAACCGATTGATTCGAGGAAACAACCGATTGTTTGTTTTGGGACCATAACAGAAAAACTGTTTTATCTTTGACTGAGCTTTAAATGATTTAACTGCTTACGCTCCAGTCATTAAATGCTTTGACCAATCTTTTAATGCAATTTAAGAGTTTGTTAAGATTTGATAACAAACTACATCTTTGAATAAATTCAGAAAAACAAATTTGACAAGAAAACTTTGACAAGTTTTTGCTAAGAGGTTTTGAGTTTTTCAAAGAGCTGAGATTGATCAAAGTTTGTGGAATAGGATTCTGCTTGTATTGATTTCAGATTATTTTCTGTAACAAGTGTAATCCTTGTACTCTCTGTAAAACAAGTTTCGTTTCTGTGTTTGCTAAGATTGGTTGTGTGTTCTTGAGGGGATCAAGATCATAAAATCTTGGTGTAGGTGTGTTGACCAAGGAGAGTGTGTTTCTTGAGGTGTTCAAGGTCATTCTCTTGGTTGTTGTGTAAGTGATCAAGGTGTGATTGCTTAGTGGATTTCCTCAGGGTTTCAGAGAAGACTGGATGTAGCTCTGGGTTTGGAGTGAACCAATATAAACAATTGTGTACAATCTCTCTATCCCTATCTCTTTAAATTCAGTTTTGTCATTTAATAACTGGTATAAAGAACCGATTGTTTCGGTAAAACAACCGATTGTTTTTCCAGTATTGTGCATTTGCTTTATGTTTTGAAAAACTGATTTCTTAATCAAGGTTTTCTTGAAGTATTTTCATTCTAGGCTTAAAAGTTTACGAAAATCTTCCTTAAACAATTCACCCCCCCCCCCTCTCGTTTAAGGCCATATATTCTGACAGGCTAGTCCAAGAAGCTGCAACTGCGTTCGCCGATGGGTTTGTTGAGGCCCTTGTCCAAGCGGCTTGCGCAAACTCTGGTATCAACGTCTCAGAGTGTAGCCCATTCAGCGAAGTAGTCGAAGGCAAGATCGTGCCTTTGACAGCTCCTGAGGACTAGCCTCTTTTCTTTAACTTTGCGACACTTTCACCGTGTATACATAATTGTTCTTCTTTTCATTTTGTAACTGATGTGAACACGTTCTTCCCCGTATTTTGTATATAATTTGATCTTGGTAATTGTTGTGAATTCTTTCTTCTGCATACTTTAGGGTATAATTGATTGCTCTGGCTTTATACTCATGCACACTTTTTCCTGCTCTTAATACCTTTGATGACTTGTGCTCACGCTTTACTCACCATTGCTTCTTCCTGCCTTGGTTTACACTTTCTTTTTACTCTTTGAATCCCTTCTGCTTCTTTGGCTTGTAATAACTTCTACTTGATCTTTACTTACTTCTCTTTAACCATCGTTTAAAGATGAAGGAGTGCTCGTCTCTTCTATGGCCTCGACATCGCTCAAGGGCGAGGAGGGCATATCTTGGCCGAAGCCTGCTTACCTGCATTGGGTGTCCACGCTTGAGGAGCGATCTGCTGAACGCAAAGTCGTATCGTCCTCAGCATGTCTAAACACTTGGGACAAAGTTGCGCTTAGGTGCCCACGCCCACAGAGAGGCTTGCTCGAAGCAGCGTCGTATCGTCCGTGGGGTGTCTAAACACCAAGGCAACTAGCCCATATGTCTACGCGCTTGGTGCCCACACTTGAGGAGAGGCCTGCCCAGGGGTAGTACCGTTTCGTCCTCAGGGTGTCTAAAAACACCAAGGCGATCAGTGTTCTTGGTGCCCACGCCCAGGGAGAGGCATGCTGAAAGCAGTGCCGTATCGTCCCTGGTGTGTCTAAACACCAAGATGACCATGGACTTTGGTGATTACGCCTAAGGAGAAGGTTTCCCTAAGGATGACGCTTCTCCTATATGGCGTGTATCTGCACCAGCGTCGCCTGGCTCTCCACTGCTCCAAACTTTCTTAATGCCTAACACCCACACTCAAAGGAAACGCCCCCCGTCACTTCCTTGCGAGGTGTCGAGGCATCAGACACCGGGGCTAGCCTTTCTTACCTGGTGAGGGGGTGTCCCGAAGGAATCCGTTAACCCTTGCCTAGGGACTAAACGCCCGGATTTTTTAACTTTGCTATGCGTACCTTCTAACCTCGACGCCCGCACCTGAGGAGTGCTCTCCCACCACTCCCTTTGGGTTAGCGACACGTCCCAACTGGCTTGCACGCTTGGCGTTCACACCCACACCTGGCGTCGCCCACGCCTGGCGACGCCCAAAGCGTCGGCCTTTCCCTCTAGCGTTTCCTTACATTACAAGAAAAAAGGGTAAGGGGAGATGAGACAAAGTATTCTTCAACTTATTTTTTACTTGGGTGACCTCATTAAAAAAACCCCCGAAAGGGAAAAAGAGTGTCCCCTTTTAAACTGTGTACTACATAGTGTTTTTAGCTGAAATAAAACTTTAAATTGGCCGCGTTCCAGTTGCGTTGGATGGGGCCTCCTTCCAGAGTCTCAAAGTTTGTACGAACCGTTCCCCTTAGCCTCGGTTACTCTAAAGGGTCTGGTCCACTTGGGAGACAACTTGTTCTCCAACTCATATGGATGAGCCTGGCGTATGACCAGATCAGCTAATTGAAATTGCCACGGCTTCACCTTAGAACTGTACTGATGCTCCACCCTTGTCTTCACAGCTTCAGCCTTTATACTCGCCTCTTCTCTGGCCTCGTCCAACAGGTCTAGATTCACCCTTCTTTCCTCGTTGGACTATTCTGCCACAAAGCTTAGAAAACGGGGCGAGCTCTCATGAATCTCCACTGGGATCATGGCGTTCGACCCATACACTAGGTTGAACGGCGTTTCCATGGTGGAAGATTGAGGTGTGGTGTGGTAAGCCCACACGATCCTTGGTACCTCTTCTGCCCACGCCTCCTTAGCTTTCTAAAGTCATCGCTTCAACCCCCTCAACAAAATTCTGTTCGCGGACTCCACCTGTCCGTTTGTCTGGGGGTGTTCGACAGATGCGAACACCTGCTTGAAGCCTACCTCTGAGCATAGCTTACTCATTTGCAAGCTAGCAAACTGAGTGTCATTATCTGAAATAAGATGCCTCGGCACGCCGAAGCGGCACACAATGTCCTTCCATACGAAATGTTGTACCTTGTGTGCAGGGATCTGCGCCACTGGTTCTGCCTCTATCCACTTCGTGAAATACTCGATGGCGACTATCAAATACTTCATCTGCCTTATCGCCAGAGGGAAAGGGTCCAGAATGTCGATTCCCCATGTGTGGAAAGGCCAGGGGCTATAAATCGACCTCAACTCTTCTGGAGGCACCTTGTGCCAATCAGCGTGCATCTGACATTGCTTGCATCGCTGGGCGTATCTCACGCAATCATCCCTTACTGACGGCCAGTTAAACCCCGCACGGATCACCTTGGATGCCAATGATCTCCCCCCTACGTGACTTCCGCAGATCCCTTCGTGGAGCTCTGACATTATCCTCGTGCACTCGTCGCCGCTCACACGTGTCAGAACTGGGTGCGTGAACCCATGCCTGAATAACACTCCATCAATGAGAGTGTACCTTGCGGAGTTTTCCTTTATCCTCTCACCCTCTCCAGGCTTTGCTGGGAGGATCCCATCTGCAAGGTATTGCCTATAAGGCGTCATCCATGTACCCCCTTCTTCCAAAACGCACACCTATATACGACCCTCCTCTTCAGGCGAGGTAGCATAAACGCTGACGCTGGGGGCCCTCGCCGTGTCTTGAACCAAGGACCGATGACTCCTCGGCTTTCCTCTCGTCGTGCTGATATGGAGGACATCCACCCTATTATCTGCCACAAACTTTCGCGGCGTCTTGAGCGTTTCCTGGATGACTGTCCTCTGCCTTCCCCCCTTGCCTGAGCTGGCTAGCTTGGCGAGCAGGTCAGCCGGGCATTCTGCTCTCTCGGGACATGCATCAACTCAAACGTAGCGAAAGCTCCATTCAACGCTTGGACATACCTCAAATACGCCGCCATCTGCGAGTCTTTTGCTTGATACTCCCCGATCACTTGCCCTATGACCAGCTGTGAGTCACTCTTTGCCAAGAGGCTCTGCGCACCCATCTCCTTGGCTAAGAGCATTCCAGCGATCAAAGCTTCATACTCAGCTTGGTTGTTGCTTGCCTTGAAGGCAAAACGCAGGGCTTGCTCAATCAGCACCCCGTTAGGCCCCTCCAAGACTATACCAACGCCACTTCCCTGCTGATTGGATGAACCATCCACTAAAAGCATCCACTGAGATCCTAACTCCACCTCCTAGGGGGCACCTCCCGGTGAGAGCTCTGCAACGAAGTCTACATAGACTTGCCCTTTGATGGATCCCATGGGCTCGTACTGAATATCGAACTCTGACAGCTCCGCTGCCCAGCAAACCATCCTCCCAGCGACATCTAGCTTCTGCAGTACCTTCTGAATGGAGAGGTCCGTCATCACTACCACTGTAAAGCTATGAAAATAGTGATGGAGCCTCCAGGATGAGAACACCACTGCCAGCGCCGCCTTCTCCAACGACTGGTATCTCGTCTCTGGTCCTTGCAAGGCCTTTCTCACGAAGTAGATGGGCCTCTGCACTTGGTCTTGCTCTTGGACCAACACAGAGCTGATGGCCCACTTCGTTACTGCAAAGTACAAACGGAGGGGCTCGCCTGCCCGTGGCTTGCACAGCACGGGAGGCGTCGCCAAGTACTCTTTAAGCTTGAGGAAAGTTGTTTCGCACTCTTCTGTCCACACGAAACGACTGTTCCTCTTCAGGCACTGAAAGTACGGGTGGTCTTTATCTTCATCAGTTGATACAAACCTTGACAATGCTGCCATGCGCCCCGTTAGCTGCTGCACTTCCTTTATCGAGGCTGGGCTTCGCATGGCGATGATCGCTGCACACGTGTCGGGGTTCGCCTCTATCCCCCTCTCAATGAGCATGAATCCTAAGAACTTCCCCGCCTCGACCCCAAAAACGCACTTCTCCGGGTTTAGCTTGAGGCGGTACTTGGCTAATGTGGCGAATAGCTCCTTCAGGTCAGCTGTGTGTCACCCTCTCTCCTGGGAGGTCACCACCATATCATCAAGATAGGCCTGCACGTTTCTTCCCAGCATAGGTGCGAGGACCCTATCCATCAGTCTCTGGTAGGTGGCGCCTGCATTCTTCAGCCCAAACGGTATGACTTTGTAGCAGTAGCTACACGTCTCGGTCATGAACGTCGTTTTGCTCTCATCACGTGGATGCATCTTTATATGATTGTGCCCCGAAAACGCGTCCAAGAAACTCATCATCTTGCAACCTGAGGCGCTGTCGACCAACGCGTCGATGCTGGGTAATAGATATGAATCTTTGGGGCACGCCTTGTTCAAATCTGTGAAATCGTCGCACATTCTCCACTTTCCATTCGCCTTCTTCACTAAGACGACATTGGCCAGCCACTCAGGGTACTGGATCTCCCTGATGTGCCTAGCGCTTAACAGTTTCTTCGTTTCCTCCTGCACAACGAGGCGCCTCTCCTCATTGAACTTCCTCCTCCTCTATCGTACAGGGCGGACCTTGGTGTCCATGGTGAGATGGTGGCATAGAAAACCTAGGTCGATGTCTGGCATGTCCGAGGCGGACCATGCGAATGCGTCTAGGTGGCGCGAGATTACCGCCGCCACTTCATCCTACTCTTCTTGGCTCAATAATCGCCCAAACTTGAATACCTTACCACCAATCTGCCTCTCCACCACATTATCTACCGGCTGTGGTCGCCTATCTTACACGCTCTCTGCACGAGAGTCGCTTCTGTGACCCTCTCGCCTGGACGTCACCTCGTCGATTACTTCAGGCGAAACCTCCTCTGATGCTTCTTCCATGGGCGAGACCTCATCGGATATTTCTTCCATGGGCGAGGCCTCACCATGTGTCTCTTCCAAGGGTGCGGCCTCCCTAGGCGCCTCCTCCGCGGGTGAGGCCTCGACTGGCGTCTCCTCCACGGGCATCACCTCTTCCAGGAGCTCTACTTCCATAGACATGCCTGAAGTGGGCGGGCGTTCCATCACCATCACCACTCCTCTCTTCGTTTTTAAGCTATTCTCATAGCATTTTCGGGCCTCCTCCTGATCAGACTTGATCACGATCACCCGGCCACTAAGGTCTGGCAGCTTCATCTTCATGTGGCGTGTGGAGGCCACTGCTCTTAGCCTATTCAGCGCAGGCCTACCCAACAGAATGTTGTAAGCTGAATTGGCATTCACTACCAAGTATCGAAGGCTCTCGATACGTGACGCCATTCCATCCGTAAACGTCGTCCTTAGCTCCAGGTAGCCACGTACCTCTACTTGGTCCCCTGTGAACCCATACAAGCATCCGGTGTAGGGCATTAACAGGTTAGGGGACAATTGCAGCTTGTTGAAGGTGGACCAGAACATGACATCTGCTGAACTGCCCTGGTCCACGAGAACTCGGTGCACCCTCCTTCCAGCGGTGACGACTGAAATGACCACGGGGTCATTATCATGCAGGACGACATCGCGCAGGTCAGCCTTCGTGAACACAAGATCTGACTCCCACGGGTCATCCGAACCCTCCTCAGCAACGGAATTAACTGACCTCGCGTACCTCTTGCGTTGAGAGGCAATGGGCTTTCCTCCTGAGAACCCACCAGAGATGGTGTGGACTTCTCCATGGATTGGCATCTCGTGTGCCTGATCCTCTTCTGGTACCGCCAAGGCCGCGGCCGTAGAAGACCCGGCCAAATAATCCTTCAGAAAACCGTTCTTCACAAGCTCATCCAACTGATGGCCCAACGCCAAGCAGTTGTTGATGGGGTGCCCAAAGGCCTGGTGGAACTCGCACCACGAATGATGTGAATGCAATAGCAAGAATACATGATTCTTTGACATTCTTAGGAACAACTTGAGTTGGTCATGAAAACTTTAGTTAGAATTGGATCAAGGTTCTACTTCAAGAACTCACCAAGACTTTGCACCGAACCATAGCTCACATGGAAGTCCATGTATTGTCAAATTGAATCACAATCACAAGAATTGAAGAAATAACAATTGAACTCAGCCAAAGAAAGGAAACTACCGAACAGAAATTGAAAATATAGCAAGGCACCGAAATAGAATTGAAGAACAAGTAAACTAGAACATGAACATGAAGAAGAAACAAAGCTTGAGAATAGAAAACTTATGGAGATGGAAGAATAGGTGAGTGATCACGCCACTTAGAGTGTGGGTACTCCAAGATTAGTGTGTTGCCGCCACTTGAGGTTCACCATAAACACCCAAGATAAGACTTTATGAAGGCACCAAAGCTCTTCCAATTTCTCTCTCAAATTGAGTAGAGTTTTCTTACTTCAATTTCCAAATCTGATTTGTACAAGCCAAGCACCTCTATTTATAGCCTATAAGGTGCTGAAATGCAAAGCTAATCAAATGCAAATGTGCCCCTAAATGACATTTAACTTCGGCGCCAACTAGTGCATGAAGGAAGTGTGACTTTCCTTCCTAGTTTGGCACCTCCTAACTCATATCTACACTCCCCCTAGCATCCCTTACTAAGTTCACACCCCCCTAAGCTTCTAATATTTCTAAACTACAACTAAGGATGCTTTTACAAAAGAGGTTTCTTATGTTTCCCTCTTAAGCACCATCTACCAAAGATATTACAAATAAAGAAAACAATTGTCCATTATTTCCTAAGGCCTTGAACTTGCTTCTTGTAAGCCTTTGAGGAGGATGAATGGCGTCTTGCACATCTACCTCTTGATCCTCTTCCTCTTCTTGTCCTTGTTGATTGGCTTCTATTTGTCCTTGGCCTTGATCTCCATCAACGAATCTTTGTGAGGTCCCAGCATTTTGTCAGTCTTCACTGGTGGCCTCAGCCTATCTGCTATGTTGGGCACGACAATGAGATCCTTCAACTCTACCACAAAATTGTGTCTCAGCAGCCTATTCCCCTCCCTCGCCGGCCTGTTCCCCTCTTTCTTGTATGCCTTTTACTGGATCTTGTTATACTTGGTGTAATGGAAGGAGAGGGTTTTCTTGGTATTTATATTCCTGAGCTAGTTTCCTCTAAGGAGAATATGATGTTGATTAAATGTCCTGATTTTTTGGAAATCAAGAATGCTAATTTTAAACTTAATGATAATAATGCTCTTGGTCTTTATGGTTTTGGTGGTGTTTCCTATCATTCTTGTTGGGAAATTATTAGGACAAACCTTTGCAACGCTATTCAACAGTTTTTTAAACAAATTTGAGTTCTCCCTGGAATGAACAATAATGTGGTATCTCTTATTCCTAAGATTCAAGGTGCTAACTCCAGTAAAGATTATAGGGCAATTGTTGTTGCTAATTTCAAAATTAAGATTATTTCCAAGATTTTTGCGGATAGGCTTGCACTTATGGCTACTAGAATCATTTCTCCTAATCAATATGGGTTTGTGCAGGGTAGACAGATTCAGGATTGCATTGGTATTGCTTCTAAAGCTATTGTTCTCGCCGGTTGACTTGGTTTCCGGTTGACTCTATCGACGGCCGTAAGCCCCTCCTATCTCCTCCTTCCCTCGAACTCCTCTGGGTTGAAGAACGCTCCACCTGTAAAGACAAAGGGTGCCCTTACGGCCGTTTGCACTCTGACGCTCAAGTCAGTAAGGGCTAAAGAAATAGTAATGTGTGTAAAGCAGTTTCAGTCCTAGAAGCGGCGTACCTTGCTAGGGTTCTTACCACCCTCTTTATAGGTTGCATCTAGGGTTACTTTTGTGTTGTTCCCACGTCTCTTGGTGGGCTTAGGGTTCCTGGGAGACTGTCCTTGCGTCGCTATTACACAATCTTAGCATAAGTTAGCGCATATAACTTCCCTTTTCTAGAGTGCATAGACCTAATAGCGTAGCCGCCAGGGTACCTACTCATGTACCAGTGTTGCGGCATCATCTATTTTGTGGGTGCCCTAAGTATTCACGTGTCATGCATATAGTCTTTCCCTGGAAACCCTAACCCTAATGGGCCTTAGCGCCTTTAGGGAACACTTGCTTGTGTCGTACCCGAATGTACCATACACACCTCATGCATGATCCTCTCGTAACTTAGGTCTTTTTAGTATCTGGGTGTTAACTCATGTTAACTCATACTATTTGTGGGGCCCAGCTTACGTAGCCCACCATTACTATCAGACCACCGATGTCTGATGTCTTTCTCTCAGGCCGATGACCGAGGTCTGGCCTGTACAGCTATTAATATGCTTTCTAAAATGGTTAGAGGAGGTAATGTGGCTTACAAAGATGATATTCATAAACCCTTTAGCAGTCTGAGTTGGAAGTTCTTATTATTGGTTTTGACACGCTTTGGTTTTCACCCTTCGTTTTTCGGTTGGATTAGTACAATTCTCCGTTCAGCTATGCTTTCCATCAAAATAAATGACAGTTTGGTAGGTTTTTTTTCTTGTAGTAGAGGTGTCAGACAAGGTGATCCTTTGTCTCATTTACTTTTCTGTCTTGTAGAGGAAGTTCATAGTATAGGTATCTCTAAGCTTGTGAATGATAAGAAAATTCTACATATGGCTAGTTCGCAACGTTATCTCACTCCCTCTCATATTTTATAAGTTGATGACATATTTGTTTTCTGTAGGGCGAATAATAAGTCTCTTAAAAATTTGAGTATTTTTCTTAAAACATATGGTGATTTTTTTGGTCAATATGTTAATAATTCTAAGAGTATTTTTTTCACCATGGATAATTCTGCAAGATTTGACACCGAAATTCAACGTATTCTTTTTTGTAGTCATGGTTGTTTGCCTTTCAATTATTTAGGAGTGCCTATCTTTGTTGGTGCTCCAAAGTGTCTATTTCTTCAACCTTTGGCTGATAAAGTTAAATTGAACCTAGCATCTTGGAAAGGTAAATCTCTTAGCATGATGGGTCGGATTCTATTGGTCAATACGATGATTAATGGATTTCTAGCTTATAGCTTTAATATGTATAAATGGCCTGTTTCACTTCTTAAGCGAGTTGAGCGGTGGTGTCAAAATTTTATTTGGATTGGTGATATTCTGAAAAAAGGCAGAGTTACCGTTAATTAGGATACGATTTGTTCTCCTCTTGAGAATGGAGGTTTGAACATTATTAATCTTCATCATGAAAATAATGAATATCTTCTTAAGCTTGCTTGAAACTTTGCTTATAGCAACATGCCTTGGTTTTTTCTCCTAAAAGCCAGGGTTCTTAAATAAAATGGTGTTCTTTGGTCTCATCTCTTTGGCTTGGAATTAAGCAGTTTTATTCTATTATACTGGATTATACTTCTTGGAATGTTGGTATAGGTACTTTTATTAATTTCTGGAATGATAAATGGTGTTATACTACTTCTTTAGCAAATATTGCAGGGTTATCTGATAGTGCTAGCATTTCGCATATAATCTCTCAGTTTTGGATAGGTTGTGATTAGAATATTCCATTCTCTTTACAACATATGCCTCATTTTTTTAATCATATCATGGTTAGGGAGGAACAAGATATTCCTAATTGGATTCTAGATG